>NW_008332663.1:2915420-2951399 GCF_000622305.1 Nannospalax galili | reverse complement strand
ATATGTAATGACTAAATCACTATATATACTGCTTTAGCTTTAGGAAACTTTGTGAACAGTAATAATATTCATTAAAAATAACTGATATATATACATATATATATGTAATGACTAAATCACTATATATACTGCTTTAGCTTTAGGAAACTTTGTGAACAGTAATAATATTCATTAAAAATAACTGAGGAGATAGTTCATTGTATTATGCGGTAACCCACCAGAGAAGACCACTCAGACACAGCAAATAGAAAAAAAAAAAGGCTTTATTGTCAGCCCAAAACTACAGTGGGCATTCAGGTCCCAAGTGCAGTCCTGAGCCTTTGTCAAAGTAGGCTTTTAAACAGGAAAATTAAATCACCCACCAACAGTTTTGCATAGCTCAGGGGTGGAAAAGTTCCTAATAATTTCTTCCTACAGGTGCAAGTGGGGTGAAAAATACGAAATCTTTAGAAAGGCAGTTAGTCGCAGTGACCAGGCACATGATGACCCTTTTTCTCAGACCCAGACCATTTTCTCAAGCCCGTATCCTGGTAGTTGGGGTAAACTTTTCTATTCAAACACCTTGAGACAGCTGCCTTTAGTTTTCAGTTGCTGGGATTAGCTAGAATTATAACATGGCGTAGCTATGGTCAATTCTGTGGTGCCTCATCTCAAGTGGTAAAAAACTTAACCCACAAACTTGAAAATGTGAGTTTGGATCCCAAATAAGCCTGGATGCTGTATGTAGCATAGGTCAATAATTCCAGTACTTGTATGGAAGGATAGGACACGGTGTAGAAAGGACAATCCGTGGAAGTTTCTGGTCCAGATAGACAGGTATACACAGCAGGGAACAGCAAGTGACCCTTTCTCAAAGAAGAAAGTGAAGCCTGGCATGCCAGGTTGTCCTCCAACCTCTACATATGCACAGTGGCACCACATGCCACATTCAACACACACACACACACACACACACACACACACACAGAATCACGTACAAAGAGATTCATAGAACTAGAAATAAAAGAAAAACAGCATTGATTGAACCAGAATGTGTCAGAAACTGTCATTGAGAATGTTCAAAAACATAATTTTCTTATTTCTATAAAACTGAATGAATTTTTGTAATAAATGTCATTGTTGCTTGTGAAGGAACAACCTTGTATAAATTATTTACTCAGCTTAGAGGTTCTTACCCACTTCCTCACATTTATGCTGTGATTTTGTCTGGTTTGAGCTTATTGCGACTTGTGCATAGTTTCACCATTGCTATATGGTCGTATTAGTAACTGACCAGATGTCTAGGAACCATTATTTCCCCATGGTCATCCACTTCCTCTGCTGTTAGAATCTTTTCGTCCCTCTTGCACAGTGATCCCTGAGTCTTTGGAAGCAGAAGTTTGATATAGGTGTCCTATTCAGGGAATACCAATCTTCACCATCTACTCTCTGCATGTTGGACATTTGCAGTTTACTGTGTTAATTACCATCTGCTGCATTAGACAGGATCTCTGGTTAGAGATGAGACATACATTAATTTGTGGATATACCAATTAGTTATTAGGAGTCCCTTTAATACTGCATCTATTTATCAGAGTGATAGTAGTGGTTCCTCAATCTGGCCTGTGACCTGTATAGCCTCAGATTACTAGGTCTGATACCAATGTCAGGTATGGCTTCCATCCTGTGAAATGAACATTAAATCTAAGTAAAAAAATGGTTACTTATTCTCACAATATCCATGCCACCATTGCATCTCGTGCATATCTTTCCAGGCTAGTAGTTGATGTACCTTATAAGATTCACAGCTGGGAAGGTTGATGATTAATTTTCTCTTCAGGTAGCATACATAGCACTTTCTAGTACTATGCTTTCATAGAGCTTTGCTAGCCAGTAGATACGAAACTTTGAAGTCAGCACCAGGTCTATTTCTTCTCTGTTCAACAACTCACATATGTAGTGTATTCAGCAATGGGGTCTTACCATGTAGCTCTGGTGGGTAACAAAGAGCAGTGGCAATGGCCACAGTGTTTGAAGCGTCTGTGAGATCCCTGGTCAACAGCTTCTAAAAATGGAGTCCATTCCTGGCATTGGGCTTTTATTTGCTAGTCTATAGTATCTAATAGGGGCACTCTCCCCCTGTTATTCTGTAACTCCTTTTGCAGTCAAATGAGTGATTCCAAATGAATAAAGAAAATTTTCTCATGTTCTTCCTCATAGATGGATGGTAGCTTTGAAATCTTAGATATATATTTTTTATTTGAAAATTCAGAGAGGTAATGAAAGTAGTAAACAGTCATGTGCTTGGGGGCTACATGGGAGGGGAGATAGAATGTAGTGAGATGAAATTGGAAAGGGGAATTTTGATGGCTAACCCTGGGTGTCAATTTGACTGGATCTGGGATTAACTGAAATGAGAGAGATCTTGATTGGATCATCTGAAGCTGGAAGACACATCCTAAATGTGGGTGTTACCTTTTGATGGCAGCCGGTTTAAAAGGCCAAGGCAGAGGAAAACGCCAGGCTTCTTGCTGCTTGCCTTCTCTCTTGCTGGTGATTATGTCTTGCTGCTGTAGAATGAAGACTAGCCGATCTTTTAGAATTCATCAGACCTTCAGTGCCAGATTGGGACTACTGAGACATCCAGCCTCGTATACTGAGCGAGTATGGATTCTCAACCTCTCCAGTGTGGTGCAGGCATCATTGGACTACTCAGACTCTATCCTGTGAGGGGTGCTGATAAATCCCTATACATATGTTTTCATTCTACCACTTCTGTTTCTTTGGAGAACCCTGACTAATACAGGAATAATACTGCAGAAAGAGTTAAATGTGGCGGGCAAGGAAGAAGAGAGAGTATGGTGAGGAGTAACTCACACTAAAGGCCTTTAGAAAAATCATATGTAAGCCTACTACAGAAGCTTCTTAAATTATATACATATATATTTATATTTAATTTTATGTATGTGTGTGTGCACAAGTTTGAGATCACCATGAGTGTGAGGTACTCACAGAGACGAGAAGAGACTGTCAGACCACATGGAACTGGAGTTTTAAATAGTTGTGAGATGCCTGATGTTGGTTCTGGGAACTGAACCTATGTCTTCTGCAAAAGCAGTAAGTCTTCTTCACCCATTGAGCCATCTCTCCAACCCTAATGTAGGTCTTTTAAAAATCCACAAGGAGAGGGCTGGAGAGATGGTTCAGTGGGTAGGAGCACTTACTGTTCTCCCATAACATTCAGGTTTGATTCTCAGGACCCACATATGGATGCCAACACCTTCTTGAGTCCAGTTCTAAGGGATCTGGAGCCCTCTTCTGGCTTTTGTTTGCATAAGGAGAGTTCGTAGTACATTTACATACATGTAGGCAAAGGACTCATACACATAAAATAACAATAAAATCTTTAAAAAAAAAAGTCCTTCAGGACGATCCTGGACACTTCCACATTTAGACCACAAAGAAGTAAACCATAGGTTTCTAAAGAACCCAAGAGTAGGCAGTGCTAGAAAACGAAGCAGACAGAAGGTGTGCAAGGTGTCAAATAGGAAGATACACATGCATTTTTCACACACTTTCTTAAGTATGATGCAATTTGCTAAGTGGTCATGTGCTCACGGTGGCAACCAGTTCTTCATTATTTTTAACAAAAATTTCAGAAAAATGGATACAGGAAAATATCTGGAGGAAGTTCGAGAAATGAGAAGAAATACTTTGTAGCAGATATTGCGTGCTGTGTCAAGGTGTTCTCATATAACAAGTGGGAGGCTAGAAGACATTTTAGTGGCTGGATTGAAATCCAAAGTGAGGACAGTATTTTTGTTACGGAAACATGCACATTTGGATGTTGGTATTTTCTGTTCAAGACAATCCAGGGAAGTTCTTCTTGCAGTATTTCTATTGAATGGCCTAGAATGGTAGAACTACTGAGTGAATGGCAGGGTGGACCTTGGCCAGCATCATGAGGATTCCAAAGCATGGAAGGCATGGAAGAGCACGTGGGGGCAAGCAGGAAAGCAACTGGAGCTAGTACAAGTCTCTTCTCTGTGTTACTTCTCACAGATGTTTATGAAGTGAAGATTGAATTCAGAGAAAGAATGGGAGGAAAACAAATATTGAGAATGGAGAAATAGAGAAAATACATGGGCTTACAGTCAAGAGATGAGAAAGAAAGGGGAGGAAGACAGGGAAACGTCCAGTCAGCATCTAGGACGCAGGAGAGATTTGTAGTGATACAAATGAGCACGGTGTGTTCCTCTGAACAAATTCTCACATTTGCTATTTCAAAGAGAATGTTAGATTTGGGGTTTATAACACAATCTTAGTACTAATACAATTCTACAACTGTCTGTCTCTGGATTTCTTTTTATTGAAATATGATAATAAATATCCAGTTATTCTAAAATCTTTTTGGGGGACTCTAGTATTCAAGCGTATTCTCTTTTTCCTTATACATGACATGTAGGCAGTACATTTGGACAGGACTGGATAAAAAATTAAGCAACTAAATATTAGAAAATGAAACTTTTAATGTTTAATTGTAGAGAGGAGTATCTATTTAGGAAACTCCCCAAATTCATCCTTAAACTATTAGGCTGATCAGTATTCTAACTTGGAAGACTACATCCATATCTACTTATGTTTTAAAATTTATAAATATAAATCTTGAAGATATTTGAAAAAACACAATGATTTTAAGTTGGGAAATACTGATAAGCATTGCTTTAAAGTAGTATATTTTAAGCACACACATACACATTTGATACCTGGAATGGGACTGAGAACATCATTTCCTCATAGTTGCCTGGATGTAAACTGTAAGACAAATAACTCAGTCAGCACATGGACTGTAGTATTAATATACAATTCAATTATATTAGAAAACACATTTTATTTTCAAGTAGAGAAAAAATGCCTGAATAGTTATACCAAACTATAACCATATTAGGGCTTGTATTTTTTCTTTCCAATTTTGAAGCACAGATTTTTCAGAAGATTAGTTCTTATATCTTCTTCAGTGGGACGGAACTGAGAGTAACTCTAGTTAGCATATTTGAAAGGAGGAACCAAACTCCACTTAAGGGTGAGAAACCAAGCTATTCATTATATAACAGAGGTTTGGAAAGACAGGTGAAGAAAAGACTATCCTAAGTGAAAAAGTTTTAAATGATCTATAGTGAAAAGGAAAAAAAAAAACTCAGTGAACTGCAAGAATTTGTTTTTGCATATGACATCTTTGAAACAAAACATTCAAAACTGCATATCGGATATTACAGTGATAAGCAAGCATTTGGGGAGATTCACTGTGTCCTCTGATCAAAGGGGAAAGCACAAAGGAATTCTTTTTCCAAGACAGAAGAAACTTCCATAATACATTTTTCCTTAAATTTTAGCATTCTTTGTATTAGTGGTTATTCTTCTTAATATTCCTTTTCCACATAATAATGTAGAATATAGTAAAGTCTGCACTGGGTTATATATAACCAAAATTAATTTGAACTGGATGAGAGGAAGAGAGGAAGAGTCATAGGAAGACAGTAACAGATAGAGCAGAGGGACCCTGTGCCATCTCCTAGAAGCCAAGGGCAGAGGTGCATGGTAAGAACGGGCACTAAAATGGTGAAGAATCCCCTGAAACTAGGCTGCAACTCTGTGCTACAGTGTACTTGGTACTGTTTTGAACTTTGTTCATACACCACCTATCATTTTCTGTTTTCAGTTTATATGGGAACACAAAGCCATCAGCTAATATTATGTAAATAGTCAACCACAACAACCAAAATGAAGACTGGTATCTGCTTCTCAAGAACACAACTGAGTTTCCAGGGGACAATACAGATTTTCCCATGATGGGTTGGACTGTCCTTTAGCAATCATACTGTTTTAATACTAGTCTTAATTTGGTCCATGGTTTGAAGGTTGGAGCTTTAATTTACAGTATCTCAATATGATATCTTATTAGGCAAGAGATTGCTAAAGATGTAATTAGTTTAGATCACACTGGATTTTGGTTGGCCTGTAATTTAGGTGACAGATTTCCTTCATAAAAAGGGATATGTGGATACAGGCATATAGACAAAGGTGATATGCTGTGACCCAGGGAAAGTGTGCACAGATACAAGCCAGGGAGAAGACTAGAACAAAGCTCACTGCTGGAACATAAAAGTAAAACAAAGTCTGACTTCTTATTCTTCTTAATACTCCCTTCCACATAATAATCTGAAATATAGTAAGCTCTATTAACTCAGTTGTTTGGTTACAATTTGCTATTAAGCTTCTGGAAAAAATGATACAGAGAACTACTTTTAAAAAATTACTGACTATTGGGGCTGGAGAGATGGCTCAGCAGTTAAGAACACTGGATGTTCTAGTTTCGAATCCCAGCACCCATATGGCAGCTAACAACTATCCATAGCTCCAGTTCCAGGGGATCTGACGGCCTCTACTGTCCTCTGCGGGCATTTCATGACACAGGTGCACTTACGTACATGCAAGCAATACCTGAATACACATAAAAGCAATAAGTAAAATATTTTTAAAAAAACTATTGCATTTTTTCCAATATACTTCGATCATCCTTAGATTCTATGTCTGATCTATCATCTATCTATCTATCTCTCTATCATCAATCATCTATGTGTCAATCTATCATCTATTTGTCTATCTGTCATTTATCTACTTATCTATATATCTTCCATCTATCTATCACCTATCATCTATCATGTATCATCTATCTATCTATCATCTCTCATCTATCTCTCATCTATCTTTCATCTATCTATCATCTATCTATCTATCATCTATCATCTATCACCCATCTATCTATCTATCTATCATCAATCTATCTGTAATTTATCTATCATCTGTCTAACTATCTAATCTATATTAAGGCCTATAGACCAAGCATCAGTAGATAAAATCACATTGAAAGACATTTGAGGACAGAGAAGGCAGAGGCTACTTATAATTGCAAGTTCTTGATATTGTTTTGCTTCCTGTTTTTGTCATTTACTTACATTGTGACAGAAATAGGCGTCTTATCAACCTGGTTTACTTCATGAATCACTGCAGTTGCCTGTAGCTCTTCCTGTTTTCTTTAACACTTCCATACTGTGCTGTTCTCTTTCATCCATGCAATCCCTGGAATTAACTTTAAGGTCCTATGAGTTTATCAGTCTTACCTGAAAACAATTACACTCAACGTTACTCTCTGAGTCTTTTTTTCCACTTGAAAGTATTTCCTATGTATCCTTGGAATTCATTTCTTGCCAGAGGTATAATTTAAATCAGTCTCTGGTTCTAAATATTTCACAAGTTTTCTTCTCAGACCTCTGTGTAAAAACATAGCTACCTCTTTCTACTCGATAAAAAACAAATTGTTGGACTTTGTTTTCTTTTTAAAAATTTTATTTACATTTATTTAATGTGTCTGATTGCTTTGTTACCTATAAGTATGTGTAAAACATATGTACTTGGAGTCTTTGGAGCCCTGAAGAGGGCATCAGATGTCCTGGACCTGGAGTTATAAACAGTTGTAAGTCACTAAGTGGATACTGTGGAAAAATTGGCTCCTCTACAAGAGCAGCAAATGCTCCTAACTATTGAACAATATTTTTAGCCCTTATTTTAATCTATTTTAATCATAATTTTGAGTGTGCGCACTGTTTTTCAGGCTGACTAATTCTTGGACTACCTTGTAAAATACAGATAATATTAAAGATATGGTATTTGAATTTTGTTTTCTTTTAAATTCATCCTGTAAAATAAGTAGGACTTATTATTCTCTCACTCTCAGTAATCTTTACATTTTTTGACAGGGTCTTCCTAGTCCCAGTCTTCCTGGAATCCACTACGTGGATCAGGCTGACCTAAATATTACAGAGATCCATCTGCCTTTGATTCCAGAGGGCTGAGTTTAAAGGTGTGTGCCACTACACCCGGCACAGTACTCAAAATTTTTAACAAATAGTCTGCATTATTGCCAGGAGTATTCTTCTATCCTCTCCTAAAAGTCCTTCTTTTTGACCTTTTAAACAATGCCACATGTAAACAAACATTTCTTTAATGACTCCTTTCCTGTACTAATGCACATATAAATCATGATTAGTTAGATAATTTTGCTCTATTATCTTGGTAAAGAAAATATTTTATAGCAAGAAATGTTTTCTTTTGAATTTTTAAAAATATATTCAACAGTAACTGGGATATCTGGTGATTTATATGCATTGGCCAAACTTTCAGTTCTAGGAAGATGGAACAAAAAATGAAAGATGATCTCATCACAGTTTCACATGGAAAAAGAACCTGTGTTGTTCTCACACAACATTTAAATGCTTTTCTTAAAACTGGGACATATAACTAGGAATAAAAAGTCACCGACAGTAACAGATCACCAAGAATCTGTAATAGTGTAATCTTGGTAAGTGTGAAAAGAGGGATGAATCAGAACACTTATTAGACATAACATCATAGGGATCCATGCTAGCTTCATCTTAAGATAAATAACGGAAACCTAGAGGGCCTAGAGGTCTCAAAATGCAAAGGCAATTTTTGAAGACATGGTTTATTTTTCCTGATTCTAGATTGTTTTACTCTCATCATAACACATTTTTCTCTTAGGTCATACTATGTTGCAGTATCTGAGAGACGAAACCGATAATGTAACAGTGAATCCTAACATAACTATCGAAACTATAGAGAATGGGGTAAATATGTCTCTAAAATAAGGACATCTTATATGCCTTGTCTTTACTAATCATTTTCATTTAGAAGCACAATTATTCTTCATATTATTACAAAAAGAAGAACATCTGTCCATGAGAATGTATGCTGCTTATTTAAAGAAATAGACATTTTTCTGACTTGATGACTGAAGAGAGAGAATCAAATGTAATTCACTGGTGTAGGTACCTGAAATAATGGAAAAGAATTTGCAGGGTTCTAGTTCACACAGGTCATAGACTTGAAATATATCTAGACACACCTCTGCCTGCCATGTTTCCACACTTGTAAGGTGACCCTCACTCCTTTTTTGAGAGAAGTGCTTCAGCACAAAGCTCTTGGCCTAAGGGTCTTAACCATGACAAATGCGTTCTATCCAGACACAGATTCCCTCTGCTTCTCTAACTTGTCTACTCAGTGGAACACTATCCTTGATGGGGGGGTCTTAATACGCCTTTCTAGCCTGAAGGAAACTTTATTTTTTCATAGTCAATAGACTCTTAAAATGTTGGAAAATAAAGCATAGCCTGAAACTCGTTTTAAATGTGCACCCACTTTCCTGTCTTGCAGCAGTCTTCATTGGAGAATAAATTCTTCTTTGTGGCTGCTTGCTGTACAGTTCCATGCCTCTCTCTTTGGGAACATCTCATATATTTATTTTATTTTACACTGTCACATTTCCTTCTGTTTTCACAGTCATCATGTGTCCTCTGCCCTGTGGTAGTATATGTTCATGCTTTTATATTAACTGCTGCCTTCTTTGACGCTATGATTTACTCCACCTTCATTCCTTAACTGCTGCTGTGGTTTTGGATGTAAACTGAAAAAATAGAACACTAGCATGTCATATTAGAAGACTGAAACCAAAATGAAAAATGTGACTACTAAGGGATTCTTCTGTGATGAAATGTACACTGAGTTAACTCCAGCACAATGAATGAGGACAAGATACAGTGGAACGGAAGAGGAAGCTATATTCTAGCACTTCAGAAATACTGTGTGGCAGACATAAGGCAGGAAAAAGCATAAACAGGTCTTTAAGTTGTCCAGAGGATGGTTAGATAGGAATATCAATAAGAAGAAATTAGGAAAGCCATAGAAGCTAAGTTAGAAAGTCTAGATTTTCACCGGTGATGAGAAGCCACTGTTTTCTAATCACGCAAGTGTTCATAATGGATTGGTCCTCTAAAATGATTGCATTAGTAGAAACAACTTAGCTCAGCAAGAAAAAAATAGGAACAGTTATTCATTCAGGATAGGAAAACATAGTGGAGTCTACAAAGAAAAAGACCATAGGTGGTTGGAATAACATGAAAAACAAGGACTGTGGTAGAGGTTACTCTCCCTTGTCCCACATCTCCCTCTCATTTTCCCTCTCCCTTTACCTGAAAAAGAGCCAACAAGGCTCTTGTGAATGAAAACAATCCTATGATTTGCTATCTGCAAACTAAAGCCTGTGGAATTGGCAGCATGAAGCTATGGGCCTGAATACCCTGAGGATTGAACAGAAAATCCCCAGTTGGGCCAGAGAAGATGTGACCTAGACATCTGGGCTTGTGTTAGTGGAAGTGGTGTGAGTAGATGATATTTGTTGAATGGTTATTTATGTTATTGTTAGCTTTCCTTCCTACTTGTTAGTTTATGGTCCTGCTGAGTATTGATTGGTGTTCAGTTTGGGGGCCCTTTTATGTTGATGTACAATTGGGCTGTAAGAAGTAGTGTAGGTTTAGTAAGAGATAGGTGAAACTTTTGAGTTGAAGCTCCAAGATTGACTCCTAATAGTCCTGGAACTGAAGGTAGGGCTTTGTGGTTACTAGATACACAGATTCACTGATAGGTCAGGCTGCTGTGCTTACAGGCTTTGGGGTGCAAGGATTCTGGAGAACAAAGTGCTCATGATAGGTGAGATGGCAGGGTTCATGGTAGTGTGGGAAAGGGGATACATCGTGGTAAATGTGGAAATCCTATAGATATGGGGCAAGTCAGAATCCTAGCAACCCAAGCAGATTTGAGAGCTGAGACGATGGGGCATAGTGAGGGTGGGGAAAGCAAACTTACCATGACAGGTCCCACAGAGTTAGCAGGCACATAAGGATCCTAGTAACCTGGCAGACATGAGACCTGAGATGAGACATTCCAGCTTAAACAGGAGAGAGAGAGAGAGAGAGAGAGAGAGAGAGAGAGAGAGAGAGAGAGAGAGGCAGGTAGACAGAGACCTCTCTTTCACCATTTTTGTCACAGGATGATACCAACCCAGTTTCCCATTGTGTGTAGGACATGAAGAGGGGTTGTCAGTTTTTATTGCAAGTCCATTAATTAACATGATAATCTTATCTGGAAACATCCTCAAAGACAGACCAAAAATGTGAAGTTTAATGTAGGAATCCATACCAGTCAATTTAATAAAATTTACCCATCTCAAGAATTAACGTATTGAAAAGTGAGTCAAATAATGGTAGCAGGTGGGTAATCCTTGTCAGCCTAATCACTCTACATGCAGTGTGCTTCTGGATTCTTTACAGACACCCCTGCCATTTTTGGAGTATTAGCAATCAAAGTAGGAGGAAGGGGACGAGAAAAGGAAGGACGAGAAGGAGGAGGAGGAGGAAGAGGAACAGGAGGAAGAGGAGGAAGAGGAACAGGAGGAGGAGGAGAGGAAGAGGAGGAAGAAGGAGGAGGAGGAGGAAATTAAACTCACACTGAAAGATCCTTGTTTTCGCAATGTCTTCTCACTTCCATCTCATCCAAAAAAATTCAACTTTATTTGTTCCTTTCTAAAAATCATGAAATGTTTCTTATTTAAAATTATTTTTTACATTTAACCCATCTGTATATTATAGGTAAAACATCTTTCAGATATATTATTCATTTATTTATCTTTTTATCTATAAATATATCTATCTATCTCTCTATCACCTATTATCTATCTATCTTTCTATCAATCATCTATCATCTGTCAATCATCTATCATCTATCTATCATCTATCTATCTATCTATCATCTATCTATCATCTTTCAATCTATCAATGCCTTTATCCATTGAGACATCTCTCTGGATCCAAACTCATTTTTTAAACATCTTGTGGAAGAAGGGTTGGAAAGATTGTAACAGCTAGAGTGGTAGATGAATACAAATAAGCCATGTTGTTGGACAGCACGCGGTAGTTACATGTATGAAGCTACAGTACTTGTGAAACCATATTCATGACCTGAGTAAAGCCAAGAAGGACAAAATTACAGCATTGTGGGGCGGTGATCATGAAGTCCACCACTAATTGAGGAATTATTGGTGATTGATAGCTGCTCGAAGAAGTAGAGTGAATTTTCTTTAGGGATATGACACCTGGTGCACTTACCAGACACCAAGGATAGATCAATACACAAGAACATTTGGGGAACACATATTAGACTCAATAGTGCTGCTTAAATAAAAAATAATAATAAAGTACATGAATTCCTTTCGTGAAAAGGGAGGGACTGGAGGGGAAGCTGAGTCAGGGGGTCTGAATGTGATCAAAATACATTGTATGAAGTTCTGGAAGAAAAACTAAAATATTTTTAAGAGCAAACATTGAACATATAAACTAAGTTCAGTTTCTAAATCTGAGAAAAATTGAAATATTTTTAGTGATATGTTGCATTTTCCAGTTTAGTATTGTAAATAATTTAATAGATTTTCATGACATTAAGTCCAACATTTAAAGCATATAACTCAGTGGTGTTACTGTGCTCATTGTGTTGTACACACAGGACTACTGTGTAATTCTGCATCGTTTCCATCACTCCCCAAAGAGACTTTTGTACCTATTGATGTCAGTTTCAATTCACTTCCACCACCCACTGGCAACATAATCTAGTTTCCCTCTCTCTAATGAGTCTGCTTTCTTTCTGCAATGGGTCAATGATCCAAATAATTGTATAAATAAAATTACAGATTATTCCAAAGAATAAATATCTGGCATGAGATTTGAAAACAGAAAGTTTAACTGGAGTAAAGAGCAAATAATAAGATAATTGGCAAAAAAAAAAAGGATCACTGCAGTGCACAGCAGAGGTCAAAATCTCTGAGGAGATCTGGAGTTAGCACCGATCATTATCTTCTGGGACAGTTGGGGGTGGCGTATCTTGAAAGAGAAAGTGCTCTGAAGGATGTATGCCTTTGAACTAAGGTGAGACTATCCACAGATATTTCAAAGCAGAGGTGACAGAGAGTGGCTGATTTCCAGGAGGCTACAAACTGGGTACACACAAGTCGTTCTTATGCCCTGATGTTGGCAAGTTCCATAATAATCCAAGTTCTAGCTCTTCATTCTGTAAAATATGTTATGGTGCCTACTTCATACTGTGGTTACATAGTGTGAGTGTAATAGAACCTAGTTCACACTGTGGTTACAGTACTATGTTTATTTGAAATAAAATGAACTTAACAGGAACTCTGGCTTTTAAGAAGTATTCACTAAGTTTTGTCATGTCTATAGTTAATCATGGATGTTTGAATAGAATGCACCTGCTGAATATATGCGACAAGGTTGAACACGACTACCATGCTATGTAAAGGCTATGTATCCTGACACAGAGTTGTCCTGAGTGTAATAGTTGTCCTTGTGGCCACTTCAGCAAGTCCTGATGCTAGCTGGATACTTTCCCTTGAGTGACCTTAAACTGAACACATATTTGGAAATTACAAGTCTTATGCATGAAGACGATTGAGTTTTATGAAGATGGCTGAGTGGATGGAGTCCTTGCTCTGTCAAGAACAACAGGCTAAGAAGTCTGGAGAAATAGTTCCATGTGTGAAACAGCTTTCTGTGTTAACATGAGAAACTCTGTTAGAATATACAGCACTGATGTAAAAGTGCCAAACATGGCCACATGTGTCTGTAGAGTCAGAACGGGGAGACAAGAGTTCTTTCCAGCACTCTGGCCAGCCAGCCCAGCTGAAACAGAAAGCTTCAGGTTCAGTGAGAGATTTTGTCTCAAGAGAGTAGGGTGGGGATCAATAGAAGACAGCCAAAACCTCCTGTGGCCTCCTCATGTGCACACATGGACATGCACACCTATACACATATGCACATACTATAAACCTCACATATGAGACATTAGGTGTTGTGTAGTAATTTCCTCCAATAAATTCTTCCGTCAACACGATGCTTTGAAAGGAGGTAAAATATTCCATCCTTCAGGGAAGCTCTAAATCAGCAAGCAAACAACAGAAGAGCTTCAGGAAGTCCCTAAAAGTGACCAGGTTCATCAGGTCCCTTCTCTCCCAGACTGCTGAGAGACACTGATAGACAAGCCAACCTGTCCAGAAGAAGCAAAGACCAGCTCAGGTGTCTGATAGAGGTTCCGGCCAATTGAGATATCAGAAAAGACACACTCAAATCTGCCAGCAGGTTGCACAGTGAGCTCTCAGTTTCCTGCTTTCCTGAGCTGTCATCCATGTCAGGGTGGCTTTTGGTGATGCAGGTGTCTTTGAGTCATTTCTCCTCTGGTAAGTAATCCTTCATGCATGCTTCAGTAATGTAAGCCCAATAAAATGCATTGATTTACCAAGTACGATTTTGGTGGTGTGCTGGATACCGTTACTTGTCAACTTAAAACAACTGGGTGGTGAGTGCCTCAATTGGGGCACTTTCCCCATTGGACTGGCCTATGGCCATGTCTGTCTTGATCACTGAGCAATGTGGGAGGGCCCAGCCCACCGTGGGTTCTGCTGCCCCTTGGCATGTGGGCCTATGTTGTCTAAGAAAGCAGGCTGAGCAGGGGCCAGTAGAGCAAGCCAGTAAACAGCGTTCCTCCATGGTGTGTGCTCCAGCTACTGCCTCCAAGTTCCTACCCTGAGTTCCTACCTTGGGTTTCCCATCTAACTGTGACCTGGGAAATGTAAGCTGAAAAAACCCTTTCCTCCCCAAGTTGGTATTGGTAAGTGTATTTGGTCACTGCAATGGACAAATAAAGTAGAAGAGGTGGTGGCCTTATTTGGTGTGTGGTTTGCTCCCAATTTGGAGTGGAGTGAGTAGACATTCATTTATGTCTCCCCAGGAACACCAAAGTGAGGAAGGCCAGAAATAGCAAAACACCGAACAGGGGTATCAGAAAGTTTTCCTTTAAGGTGCAAGTGTGTGTGTGTGTGTGTGTGTGTGTGTGTGTGTGTGTGTGTGCGTGTGTGTGTGTGGTGTGTGTGTGCGTGCGTGCGTGTGTGTGGTGTGTGTGTGTGTGCGTGCGTGCGTGCGTGCGTGTATGTGTGTGGTGTGTGTGTGTGCGTGCGTGCGTGCGTGCGTGCGTGCGCGTGCGTGCGTGCGTGTGTGTGTGTGTGTGTGTGTGTGTGTACAGGTGTGTTTGGCCTTGAGATCACATTAAGTTACCAGGATTCAATGACCGTAAGTCCTTCTTCAGTATCTTTTCCACCTTATCTTTGAAACAGGGTGACTCACTGAGACTGAAGCTTACTGATTGGCTAGGGTTGGTGGCCAAAAAAACTCCAAGGAAATCTGTCTTTATCCCTTAACAATGTGCTGGCTTTTATGTGGGTTCTAGGGATGGAAATAATGTCATCGTTTTTAAGCAGCAAGCACTTTGCCCTCTGAGCCATCTCACAATAAGAATGTGAAAATAACAAATTATGCTTAAGACCTAAGCATATGTGGTTATTTATTGTAAGCTGTACGTCTTCAATTTTCTAGGAATCTCACTAGAAATCTAATTTACAGTAAAATTCATGTCTTGACTTCCTTGTACAAACCTTGTGAGTCATGACATTTTTTTTTCTTATCATAATTTAATCCCATTTAGGCATCTTGAGAGGGGAGAGGGGAGAAAACAAGAGACCAGAGTGCCTATCCCAGAATAGGGCACCTATTTCAAATCTCTGCCTTCCAAGGATCAGAGATCATTGTGGAAGAGGAAACAAAAAGATTTTAAAAACCAGAGGGGGAAGTTGACCACAAGGAAACAGACAGCTGGTCAGTTAATAATATGAACTCACAGCAATGGTGACAGCAGGCACAAGTCCTATACAAGTTCAAGCCTGACAAAATCCCAGCATGAGCATGGGGAAGTGTGTAAGAAATCCCAACCCAAACCGAGAAACTTTTGGCAACAGAGAGCTGCTGGAAGAAGGAGAGATAGTATCTTTTGGGGATGGGACTCTTGGTGGGCCCAGTGATTAAACCCACACATTTATACATTCAATACGACCTTTATGTAAAAGTACATTAAAGTGGGCAGAGGAAAGTGGGGGGGAGGTGGATGGAGGATCTAAATATCAGTAAAGTATATTGTATGAAAATCAGAAACATTCAATAAAAATAAAATTAAAAACAAAATACAGTGTGAAGGAATTGTGTTTATTTAAAACAGGAGGGGACATTTAAGTTTTAAAAACAATATCCAGTTCAATCATTCTTCTTAAGAGCTTTCCTGATAGTGATCAAGAATTTATGGGATACCTGTTGGCAATTTTCCATTGAGATCTGTAACACAAAGACTAAATACAAGTCACTGAACTAGAGGAATCATACCTTCACATTCAGAGATCCTAGGTGGGAACTTCTATTAAACCAGAACTCTCTTTGGCCATGGGAGGCTTAATTTATTTGGTTCACTATCTTCCATTATAGTGCTTACAAAATTGGACAGAATGTATTAAAAGAATTGTGTTAAATGTGAGATTATACATATATATATATAATTTCCAAATATATATTATATATAACCTCATATATATTATATATTTATGGAATCAAAATACAGGTAATTATTATGAATCTGAAATAATTTGTTAAGGACTGAATGGATTTTTTTTAAGTGGAAATGAGAACAAGGGAAAAATCTTTTTAAATTACTTGAGGCTAGGACAGGTGGCTTAAATATGGTTTCCACTAAAGCATAGGTCATGGCAGGGCAATGAATCTGCATATGGATCCCCTGATTACTTTACCTATAAACCAAACTCATGCAGACTACTTCTGAAGCAGTTGACAGATAGCTGTATTTCCTCTGTAATAGTGTTGGAAAAAATTAGTGAAAAGGTAATGGTCTAATATTTACTGGATGAGCAAAGTTTGGATAAGGGATTTAAAGGGAAAGTTTATGTGTAAAGTTATAGAAGCATAAATAGACTTTATCCCTGTTTTAAAAATAAGAGTGGGTAGGCTGGAGAGATGGCTCAGTGGTTAAGAGTACTGGCTGCTTTTGCAGAGGACCCGGGTGTGATTCCTAGCACCTACAAGGCAGCTAACAACTATCCATAACTCCTGTTCCAGGGTATCTGAGTTCTTCTGACCGCTGTGGACATTGCACAACATGGGAGAACTTATATACATGCAGGTGATACATGCATACTCATAAGATAAAAATAAGTAAATAAATAAAATATTAAAAATAATATTGGTGATTCTGCCTTGGTGGAGCATGCCTTTAATCCCAGCACTTGAGAGGCAGAGACAGGAAGATCTCTATGAGAAAGAAACTTGCCTAGTCTCCATAGCAAATTCAGGACAGTAGGAGCTACAGGAGACCCTGTCTCAAAAAGGCATGATAATGATAATGATTAATAACAATAATAATAATAATTAATAATAATAATAATGATAGTGTGGTGGTAATTTAATGAAAAAGATCTGTAACCAGAGAATAGTGATAGTTAATGCATATTTTACTGTGTGCAAGGGACTTTTCTAAGCATAACTCCTTTTGCAAATTTAAAAAAAACAAAGGTAAAATTCATGAGTCCTAAGGGGCTTTGCCAGGGTAATGCAGCTAGGCAGTGGCAGGGAAGACAGAATCAGAACCATTTGCTTCAGGACTAGGCATTTATTACTCTCCAGAAAGGCAGCTGTTTAACTTCAAGTGCAACCAAATATAGAGATGTGTTTCAGCTATCTCGATTGCATAATAAACCATTACTAATCTTAGTGACTTAAAAAAAAATGATTTCTTATTTGGGCATGGTGGCACAAGCCCTTAATCCCAGTACCTGGGTACCTGGACACCTCAGAGACATGGGGAATCTCTGTGAGACTGAGGCCAGCCTGATCTACATAACAAGTTCCAGGCCAGCCAGGGCTACAGGGAGACACTGTCTCCAGAAGATAAAATATAAAAATAAAAATAAAAAAATTAAAAGTCCCCCTACCCCAGCACAAATAAACAAAAACAAGATTTATTGCAACTAAGTGGCTTACCAATCAGTGCTGTTCAGGTGATGTCATCTAGAATTGTTAGAAGGTCTATGATGAGCTCACTGATGTGTGGAAGCGTGGGCTGGTGCAAGTTCTGCTAGGTCATGCTAGGTCATATCTAGTAGAGTCTCACAGTTTGGTAACTGGATACCATAGAATGCTGTAAGCTGTATGGCTTGGATAAATGGGAACTCATTAAAAGGTTCATGTGGTGGTAGATGGAGAGATGGCTCTGTGACTAAGACCATTGGCTGCTCTTGCAGTCAATCAGTTTCCAGTGCCAACATGCAGATAAATACAATCTATAAATGTAATTTTAGAAAATTTCACATCTTCTGACCTGTATAAGCATTGCATTCACAAATGCACTTACATGCATGCATGCAAAACACTTCTGTTTGAAATATAAACTTAAATATATTTTTTAAAGGCTGATGTGCTAAAGACTTTTCTACTGGCAGGTAGCCTGAGAGATGATTGAATTGTGAGGGTGCACTGCTCATGGGACATGATTAGAGGAAGTAGGTCACTGGGGATATATGCCTGAAAGGTATATCTTTCCATGGCCCCTTGTAATCTGCCTTTCTCTGCTTTTCCACCACTATCAGATGAGCAGTTCTGTTCCACTATGCCCTTTCCTCTAAGAAATGCTCCCTCACCACAGGCCCACAGTGTTGTGGTAAAATGACCACAGACTGAATCCTCTGAAACAAAATAAATCTTTCCTCCTTTAAATTGTTTCTCTCAGGTATTTGTCACAGTGATAAAAAATGGCTAACACAGTAAATAAAAAACAACATTGCAAGATCTCTGGATGCCTGGAGCAGGAAGTCCCAGAGCAATACTTCCTCATTTTACTGCTCAAGCCATGATGCAGCCCCAGATTCTCAAAGAAAATGACTCTTTACTTACAGGAAAGATTAAATGCAAATGGTGTCCCTCTGTGAACCAATATTTGCATCACAGCACAATTACACTGTAGGAAGAGGGCCAACAAGATGGCTCAGAGCTATTAAAGGTGCTTTCCTTCAGGTCTACTGACGATGGGAGGGAAGAACTGACTTCTGCAGTTTTCCTTTGACGCATGAGTAGTGGCATGCCTTCCACACCTAACACACAATAACTATATAAAATATAAAAAAAATTAAACATTAAGAATGTAGCTATCCTTTGGACTCTGATTCATAAGAATACCAGAAGATCATGTAGTAAGAAAAAGTATCTACCACAGAACTGTATCATCCTGTCTAGCCTTTCTTTTATGCAATGTTGCAAATAGCACTGTGTGGTGTGGCAAAAGCTGTTATTTCTGCAACTGATTTTGATTTCACATAGAATGGAATATACCTATGGTGGCTCAATAATAATGACATGAATATTATAGTGGTGCACAACGGTATTTCTAAACACTTGCCACTCCTTGCCAATTTTCTTTGTTATTGGAGGAACTGTGGTGCTGTTATTTAATGCACTTGACAGTGGATTATAGTAGAATTAAATATGAGGAGAAAACAAAGTTCTTTTAACGGTGCTGAATAATCTAAATGTATAAATTATTCTAGTTCAATGGAGGGTAAAATTATAGGATGTTGAATTCATTCCAACAAGATGAATTGGGGAGATGAGTTGTGGAGATTAAGTACCGACTACTGTACAGACTTGTACTGTAACACAAGAGAGAAAATTATGCTGGTAGAGTGAGAACCACTGAATTCTAGACTGCTGAAAAGGGGTATTCCAGTTCATTAAATACAGGGCTGTCAGGAGCTCAAAGATTTTGTGACAGTATAGTAAAGATAAATAGGTATAGAGACCCCTCAAGCTCAGTGATAAAATTCCTAACTGTTGATAAGATTTTGCATTTGTGGATGAATGGTCCTTGTTGAATAAAGCTTAAATGATGGCATGTCAAGTCAATCCATCTGTCCTGAATGATTTTTAAAAAATGATAGATTTAATCACTGCTGTTTTCTTAAGAGGTGGGGTAAGCAATTTTAAATATTTCCATATTTCCAGATAATGCATCATCATACATTTACATTTTTCTTATTAGTGAGAATTAGTATTTAATTTCAAAATTCACTGCTTACTGAAAAATTGCATAGTGAATAAAATTTTATTAAAGAGTTAAATACTGTTCTATACCACATCAGCCCTGATCTGACAAAGCTGAACTGAATGAGTTCTTTGCCCTCAACAACTTGTATTCAAAAAAGTCACTGATATGAATATCCCAAACATATTGGTATAGCACTATCATAAAATGTATGTAGATTTCATGCATTCTGTCATTTACGCATGAAATCTGGTGGTGGGCATGGGAGGATGTAGATGGTGGAGGGGGTGTATGAATATGATTATGTCTTGTGTGAAATACACAAAAATTCAATAAAATTTTTTTAAAAGTATATAATGGTTTAACCTTATAAGATTAATAGTAGTGTGGGTTAGGTGTCTCATGGAAACCTTCACACATGATTAGGTGTCATGTAATATGAGTGTCATGGGGAGGTGGATCCAAAGACAAGTCTAAAATCATGAAAGTTTGGTAAAGCATCATACATTGAAATACTACTAAAATTGGAATATTGTTGGAAAAGAATGTTAAGTATAAATTGAACACATTGGTAGGGATCATAGATTGAGAAAGCCAGAAGGTCAAACCATTGGGATTTTGATGATCCAGTAGGTGACAGACATGATACCCAACTAGTTGATGTAACACATTATGTTATCATAGAACATAACAGCTTTTTATCACTGCCAATGTTTGTACATGCTATATTTCCCACTTCATGAAACTTATGATACAGGCAGTCCACACAGCCTGGACCATTGCCATATCTGGAACCTGAGCCCATGGACCCACATATGGGATGCTGAGGATTAAGCAACAGGATAGTACTCTTTCTTAAAAGACTTCATCATAAAAGACATGTGAGCATTCATCTTATGTTTCATTCCATTAGGTAAAGCATTTTCTGTCAACATTATTAATTTCCTGGAGAAAAGAATTGCCCATGACAACATATATTACTTTTCTGTTGCTATGATAAAATACCATGACAAAATCAACTTAAGAGGGAAAAGGTTTATTTTGCTTTAGAGTTCCAAATGGATACATTTCATCACTGTAGAGAAGATGGACAGCAGGCAGGGAAAGTAGGGTGGCAGAAGCAAGCAGCTCATCACATTTCATCTGGATTCTGGAACCAGACAGTGACACACACTTGTGTATAAAATCTCAAGTTCTGTACCCAGTGATTCACCTCTACCTGCAAGGCCACAAAGGCTTCCACAGCCATCCAAAACAGCACCACCACCTGGAGATCACATGTAAAAACACCTCAGCATTTGGGAGACATTTCACATCCAAACCACAGCACAAGGGAAATAGGAATATTTAATGAAAAGTGCTAAAATCTATTTCAAACACACAAAGATTTTCAATACTTTGATAGGAATTTTTGATATAATATATCATAGCTATAACATCTCAAAATCATTTTAAAATGCAGAAATTAGGTATTGAAATTTAAAAGATTATTTCTATGTTCGATGAGTGAATATGTGTATTAGTCACTTTTCTCTTGCTGTGATAGAAACATTGACCCAAGCAATTTATAGAAGAAAGAGTTTATTTGAGCTTACGGTTCCTGGGGAATTACAATCTGTCACGGCAGGGAGGCATGGTGTCTGGAGGTGGCTGGAGCAAGAGCAGCAGAAGCTAAGCTCTCTCATCATCATGCAGGCACAGGAAGCAAGAGAGCAACTGGAGATCCAGTAAGGCTTAAGAACTCTCTAAGCCCGCCCCCAGTGATGTGCTTCCTCCAGGAAAGCCACACCTTCTAAGACCTCCCCAAACAGTGCCACCAACTGGGGACAAAAATACTTGGAGCCTATGGGGGCCATTTTCATTCAAACCACCACAGGCACTAAATCTGGAGCTTGCCATTTTGGCTACACTGGTTGGCCAGTGAAACCCTGGGATCCACCTATTTTTGCCCCCAATTTTATTAATTTTTATTTTATGTGTATGAGTGTTTTGCCTGCATGCCTGTAAGTGTACCACTTGCATACAGTGACTACAGAGACCAGAAGAGGGTATTGGAGACCATGAAACTGGAATTATAGACAATTTGTAAGACATCATGTGGGTGCTAAGAATAGAACTTTGGTTCTCTGCAAGAGCAGCACTTTTCTTAAATGCTGAGACATATCTCCAGCTCATAAAATGAATTTATTAATCAGTTTTAACAGCAGTTGAATCACACCACAGAGGCTGAGATCATGATAGTGGCATGGTCCTTGAGGCTGGATGGGTGCCTCAGCAGTCAGCATAGACCTGAGTGACTGTTTCACACTTGAGAAGCAGAGAAACTGGTAGTTGCTCAGTCCACAGGGCTGGAGGCCCCATCAGTCCCAATCTGGATTGAAAACCAAAGAGGGTTCTTGAAGAGCCACTGGTCCTTATTTAATGATGGAAACCTGGAAATGATGGTTCTTAGGTCAGTGAAGGGATCAGCATCAACAATGATAGTATAGATCAACTCTGGAAGGCCAAACAAGAAAACAGTGAACAGTTTTCCCTTCTGGCATGCACTTTTAAAATCTCATCTACTAACAGCAGGTGCTACCCACATTGGGACTGGACTTCCTGCTTCAATTAAAGCAACTAAGACAATTCCCCAATTGAGAATCCCTACTCAGGTCATTCTAAATAGCAGTAATTTGGTGTTAAAACCAACCATCAGAGTGGTGATGAGAGAAAGGATAATATTTAAATTTCCTTCTGATATATGTGTCAGAATAAAAGTGTCAAAATAAATGGTGGAATTAATTTTTGTATAAATAAAGTTTTTTTTTCCTGCTCTGGTTGCATAAAAAGTACATGTCCTCTAACAACTCTTAGTTGTTGTTCAGCTTTATTTTTGCAGAAGAATTATAGTTTGCATATTGCATATTATTAAATTACCATACCACATATTATTAAATATTATAATATTTTCTACGTTTCTCATCACATTTTTGTAAGATGCCAGGACTAAAATAAATCATGCCAGACATTTGTAGGAAATGATTTCCACGTGGAAATAACAGGTACTAAAATTAACTATCCCGCCAAATCACATTTTTTCTTTATCTTTCTTGTTCCTCTTCTTTCCAATTTTTTTCATTCCTTCTCCAGTTTTTAATCACAGTCTCCTCACATCCAAGAATAATATGTTCCAACCCATATCCAAGAATGGTACATTCCAATGCACCTAGGGTTGTCTAAACCTAGAGGCGCTGCAGAACATTTTCCAAATCCCCTCATTTAGCAGATAAAAGAGTTCTAGTAAGAAATTAGCAATAAATATATAAAACAGAAAACTGACAATACACTAAAAATAGTTACCAGCAATAATTTTGAACTTTTGATACGTTGTTAACTAAAATAATGGATTATTAGATCACAAGTGCTCTGATACAACTGTGAATTTGGTAATGTATAATTTTAAGCTTAAAATTTTTCTGGAAATATGTATGTAATATTTTCAAACCACGTTGACTAGTAAAGCTAAAACCATGAAAAACACAATGAGATAAATGGGGAATCCTGCACTACTGTGCGTCAAGACACTTCAATTAAAAGCATCTTAAAAGCCATATGTATCTGATTTCCCATGACAATTTTATTACTAAATGAACATTATAAACCGTACTTTTTATAAAGTATTTTACTATTTTTATTTTATTTGTATGTGTGCATTGCCTGAATGTATGTGAGTGCACGGTTGTAGTGCAATGCCGCGGAGGTCAGAAGAGGCCTTCGGATTCCCCTGGAACTAGATTTAAGGACGGTTCCTAGCCACCATGTGCATGCTGGGAATCGTACCTGGGTCCTCTGCAAGAGCAGTCAGTGCTCTTAACTGCTGAGCCATCTCTCCAGCCCTACAACCATATTTTTATTGTGATGATGTGAATATTAACAAACACACTTAAAATGTCTTGTAATATGCAGTAAATTTGACTAGAGAAATAAGTAGGGGATTTCATATTTTATGAATATAATAGACCAACAAACGTTCGTATTATTAAAGCAAGTAGAATAAGTGAGGATAAAGTATTAGTTCTTATTTTAGAAGTACTGGGAGTGTAGAATTTGACATAGGGATTACTGTAAGTCACAATTCCTCAATAGAGAAGTTATCACAATTTGAGTAATCACAGTAGTTTCATAATCTCTTTTAATAGTCTGAGAAAAAAATAAATGTATGTATGTATATGTATGATCAAAGAATAGGACAATAAATTTTGAAGGAGTCGGGGCACATGGGAAAAGTTGATGGGAGTCTGGGAGAGATGGAAATAATGTAAAGACAATACTCATATATGAAATTCTCAAAATTAAACAATTAAAAATTGGAAAAAGAAGGAATCTCCTATCAATTAATACAGTAATTCCTCCAAAATTTAAAATATAACCCATGTTTAAAATATGTATTTATCAACTTCAAATTATCTTCAATATATTACTATTAAAAGTGATAATTAACAAGAAAGATTGTTGTAAAGCATAGTTGTGATGCTGACCTACTAAAATTAATAATTGGATCCCCCCTTGCAAAAATCCAGACGTGTATCTTATTTTCCACATACAAGATTTGAGATATGGAATAAATGTCTTTCCCCATATTTATCAAAGAATCTAATATGACAGGTTCCACATTCGCTTGTGGATTGATCATTTGATGTAACAGAAACTCTGTGGACTCTCCATTGTTCTCAATAGAAACATATGTCATTAGCACCAAAACATTCATAAAGCACCCACTTTAAACACCTATCACTAGTTAAAGTTCAATCTCTTCTCCACTTCCTTTAAGTAAAAAAATGAAGAGAAGAAAAGAACAGAAAATAAAGGAAAGCAAAGAATTTGGCAAATGTAGACTAATTGCTGAAACTAGTAGAAACTAAGAGAAAGAAAATGAATTTGCTCTGTGTCACATTTTAATCTATATCCACTGTTTTCGCCTTGTGGCAGAGTTATTCTTTCTTTCTGTCCTGTTGCAGTAGAATAAACTGATCCAGACATTTCCAAATGAAGCCGAATATGTTCTTCAGGCCAGTAAATCTGTATCTGAACAGCTTACATTGTGCAGAGATGAGATCTGTCATTTTGTGGGCCTTGGAATTTACAGCAGACAATGAATAATTCCTTCAGAATTTATCCCTCGAGGGACTGAATAGGTAATTTTGAATTAAATCTAAATAGATAATAGTTTGAAGTGGAAAAAAAAGCCTTCTGAGTATTTTCTGAACCTTCCAATAATTTTCATAAAATACATCTTAAATGAACTACAGCTCTCTCGCAGATCTACTTCCACAAATTTTAGAACTCATTCTACTGTGTCACTTTAATCATTACTTTAGCACTGAGCAGTTCTTTCACTCCTTGAAATGACATATTGCTCTCATTGCTATTGGCATTCATCGAACTTCCTTTCACAAAACCATATCATATGCACTGTCTTGTTTGGCTCTATGCTTAACTATTTCCTCAGCAACAGTGTAATGAAGCACTATAATCATAGGAAAGGTGTGGTTGTTATTACATTTCTTTTTTTTTTTTTTTTTTTTTTTTTTTTTTTTTTTGTCTTTTTGTTTGTTTTTGGACAGGGTCTCCCTAGTCACAGCCTACCTAGAAGTCAGGATGTGAACCAGGGAGGTCTCGATCTCTTAAGAGTTCCACCTGCCTCTGCCTCCTGAGGGCTGGGATTAAAGGTGTATACCACCACAACAGTTGGTAAATATATATGTGCTGGATGTGGGGAATCTGAGACCCTGTTCTGAGAGAGAGAGAGCGAGAGAGAGAGAGAGAGAGAGAGAGAGAGAGAGAGAGAGAGAGAGAGAAAGTAAAAGAAAAGGCCAAATCCCAAACATCGCATAAACTTTTTAATTTACACGTGGCTAAAATTTGAAAGGTGTTTATAATCTGTGTGTTTAAAGATGTTCAATGATGATTTAAACACCTTTCTGGCATATTCACATTATATCTCTTTCTACTTCATTTCAGTTATTAATGCATGATGGTTTTTGTAACGTAACTCTCTTGCTGCAACGTGTTCGGTTCTTTTTTAAAATAATCAAATACATTTTAAAAATTGAGAAGTTATTAAAATCCCCTAGGCAATGTTCTGCAATACTTATTAAGGGTGATAATTAATAAACTGTTGATACATTTCAATTTTATAAATAAATATGAAAGTACTTTCCAAATACCAGTCAAATTTGTAAAATTAAGGTATATCTGTCCAAAACAACATCATTTTCTGGTATATTTCCCTTGCTAGTAAAAACTAAACTTTAACTTTTGCTACAAGAATTACAATAGTTTAGGAATGTGAGAAATAAGAAGTTTGGGGCATAAAATATTTAAATGAGATAGTTCAATAATACCTTGAGAATAAAAGTTTTAAGGAGGATTGCATGTACTATGAGCTTTAAACTAACCTGGAAAAGTTATAATTTTGGATACACAATATGTACAGGTGGTTTAAACAGTTCTGGTGGTAGATTAGAACTGCATTAAGCAAAATATAAACAGAAGGACATGGGGTGTGCTATGTTACAATGTCTGCAAATCTCTAAGGGGTGTTTGACAAAATTCTCATTTGATTCCTTTTGGTTTGTTTAAGGGCAACCTGGGTAGAATTTAGGAGTTATGTAGTTTGTTGGGTTCCTATACACCCAAAGGCACAGATGCCTGCTGCTTCAGGGCACAAAGTGAACAATGCTTTCCAGTGACCTACCTAAAAAATGGAAAATAGCTTGACAATTTGTATTTAGCTTATATTTTTCAGTATAAAATTTTAAACATTATTCATTAACATCTATTTAAAATAGTAACAAATATGTGAATTATTTTCTTACCAGTGCAGTCTGTTATGAGAAATGGAAATGTTTGTCTTGCTCCACTGTGAAGTCACAGTTTTAGTATGTAGTATGAAGTCAAGAACTTTGTGTGTGAATGGATAGATGTAAACATGCATTTAGTTCATAAATTTGTTCATCTATTGTGTTAGGCTACTTTCCAGCTCTGTGATAAAAATACTTCAGAAAAACAACTTAAAGGTAGAAAAATTAGTTTGAATTATGATTACAAGACATGCACACGTGGTTGTCTGACTTCATTGTTTCTAGGCCTGTGATGAGATAAAACACTGTGACAGAATGGCTTGGTAGAGGAAAGGTGTTCACTTTACTTCAGTCAGGAAACAACAAAAAAGGGAAGGAGAGAATGAGGAACAGAGGGAGGACCAGGAAAGGGAGAGACAGAGAGAGAAGAAATTGGCCAGAACCCCAATATTTTCTTAATAGCATGCCTACAATGACTCACTTTCTGCAATTACATTCCAACCCCTAAAACATGTGCCACCTTCCAGTCATAGAACAGTCCTGCAATGATGACTTGGTATGTGATATTTGGGAAATCTGGTATTGAGCATAACACTTACAAAAATTAATGGAAAAATATGTATATCTGGGTTTCAAAAAACATAATTCTATTTAACAACAGTTTTTCATATTTGGTTCTTGCTCATTGCTAAGCATTCTCTGATATGATAGGGACAACGGGAATTCAGAAATGTCTACGGAAGGCTGCGGAGAAAGTTTAGACAAAGCATTTGCTGGCAAGTCTGTGGACCGGAATCTATATCCCATGTAAAAGCTGGGGAACAGTGTGTAGCTGCTGCATGTAATCTCAGTATTCAGGAAGCTGAGACTAACAATATCCAGAGTCTCCTGGCTAACCAGACTAGCAGAAACAGTAAGTTCAGGGTTCTTTGAGAGACCCTGCTTCAATCATATAAGGTGAAGGGTAACTAAGGAAGAGAACCCATTCTCTCTCTCTCTCTCTCTCTCTTTCTCTCTCTCTCTCTCTCTCTCTCCACACACACACACACACACACACACACACACCACAGACATATATGAAAAAAGAGAAAAATATCTGAGGATTAAAAATGAGATGTGGAAAATTAAGCAACACACTGAAGGTATGTATAGAAAGACAACTGACAGAGGAAAATCACAGGTCACATGAAATTAAGAACTTGGCACACCACCAACAAAAGAATCTCAGTGTAGCTCAGAACACAGGAAATGATGAAAATATAGAAGCAAACATACAACATTAAATTAGGAAAGGATAGTCATGGTGGAAGGCAGTCATAGGGCCACATAGACAGAAATGATTCTCAGTGAGGTTATGTAACTTAGTATAATAAAAGGAAAATAAGGCTGGCTTGTAAAGTGGGCATTACATACAGAAATTAACTAGAAGCAGAATGTCAAGCCAGATAGAGTCAATTTATAGAAGTACAAATATCAGGAATATTGGGCTATGGGATCAAAATTAGTGAAGGTAAATTGAGTAAATAAATCTTGGACAGGCAGTGAAATCGTTCAAACAGACCCTACATGGAAAGGATAAGACTAGTTCAAACTCTGTGTAGTGTCAGATTTCATTTCGAAAGTTTCAGTTAAAGGACACAGGAAGCAGTTATATATACATGTATGTATATGTGTGTCTATATATATTATATATATATATATAGAGAGAGAGAGAGAGAACTTTTAAAACTTCATACACTATTTCCCACTCACATGCAGACCCCCTCGCCTCCCCCACCCATACCACACACACCCCCAACAAACCCTATGCACTCTGCCATACTTGCTGAGTCCTCTTTATTCAGGTGTTTGTACCCAAGTAGCAATCAGTCTCAAATATTTCTCACCTCCCCTTTGGGCCCTTGTTTAGTTGAGTTGACATGGGGGCATAAAGATTGTAAGAGCCAGGGCTGATTTGTGAATGTATGAGGTGGAGATTTCCAGGCCAATGGAGGCTTGCTCATGCATGCCTGCAGCAGAGGAAGCAGTTCTTTTTAAACTTTAAAATGAATTGATTTCCACCCAAGTGGAATCCTGCTAAACTGTGATGCCATTGGCATTGGTAGTAGGGTGGTAGATAGGTTTAGAGAGATAGATATTTATTGGCCAAATCGCACTTATTGAAGTTCTACTCTGTAGATTTGAGAGCTACAATACTTAACTTAGATTTTCCAGCCTAAGAATTATGGGTGGTAGTGATGTAACTGCTTTTCATTCATTCATTCATTTTATATATGCTAAGTGTTAAAAATCTAAGAAAGAGGTCTGTAATTCTATCGAAATTGTGTGTATGGGGTGATGGGGTGTGTGTGTGTGTGTGTGTGTGTGTGTGTGTGTGTGTGTGTGTGTTTATTTGAGGCCTGGGAGCAGAAATCATGGACCCATACTTGCATAACACATTCTCTACAGCAAACCATTATCCCTATCCTATGACCATTAATATGGCAGGTAGCCGAAGATGCTACCTTATGGAAGGATGTAAAGGTGTTAGCTATGAACTTGAGTTGTCTAAAACAAAATGAATAGAGATAATTTCATCAAGACCTAATAAACAAAAGTTCTACTGGGATCCAATAACTATTTTGAATATTTATTCATTGGAATTATTTATTTTAAATAAATATTTTTAAAGTACTTACATGACATTTTGAGGCTGTGCATGAGTGAAAAAAAAAGATCAGAATGAATGAGTATTATGAAGCAAGATTTGAACATTTTAAAGACATCAGATGGGAAAGATTGTAAATAATCCAGAACTCATAAGCCAATATTATATTTCACACTATAGTTGAACAAAGAAAAGAATGAGAGCTTCAGTTGAATTTTTCTCTCAAATTTTGGTTAGAGTGCATTTTATTTTAAGAATTTCAGAGGAAAAGAACTAATTTTGGAATAGAGAAGGGAAGAGCAAACTTTATGAATTGTATAGAAGTTAGAATAAAATAAACATTGACCAGTTTGACAACGTGAAGTTGAAATTCTTACTATAAACGCCTTTAAAATGAGATAGCATTTGTATGAAAGAGAAATTAAAACAACAAAGTAAAACAAACAAAGAAACAGTAAATGTAAAAATTGAAGGTAGAGAAAAGGGTTAGTTTTCCTGAACAGATGTATAGAGCAAAGCAAGATTCGGAATCTGGGAAGTGTAACCAGGCTAGAGTCTGCGAACTCATGGCAAGGGGGTACTTAATTAAGAGGGTGGAGGTTAGTTCTCCAACCAATGATAGAACAGCTTCATAGCAGGATACAAAAGGACTAAATCAAATACATCCAGCGACAAGGATGGTCTCCTGACATATTAGCAGGAAAAGCCTTTGAAATAGAAACAAAATACTGATGTATAATATTATTGGGTAGCTACTGAAGTTTTGAAGATTCAAATGAAGTATTCCAGCTGACTTCAGTGCAGTGGCATTTGGTGGTTCATTGTCTTGACTTAGCAGCATCTTTGATGTGAACAGAAAAATCCAAGGACAATATGACCAGTTAGCTTATATGACCAGAAAGTACATATAGGTGCTTATTTCTAGACAGTGCTGGTGAGGATCCTAAGCCAACAATTAGAAAATGGGAACATTACTGCTAATAGGAAATTTTGTAAGTTAATTTTTGAAAAAAGTATTTGACACAAATGTATTAAAGGAGAAATTATGAATTTCAGCTCATGGTTTGGGGAGTTTTGCTCAGTAATTTGCTCTGTAAATTTCTGTGCAGTCCCACAGTGAAGTAGAATACCAAAGCAGCAAATTGAACAGGAAAACTAAGTTGCCTAACTTAGGGTAGTCAGGAAGCATTGGAAAAGACACAAAACAGTTTAGGTGATACAGTGTATCATTCCAGGACTTGCCACTAGGAATCTTGCCAACAAGATCCCACCTCCAGGTGTTTCCAGCACTGCCTAAAAAATCACATTAAAATGAATATCAGCAGAAAAATTCATGAATAAAGCCAGATCTCTCAAGATGCAATAATCTGCCATTGATTGCATTCACTAGTTATTAATTAAACTTTTAGCATGCAAGTCTTTTGGGAAACACAGTAAATCCAAATATAGCACAATGCAAGCATTGTAGACTCCCTTAATGCCCAACCATGTATTGGGATGGTATAGAAAGACTAGTGTAGAAGATTATGACTACATTTCACTTTTATAATAGCCTGGAAGAACTTATCACAATAATGGTTACATGGGGAGAGTGCAGAGCAGGAGAAAAATGTTTGTAATAACCAATGGAGAACTATTGAGTCAAGAAGGTAAAAATGTTTTTTTACTCCAGTTTCAGAGGCCCTCAAATCTCCCTGTGAGCTATCACTTTCCTAGACTGAAATATGCCATCTAGTGTATCATAATTTAACAACTGAGGTCTTTTTTTATAGAAAAGAGCTGTTGTTCTATTGCAGAACAGCCATTTGACATAAACAGTTTGGAAAATTATAGATTAAGAATTATCTAAACTCTTCTTAGTTAAGAGACTTTGACTTAAAATTACGTAAATGTTAAAATATGGGAACATATGATTTTAAAAATAAGCAGAAATGCTAGTGAAGCTGGTTGGCCTAGAATCAGTTACTCAACAACCTCTTACTCAACAATGTGTTGAACATGACAGTGTCAAATATAATTATATGGTGTCTTTTGTCAAATCTTTAATTAATAATAAAGAACAGCTATGTTCTGTTAGTTTTCTATTTTCACACCTATTTAATTTTCACAGTAATTCTGAAGGTATGAATCATTATTCTCAGTCATTTTTGAAGACCTTGTCACTAAATGTCATAATTAGAATTCCATATCTAAAGTCTAGTAAAATGGCAGCTAATAATGTAAAACAATATAGGATTAAATCTTGAATGATATTTAAAGTAGAAGCACTAGAATTGAATGAATAAATAATTAGAAAATAGGTTATTACATGCTGAGTTCCTAATATGGCCCAATTATGTTAAACACACATTTGCTTCATCCTTTCTTTTGACATATATTTAAAGTTAAAAATTCAATATAATGCCTCTGATGATAATAAACGGAGAGGTATTACATCTGTGTTCATAACCAGATCCATAATTCCACTGAGGTTTCAACATCTTGCTCCTTTCATTTTTCTTGTACTGTTCCTTCATAGAATTGACTAAGTTAGGTGGAAAATATGAAATTGAAAACAAGTTAAGAAAATGTAACCACAATGGTCTTCAGAATGAAGAAAGGAATATTGGCCTCAGATAAAGGAATCTGATATTTGGAGTGAAGTCTCCTTCTTTGTCTGTTCATAATGGTACTAAGACTGTTTCAAGGAAGGGCTCAGTGGTTTTAAGTCATTCTTCCTACTCTTTCCCCTTCATTAATGCCCAAATGTGTATTGGAATATTGGAAAGGTGTTATCAAGTCAATGGGTATCTATCTGCTAGGTTAATTGGGAAATACTATATTTGGCAAGGATAGTAATGATACATCATATTTTTTTTTTAACTCTGACACTGAATTCATATAAAATAGCTATATATTAGTCATGGTAGACTACTGTCTGTACCTAGGATGAGAAAATAACTGGAGTTATACCTTAAAAGTTTGTTTTCACCCAGGGAAGATTCTACACAGACCTTCCTAGTCAAATGACTCAAGAACTGAGACGTGCCCCCCCAATGTGGCTGTGTCCCTGAGTGGATCTTTCAGGTTACTAACAGGTGATTGGTGATGAAAATGCGGTCATGTGACTGTATTAATTTCAGGGAGTACTGGGAGTTGTAGGTTTGCTATGCTTTATGAGCAAGAGGAGAGCAGTGATCACTTAGAAGTTGAGACACTCATCTTTATTGGCAAAAAATATGCTTCCTTTCTCTTTCACATATATATTAAACTTTAGTGCCTGGGAGACATATTAATCAGGAATCATCTCAGGAAATCAAAACTTCTTCCGAATTTGTCAAAGGAAGAGTTTTAACACAAGAAATAACATGCTTTATAAAAAGGCATGTGAAGAGCCAGAGGAGCAAATGTTGCAGAGAATTGCTGTTCCTTTTGGCAAATTAGACAGTTTTTGAATTTCAAAAAGTCTCATGATTGCAGTTGCCTGTAACACTCGTGATTTGTGTGTGCACATTTGAAAGCACTTAGAATGTGCCTTCACTTTCAGCACACATCTGCCTTTCTCATGAAAGTGTCTCTATTATTAGTGGAATTTAACCTGAATCTCACTGGCCCAGGAGGGGAAAAAATATGATTTTGCTTTCCTTTTAAGAAACAAGGGCAAAGTGAGCAAGGAATGGGAATTTGCAAGTTATCAAAAGATAAAAGTAACACTGAAAATGAAAAAAAAAAAAGAAAGAGCAATAAAATCAAAGCCCACTTTCATTGTAAACACTTAAAATTTGGAGTTCTTGCAGAAATCAGTCCTGTATTGCTCCTTCTGATTTATTATCCTACTGACCAAAAGAGTAATTATTAAACTCCCTGATCCTGCACTTGATATATAATGTTCTCAAAATTCAATTTGTCAAAAGAAGAACAGGGAACGTGGAGAGGAATACACAGATCTAGAACAGATTTTGAATTCTGTGGGCATAGAATTCGGAAGTTTTGACTTGGATTAACACACTGATGCTCTTCCTGATAGGAAATGCTCCATTTCTTTCACTCCATGACCTATGCTGTCTTCCTTGCATATCCTGCAGCACCCAGGCTTATGCAGTAAACTTCCCAATGGCAGTATATTGCGTTCATAGCACTTCATGCTGGTACAAGTTTCAAAGTTCTTTATACCGCTTTTCACGCATTTTAGATGCATTCTTTGGTGCTTTAGACAGTACAGTTAAGTCACAAATTTAGCATGTTCTGAAGCTGATTGTTTCTAATCAGCTAAATGTTCCAATCATCACACTTGAAAGTTTTTCATTTTCTTCTTTAGACTTAACTTCCAAGACAGACTTTATGCTTGTCTTATTAGCTACCATCTCACTGCTTCTTTCTACTTAAATAAATGGTGTGAGGGTATCTGACATATCTGGGGGTTATCATGAGTTTGTCTAGAATACACTTTAGTGGGAAGGTCACATTCCTTAATCTTATTTTTGATTCAAAGTTGAATCATACTGTGTAGTTTTTACCTCCAGAAGCTACTTTATTCTTAACCTTTTCATTTTAAAGTCATTAAATAATCAGTTTTTTAATCCCCAAAGCCCTAAATGTCTACCATTTTCTACTCATTTTCACTTATGATTTCCAACTGTTCAATTCTTGCCTCTCTCCTCTATGTCAAACATATCAATTAGCAACCAGTTGGTATTGTAACATTCTGATTTCTGTCATTTATTCTTAGAGCTTCAGTAAATATATGACTCAATATCTTAGGCAAAGTAGTAAAATTTAGTCATGTGACTTACCATAGGTGTCTATCCTTCTGTGGATTACAATAATAACCTCCTATAATGCTAAAGTATTCAGTAGTATAATAAAACATCTCACATTGTTAGTGCCTTCACACCATTCTGTCTCACTTCTAGTCCATCGTATTTAAGTAGTTCCCTAAGATTATTCTTTTAGCTGCAATTATACAGGGTCCTGGATTCATCTTCTGGGATTCCTGCAAAGGAGAAATAAATCACTTCATTGAATGAGAGATACACACTTGTCATATCTGGTAGAACCTGGTTGCTCGACTTCATTTATTAAGCAAATAAAAATATCTAGCTTATGAAACATCAGGGGAAAAGTGGTCTGTCTCTGAAGCTAACCAAAAGATTCAGAGTAAAATGAATTGTATATACATAAAGAATGGCTACAAATGACTTTATTTTTAAAGAACCATACATAACTGTGAACATTATTCATGAACATCACCATCATGAGGAAATATACATGCATTTACCAATTGAAGCATTTATGTAAATAATTTTAGATTCTTTAGATTTATTTTACAAGTTGCATGTTTTGGATAATCATTAGTTCAGATCTTAAATCACTCCACACCACACATTCAGGATGCATGCCTGCTGAGTGTTATTGGACAATTCGGTCTCTGATCTCATGATGGATCAGTTTATTCATAGATTTGCAATTTAGTATACTATTGAGAAGAAGTCAATCTGTAGATTCTTCTTAAGGAACTACAGCATTGGGGGTATGTTAATTCTCATTCTCTCTCTCTCTCTCTCTCTCTCTCTCTCCTATCCCAACTTAGATGACTACCTTCCTCTATATATGCTATGTGCATATGCCATGACCTTCTACCTTGTCACAGGATTAAAAGCAACCAGGTCAGACAATTATGTGCTGAAGCCCTGAAACAGTGGGTTAAAATAACCAATTTCTCTTTTAAGTTAATGTCTCTCAGGTATTTTGTTTCAGTAATGGACGTCTAAACTGTATCTTGTAAAGCTGCACAATGAAATTATTATAAATACTTGAAAATAACTCAGCACTTTCAACCTTTTCATGTTTAACATAACAAGCTCTTCATCAAAAATATTTGGTTTTTCATGAAATTTGATGAAGTTACTGAAAGTAAAATCATAGAAACAAATTTTGCATTTTTTTTCTTTTTTTAATTCAAATTTTGTGTATTTCATACAGAACATCCCAATTAATCTTAACCATCTTTATACCCCTTCCCCAATGGCACCCTCTCATACCTTCCCCCACTGGGGTTCATTCATTCTGTCATTTGCTTTAAGGTGTGTTGTGTCCAGTTTTTGTCCCCAGACATTCCTCAGGACAAGTTCATCTACTGAGGTCTAGTCAGCTTATCTAGCATCCCTTGCTTTAGGAATATCAGCTCTTCTTCACCCAATAAGATTGGGGGTCTACTGTCCATTTCCCCAGTTTTTTGCTGGGTTTTACAGGGGTCTTAAGCATGCTGACACCACTGCTGTGGATTCATATGAGCAGGGTCCCAGGAGCTTGTAGGATTCTCTTTCCATATGTTCATCATCTCCCTGGCTCTTGCAATTTGAATATTTTATTCCACCTGTGAAAGGGTGGTTATTTGAATAAGAGAAGTGTCTAAGCATTGCACTCTTTTTTTTTTTTTTTTTTTTTTTTTTTTTTTTTACTCATAGACATCCCCAAACTTATCCAGGCACAATCATTTAATGTAAATTCACAAACTATGCATCAATAAACATTCAATCAATAACCCTATCACAGTCTTAATCCTTTCAT
>NW_008332663.1:2908205-2915350 GCF_000622305.1 Nannospalax galili | reverse complement strand
CCTGGTCTACATAATGAGTTCCAGGACAGCTGGGGCTACAGGGAGACCCAAAAAAAAAAACAAAAAAAAAAAAAAAAAAAACAAATAAAAACTACAAGAACAACAGCAGGAAATTTTGGGCACATCTCTTCTCTGTAAATCCTCTCTCTATATATAAAATATGATTTGATTTCCTTTATTCTCTTACTAAAATATCCTCATCAATAAAGTTGCATTCAATCATCATTTATTTTTTTAAAAAAATCACTTTCCAAGGTGATTTATATGGTTTGGCCAGGGGTTAATCATACAGGCTTCAGTCTATGAAGAGTTCAATATTTTTAAATTTTTATTTATTTTGTTATACATATTCTACTGAATTTTGTGCATTTCATACATTTTAATCATATTTAGAAACCCCATCCCATCTGCACCTTCCAAATAGCCCCTCATCCATATTTCACACATTCTGTAGTATATGTTAAGGCCTATCGAGTCAAGTTCCTGGCTCCAGATGTCCCTGGGTTTGAGTTCACCTACTTGAGCCTGGTCATTCTATCTAGTGTAATCACTCCCTTAAAAAAGATCAATGCCCTCACTCACCCAGAGTTCAGGTACCATTTTGGTAGAGGTGGTGGAAAAATGGTAAGAGCCAGGAGTGGTGAATAACCACAAGGAGACAGTTTTCTAAACCTCTGGGAACTTATTCACATGAACTTACAGCAATGGTGACAACATGCACCATACATATGCAAACGCAATCCAGATAAGTCCCAGCATAGAACTGGAGAAATGGGCAAGAAGCTCCAATCTTAGCTGAAGGTTTTTATTTATAAGGGGAAAATATATTCAGTTTTAGTTATTATGATTCTGGCAATTCCCAAATTATAACTGGACCAGCCATTTTCTGAAGATGAATTTCTATAAGAATTCACAGCACATTTTCCTATAAAAATGATATAAATATTACTCATCTTAATAGTTTAGAAAATATTATGAGTTGCTGAAAATCCATCTTGTAGACAATGCATCATTTTGAATTCTTAAAAAATTGTCTACTTTATACTGTTAAAAACGTTTTTTTAAGATAAGGTGTCTTTGAACTGAACACAGTCAGGTCTTATAATTACTCTGTAACATAGGCAGACCTTGAATTTATGATCTTCTCAACTCAACCTCCACAGCTGTGTGTATTCCAGGTCTGAGCCAGGACTTCCAGTGAAGATTCCTCATTCTTAATGATAATTATAATCCTTGAGAAATATTTTCGTTCAAATTAGAGATGCATTCAGCTTGTCCATGATCAGTCATAGAGCTTACAACAACTTCATCTAGTTTTAAAAATCTTGCATCTTATTCTAAAGGAGGTATTTTATGTCCTATTATATATTTTAGTTATTGAAAAAAAATTTAACTATTAAAATATTAATAATATATTTAATCTCATATAGTACTTCTTTTGCTTAAAAATTTAACACATTTGTATTATTTTTCAATGCATTTGTTCACTAAACTATGTGATTTACCTTAATTTTAAAAAAGTTTTTCTTTTTCTTCTTATTTTATGTGTATGAGTGTATTGCTTGCATGTACGTAGGTGTACCGATGTCATGCAGTGATTTTGGAGATTAGAAGAGGACATCAGATCCCTTAGAACTGAAGCTACAGATGGTTTTTAGCCATTATGTAGGTATTGGAAATTGAACCCAGGTCCTCTTCAAGGACAGCCAGTGCTCTTAACTTTTGAGCCATCTCTCCAGATCCAATTTACAGTTTTAATAGGTCAGTTTTGCTAATTATATCAGTAATGGTTAATATTGACTCTGAACTTGATAGAATCTGGAATCAACCAAAAACATGTCTCTCTGTCTAGGTCTGGCTAGGGTGATTTTGAAAGCATTAATTGCAGTGTTTAGTCCTTCCCTCAGCGTGAGAGGTTCCTTAGACCTGGTTCCTTAGATATGGAAAGAGTCTGAGGAGAAAGCTGTTTAGCCTGTGTGCCTTTGTTCTGACTGGTGAGTGTGTCTATGCCTCATCCTCTTCTTACTAGCTTTCCCTGGCATCTAGCTTCTTCTGCCCTCCAACATTGTCTAAAATCAGTACACCGCAAGACTTCAGCACTTGACTGCCATGGCTGAAACATTCAGCTTCATAAAATGAGCAGCTCTTGGTTTTCAGACTCTAGCATAAAGAAGGCCTCTATTGTGTTATCCCATCTAATGAATTCCATTCTATCAGCAGAGGTACTCTAGCGAACCATGCCTAATTCAATATCATACAATTGTTTCATCACATTCTGGCTCTTAATGTTGGCCTATAAACTTACAGTTTTGTCCAGAGTTTCTCAAGTTTTATATTTAGACTTCTATTATACATTTTCCATGTTATTAAAATATGTGTTTTAATGCTGAACCACAGACTCACTTAAAAGAAGAAGCATCAGTCTCTAGATAGGATAATATTTTCAACTAAATGTATAAATAAATGTGAGCCAAAATCAATCTAAAGTAAACTAAGTTTCTCTCTTTCATAGATATCAGTCTGTTGGTAGAAAGAAAAGGTGGCATAGTAGATTGCCCAGAAGGTCATCCAGGGATTTGAGATCATGCTGAATTTGCTGTTTATCATACTTAAATTGGAGATGTTCTGTGTAAGTTATAATGGTTCAACAGTAGATACTTATTCCTACAAACAAGAAAAATAGAAATCCAATTTCTTCTAAGATGCTATTCACAGCAGAGTTCATTAGAGTTCATCACAGTCATTAGTCCCTTAAAGTACATCACGATCTCACAGCAGCAGCAGCATCCTGCAATGGGCCTGCATAGGACTGTGCTTTTAGACAATCATAGATCATGGAGTGACTCACAGGGCCCTACACATCCCTACTGAAGTGTAGGCTACTGATAGATTCTGGGAGATGGACAATCTCTTCAGTCATGAACCCACTGATGGACCCACCATGTTCCAGTAGGGATTCCTAAACACATGATTTAAAAGACACCACCCTGAGAAAGGAATTTAGAGTGAGGAAAGAGAGCCTAAAGGGGTTGGAGGGAAATACAAGGTGAGGGTGACTATAATGAGAATGCACTGCATATGTATGAAATTCCCAAGGAATAAATTCAATAAAGTATAAAAACCACATAGTTTGCAATGAAAGCAAAAAACAGCTGTTTTCTATTTTCCCAACGAAACATTTCCTTTTGACACAAAGAGGGGCTTTCTCCTAGAGGATAAGAGGACAATTTCTGGCAAAGAAGCCAGAACTTTTCACAATGAAAAAAAAATCAAACTTGAACCCTCCCACTTTTATTCACCAGTTCTCATGATCTCATAGCATGAGCAAATTTTGGATGAAACTGGGTATAATATGAGCCAAAGTTTCAGGGATTACTAAGGTAGCAGTACACAACTAGAGGGAAATAGATTTCTCGCTCTCTTGGAAATTACAAAAAAAATGAAAACACATTATAAATAATATAGGATAATGTACGGTGGGTGTCATTTTTAAATGTTTATGTACATTTGTATTTTATTGCTTTGTTCTTTAATGGATCATATATGGGTGTCTATTCATTCATATACAATCATAACTCTATACCTATTTTTCACCTTTCTCTTTAAACACAGAGTATTCATACCTACAAGAGAATTTGAAATGTTAAAGTACACAAAAAGATAAAAAGAGAAAAGAAAATTAAGATAAAATACCAGTACTGAAGTGTAGCTGTTTGAGAGATGCCAACTTCTAATCTCCACTTGATTTTTCTTTATTATTTAGAAAGATGTGAAATACAAGTGTCAAACATTTTTCAGATTTCTTGGCCTGCATCTTAAATTTCCTTTATGATGCTTATACGTATATTTTTGTTATATTTTCTTGGTAGAGGGTGTAGTTGAGCAGTGGTATAAGTTAATGAACTACAAAACTAGATAGATATGTTTAAAAATCAACTTCAAATTTAGCAAGTAAGGGAAAAATGAATACATGTTTTGACCACTCGTATCTCCTGCAGTAGAAATTTACAGTACTTTTAACATATATAATATTAGAGTTTGAACCTCTGAAAATTAGATTCAAAAGCATAATATTTTTATAAGATTTAGAAAGTGGTAGTCTAGAACATTAATCTGTACTTTTTTCTTCTTTTATTGTTAATTTAATTGAAATATTGCAAATTTCATACAATATATTTTGACCTTATTTAGATCCCTTCCAATGTCTTCATTCCCATTATGAACAAACACCCCACTCAATTTCTATACTCTTGATACATACATATAAATATACATACATATATTTACACACACATATATATGCACATACATATACGTGTGTGTGTGTGTGTGTGTGTGTGTGTGTGTGTGTCCCTACAGAGTCAGGTTTGTGTCCCCAAATGCTCTTCACTGTGGGTTCATCCACTAGAGCCTGGGCAACCCATTAACTTTTTCACTATTTTTTTAAAACAAAACTGAACCTCCCTTTTTCAGCAAATATTGGTTGTCAATGCTTCCTCAGGAAAGGTTGGGATTTCTTACCTACTTCTCCATGTCTGTGATAGAATTTTCTCTGGCTTGGGCTTATGTGGGACATGTCAGATGAGTAACTGACCAGCTCTTTGGGTAACTCCATTTCTTTGTGGTCATCCACCTACTCTGGCTCTTACAATCATTTCATACCCTCTTCCAAAATGATTCCCGAGTCTTCAGAGGCAGAAATTTGGCATAGGTGTCTTATTCAGGGATAAGCAGTTTGCAGTCTCTTATTCTCTACATGCTGACCTGTTTTTCTCTGTGTTAATCACCATCTACTGTATAAAGTGCTTCTCTGGTGAGAGTTAAGATATGCATTGATATAGGGATATAACAATAACTCATTAGAAGTCATTTTAATACTATATCCACTTAGCAGAATAGTTGTATTAGGTTTTCTCCATGGTCTGTGGTCAATCTAACTTCAGTTTCTTAACTTTGTAACAATGCCAGGTATGGGCTCTATCTTATGAAGCAGAATTTAAATCAAGTTAGAAAGTAGTTGGTTACTCCTATAGTATTCCTGCTAGGTTTGTACTTATGGACTATCTTGTAGGGGCAGTTGCTGTTGTAGCTCACAGGATTTACAGCTGGGTAAAGTTCATACTAAATTTTCTCTTCAGGTAGCTTGAATAACAACTTTTAGCACTATGAAAGCTAGTCAATAGATCTGAGGTATTGAAGTCAGCACCACCTTAACTTCTTGTGTGCTCTAGTGTTCGTATATTCAGTGTAACCAGCAATAGGGTCTTACTGTGAAATTCTGATAGGTAACCAAGAGTAGTGACAATGGTCAGTATTGTTAGTCTATGGCAACACTGGTAAAGAGCTTCAAAAGAACAAGTCCTTTCCTGGTATTGCCTTTTACTTTGCAAGAATATGCTATCTAGTAGGGGCAGTATCTTCCAGTTATAAGACAACTCTTTTCCATCTCTTTTTATGGTGCATATGTACATACATTAAGTAGCTTCCATAGTGGCAGGTTTCCATAGTTATCCCTCCCCATACTCTCTCCTCTGCCCTTTCCTCCCATTCCCTACCACCTTTAGCTTCTTTCCTGCTCTTTATTCCCCTTTCCCCCTTTATATCATTGCAGTTTACCTTCCCTGTCATAATGTATCAAATTATACTCTATTTACTATATTTTTGGTAGAGTCAAAAACACAGCTCCTGTCGTCCCATAAAAAAAAGTTTATTATTTGAAATTCTAGTACTTTAGTGTTTCATAAAAATATTTGCCTTCTGATGGGCATGGTGGCACATGCTTGTAGTCCCAGCACTTGGGAGGCAGAGGCAGGCAGGGCTCTGTGAGTTCAAGGCCAGCCTGGTCTACATAGTGAGTTCCAGGACACCTGGGGCTACAGGGAGATCCTGCTTCAAAAGAGACAAAATAAATTGCTTTCTAAAAATATTTTTGATATTTTTGTTATAATAGTAGTCATATGCACTACCTTGGTAAATTAAGAAATTTTGGGTTTCTACATGATTTTAATATATGTGTGTGTGTGTGTGTGATTTCTTCATTAAAAATATAATGTTTTTAATATTATTTCTAACTCAATAATATGGCATAATACAATAATTCCAATTATTAGTTATACAATGAATTTCTTCTCAAAGTAATATTTTTATCACTTGAAATAATATGTATCTATATGTACTTGTACTTATACACAAAATTGTATCTCTACACATAGCACATTTATAAGCATATATGCAGTAAACCTAAATTTATTTTACCATTTAAGTCAGTGCATTTTGATAGATCTTAAGACTTCCACCAATAACATAGGAATATTTTTCAAGTCCATAATATTTATTCATGAAGACATAAAAATGACCATAGGTAAATTACAAGATGCTCAGCATCACTAATTACCAGGTGAGCAAAAGCACGATGAGATATCCCAAGGCCACTCTAATGGTTGTTAGAAGGACAAAAGATGGCAAATGCTAACAAATATATGGAGAAAAAGAGACCTTCTATACTGGTGTTTGGAAAATCTGTGGAACCAACTACTATAGCAATCATTATGGAGGTCTACAAGAAATTGAAAGGGGAACTAAATAGGATCCTGCAATTTCTTTTCTTGATATATAATTTAAAAGGAAGGAAATTTACAACTTAAAAATACAGCACTTTCATGTTCATTTGTATTAGCCAAAATATGAAAACAAAATCTCTGTCCACAGAAAAGTAGTTGAAGAAACTGTGATGGAAATGTATGAAAAAATTAGAGAACACAGTGTGCATTTACATATGCTTGTGTGTATAACGTCACTCCGTTTTAATGGATTAAGAGAGATGAACATGTTGATGCAACCTTATATCCAAGCACTTGGGAGGCAGAAACAGATGAATTTCTGTGAGATCCTGTCCAGCCTTGTCTATGTAGCAAATTCAAGGCTAGTTAGCGATAAAGGGAGATCCTCTCTCAATAAAAGAAGGGGGAGAGGATCCTGTCATCTGTTACAACATGGATGAACCTGGAAGATACAATGTCAAGTGAAATAGCCAGAAAAAGTAAAAAGTAAATACTTTGCATGACCTCAGTTAGATGTATAACCTAAAATGATAAAAACTAACAAACAAACATATGGATTGTAACATTATACCATATATATATATA
>NW_008332663.1:2899427-2907923 GCF_000622305.1 Nannospalax galili | reverse complement strand
CATTTTATAATTTTTATTTTATGTATATTATGTATTGAATATATCTATATGTATATCCATCTATCATCTATCTGTCTGTCTATCTATCTATCTCTCTATCTATCATCTATCTATCTATCTATCTATCTACCATCTATCTATATTCTATCATCTATCTATGTAATCTATCTATCTGGCACCTATGCTGTGCAATACCTATGGAGGTCAGAGGAGAGCATCAAATCCTCTGGAACTGGATTTACAGATGGTTGTTAGCATCCACGTGGGTGCTGGGAGCTCATTCTGACTCCCCAGAGACTGGACCAGATTTAAGGAAATTACATTTTATTTTTAGCAAGTCAAGTTTAAATATGTCCACCACCATACGGTTTTGAAATGACTTTTCCCCCTAATTCATCTTACTTGCACCATGGCAAGTTTTTGTATCTCAATCTTGGCATGTAATCTTTAAATAATCTCCATAATTAACACCATTGTTTGGTATATACACACAGAAAATATGCGTTGTTAACTCATTTACATTTGAGCTATTTGTTGATCATGATTTCATTGATATTTCCTGTTATTGCATGTGCCACATTTACAAAATAGCTTCAATCAGATGATCCCATTACTTTGAATGAAACTGGAAAACAAAATAAGTGATTTTTATTTCTAGTTTATCTAAAAGTCAGAGAACTTTTGAATTCAGGAATTCTAGGTCCGGATGACTGCTCTTCTAGAGGCTAGAAAGCTTTTGTCTGCATTTCTGTTAGTGCAGTCAGAATCACACATACCAGTGACTAACAACAAGGTTTCAAATCTTTAAAACAGAACCAGCCTAAAATGGTTCAAAATGTAATTATGCTTCTGAAGTGTTAGTATCTACGAAAAAAGCATGGCGGGTGGCACCTGCCTGCCGTTCCTGCCTCCCTGCCTTCTGGAGTGCAGGCAAGAGGATCAAGTTCAAGACAAACCTATGATGCAGAAAGAAACTGTGTCTCTAAAAGTTCTCTCTCTCTCTCTCTCTCTCTCTCTCTCTCTCTCTCATACACACACACACACACAGTGTGTGTGTGTGTTCAAAATATTTGATTTCAGTTATTAACCCTATCTTCATTTATTCATTTACAGAATGTCTTTCTTATGAACATGAGCAAGCTATCTTTTTATGGTTATTATATTTTGTTAAGCTGTCATACATCCTTGGATATTTTGGCCACCCAGGTTAGATAACAGGATAGGGATATGTAAACAGTTAGGAAAATAAAGCGTAGTTTATGGATTTAAAGAAGCAATGAACATTTCATGAAAAAGGCATTTAGGTATTTGGGAACCTTGTCTGGACATTTGGATTGATTAATTAGCAGCAAACAAAGGGAAAAATGAACTGTTACAGCATGCCATAAAGTTGTTCTTTCTTCCTCACATACTTGATTTGAGGGCTGAAGACATGGCTCATCAGGTAAGAGAGAACCCGGGTTTGATTCCCAGAACCCACATGGCGGCTAACAGTTGTCTGTAACTCCAGTTCCAGGGGAATCCACCACCTTCTTCAGACTCCATGAGCATTGTGTAATACGGTGCACTTTCATACACATGAAATAAAAAACAAAATAAAATATTAATGATTTTGCATGCATGTGTATATACTCATGAAAGAATTAGGAAGAGAGACGATTTCTATTTCAGTTCATTAGTAGAAATTAGAGATCACTTTGTAAAGATAGTGAAATAATTATGCAGATTCTAAACTACAATGTCCATATTCATGAATGACTTAACTTTTTTATTATTTCTTATTTTCTTTGCTACATAAATTTTGTGTCATTATCTACAAAATAATCAAATGGTTTAGTCCTACTAAAACTTGTCTAAAGTCATTGGAAAATGTTACTCTACAGTCATGATTTTTATAGATAAATTATTAATTATTAAAGTTAAATTATTATGTAAATAAAATTCAGTAATATCTTGAAGTTATAGGGTTTTGTGAAACTTTAAATATCACACATATTTTCAGTAATAATTCCATAAGCAGAGATGATAAATATACAAAGTGACCAATAGGAAAAGAAATCATGTAAAAATACAAAATTAACTCAAAAAATTGCAAGTGATTACAGAGAACAGATTAACACAAACAAATAAATGATTTCAGGGAGATCTTAAGAGTCAAAAAAATGAACTCCACAAAGAAAGTGTTGAGATGGCTGACACATACAACCGTCCTGCATTTCACAGACATGAGAACCGCATCGACAAAAATCCAACTCTCCTTCTAAAGAGGAAAACAATTAGTTTCATGATTTTGAACTGTGTAGTATTTGTCTTTTAATACAACAATCTTATTTTGATCAAGAAAACAAAGTGATTTATTAATTTTTCATTATGACTAATTTGAGAAAAATCAGATTTCAATGATGCCAAAATATCTGCTGGATAGTGTAAGTTATTCTCTGTACTTCAAGAGTTAAAAGTCTGCAGACTATATTCATTGTTTCTTTTGCGAGAGGGTTTTTATTATCTTAGGTCATTGAAAACCACTATTGGGAGATTTGCAACTGAGAGTTTAAGACAGTCCATTTTTTCTCAGAGTGTAGCTATAGATAGACATATGGATGCACATTTGGAGAAATGAGAGAGTTAAAGTGTTAGTACTGATGGATTACTTCTATTCTTTAAACTTAGCCTGGACTGAATCATGATTACTTGCTTTTTTCACAAGATAGTTAAATGTATAACCTTTTAGGAATGATTTAAATGGTTCCATGATGCAAATATTTAATTATGTGTGCCTGACAATGCAATTGCTTCATTGGTAGGTTGAAAACAATTTGAGTTTATTGGCTGCTTAGTAACCATGATTAGTGTGAGTAGGAATTCTCTCAAATCTGTAAATTTTAATACCTCACACTGCAAGCTACTTTATCAAGATGATTCTACAAATGCCTGCAGCACTATTCAGATGACAGTTACACACTTCCAAAGTACAGTCTGTAAAAGAGCAGATACTAAGGTAGCTTGATTCTGGAATTGACTAGGATTACAATTAGAATATGTAAATACACAACTTTTTGCATTTTATGATTTGAAGTTCTGTTCAACCACTTTTCTTCTGTTTGTTTTTCTCCTGTATCTTTTCTACTCTCTTGGGCCCCATTGTACAGCTACTTGTTCTTGGCTTTCCTCCATGATTCTTCTTGGCATTCATGCTGTCTGCTTGATTTGTCTGCAAATCCACAGGTATTGGGGGGCTACGGGGATGCTAATCTCCTTCATTTCCTTCTTTAGGAAGGTATTTTTTTCTGGTCATTACCTTTTTTCCTGTGATTTCAGTGATTCCTACTTTGCACATAACCTAGAATAATGGTTGCCTGAGATACCAGGTACTTATCTCAGGAATTTTGCACTACTTTATTAAGAAATTGATTGGCATATTTGAATTGTGATTACCCTGGGATATCTGTAATTCCCAAAATCATGATAAGTATTCTGTATTAGAGACAATTTTTTTCTTTTGATCTTGCATTTTTTCAATGACAATGGCCCAGTTTCTCTCTTATGAGCTTCACCATTTGTCAAGGTTTAACCCCAAATCTGCTCTTCTGTGTGGCCTATACCTGCATGTTGGAAATCAGCTTCTTACAGTTCTGCAAAAGGTCTTAAACCCTATTACTTTATAACTGTTTGTGGGACAGAAATATTCCTTTTTCAGATATGTATTTTTAATAATTTTGCTAACCGTGTAGCAGGAATGTAAGATTTAGTGTCCAAGTGTGCACATAGATGTTTAACAATTTTAATTACATGCCAAGTATGAAACTGTAAAGTAACAATTTGAAAGGACAAAAACTGCAAAAGAACAAAAGTGAGATTTTTCTCTGAAATAAATACACTCACCAGAGTTAATGTATAATATCCATATAGTATTACTGAAAGTGAAATGAGACTTAGGAAGACATCAGAGTGACATACAAGTGAATTTATTATTTTCATATTACACTAACCCAGATGTAAATAATCTCATGAACATCAATGGTAAAACACAAAACAACATGAATATAAAATGGATTTTGAAACCATGTTGTTGTTTATATATGCATGTTTAATAGAAAAGAAGTATAATGTATCTTTACTAACAACAGTACATTATAAGTGCAAACAAAATTTCTGAAAATGACGTATTATCTCTTTGTAAGTCATTGATGCAGTTGACCTAAACACTTATTCAAAACAATTCTAAGAACACACAGTGTCACCAGTATAATTCAGAGTACAGTGTTTTAAAATAAGAAACCCCAGCCTGAGAAAGCTGACTCCTTTTTGGATTATGGCAAATTTGTTCTTTGGGGTAAATAAGAATGTGGGCATGTACCCTAAAATAAACTATCTTCCTATTGGTAACTTACTAGGAAAAATAAACACAAGTATTTTAAATGTATAAAGAATGTTAATATTTTGGTCATTCTTCATGATTGATTTAAGTACTATTTACTAAAATTTACCATTGTTGCAATTCTTTAAAAATATAGCTCATAGAGGCTGCGTATAGTGATGCATACCTTTAATACCAGCACTCAGAAGACAGAGGCAGGTGGATATATGTAATTCTGAAGTCAGCCTGATCTACATAGCAACTTCCAGGCTAGCCAGGGTGACATACTGAGACCATATCTCAAAAATAACAAAAAAAACCCACCAAAAACCAATCAACCAAACAAACTATATATATATATATAATATTATATTATATTATATTATATGAAACAAGAGAGGTCTATGTTGTTAACTCCACTGGTAAACAGCTTGGTATGCAACTGGTTCCCCAGCACTCACATAATGAGCCACGTGTAGTGACATGCAATTATAATTCCTATGCTTGGGGAGGCATAGCCAGGAGATTTCCTCTAGATTCCTGGCCAGTCTGTCTAGCTTAATTACCAAGTTTCTTGTCCCAGTGAAAGACCCACTTTGAAAACCAGGTGAATGGCTCCCAAAGAATGACATACAAGTTGACCTTTGGCCTCCAAACTCATGTGCCCAGCCACTCATTCCTCCTAAAAACAAATGAAAAATGCGCTTATTTTACTGTTTGCATAGCAACAAAAACATTATTCATAGTAACTATAGTATTCTATGACACAATAATAATAAATCAATGAGCTACTCAAGAATTCTTAGTGCTACAAAGGCTCTATGCTATGTAGGACTAAAGATGTAACGATGCATTCATGCAAAAGCAGGTATATAACAGTTAGCCACCTTGCTCAGGTAGAAAAGCTAGAGAGTGATAATACTGCAGAGACTTGTTGGATTGCTGCTATATTCTGAGATTCAAGTTAGAATGATCAAAAGAAATCACTCAGACATCTCGCTTCTGCGCAGTGCCATATGTGTGCAAATAAAAACTCACTTCTCGCTCCCAGGTAAAAATAATTTATATGTAAACAGAAATGGGGACAGAAGTTTTGGTTCCCATTCCTCATTTTAGTTGGCTATAATGGTGATACTGATTACCACTTACCTGTTCCACAGAATGTGCTTTCTGGAGTACAGTTTTATTCTCAATGATTTTTATTTTCTGTTCATTCTATAGTACTCCTCTAGTCTATCAGAAACTCTTGTGTATTTTACTTTTATATATGTAACTTCAGATCTTTTATCATTGCTTGCACTGGTCAACATAATCACAATTAGTTTGACAGAATTTGAATAAACTTCCATGACCTCTTAATCTATCCTTGACCTGCTACTTTCTTCTCTTTTAGTTCCTCTACCTCCTGTTGTTACACTTACTTAACCTTATAAAGATATAAGATAAAACTTTATAAGATATAAGCATGTTTTGCTTTTCATTTAAAATTCACAATTCATAGAACAATGCATAGTAAGCAATTTGTATGTTTAATAAATATTTGCAAGTAAAGAACAAGTGAGCTGATTCTGATGATGTCAGTAAAAGGAACAAATATGTATAGGATGACAAAATCTTCAAATCAGCATTCTATTGGTAGCCTAAAAATAAAGGGGGGTGGTCGATAATACACTATTTAACAAATTAGCTCATTTTTAGGCAACAACAGCTTTTGGTAAGAGCATAAATAGATGTACACTGAAACAGAAGTGACACATACTTCAAACTTCAGACACTGACAGGAGTCCTTTCTACTGTTCACTGTTTCACTGACCAGAACAGAGAGTGTGACCTTGATCAATGTCATATTGAAAAGCAACGGGAATGAGTAATATGTTTCCTTAAGGATGGATATTTCAATCATTTCCAACTGATGTTTCTCGAGAGAATTTAGTCTCGATAGCTAAGCCATGTTTTGTATATTATAAATAATCAGCTCTCACACATGAAGTGTCTTTTTCACTATGAATCAGCTAGAGAAAAATGGGAAACATGGGAAGAATGGTTATTCAAGCCATTACATGTTTTTCTGTGTTTCACATAATAAATTCCAGCTTATAAAAGCCTGATGGAATGATAAATTGTCATGTCATGTCAATATTTAATGGTGTCTATCCAATGTATTTAGAAAATAGAGTAAAAAGTCTCAATTCAGGATATCAATTTTACACTTAAAAATATTTCTCATTCTTAAAATATTTTTGTTAGCATATGGCAATTATGTATAATAATGTGTTTCATTATGAGATTTCCATATACATAAAAATTGTGGAATCTTTTATTGTTTTTAGCATATTCATCCCCAATTAACCCCCATGTTTACATGCCCCTCCTATAAGTCTCTCCCTCTGACTCTCCCATTTGGTGAATCTTCTACTTCATTTCCTTACTTAGTACTGTTTTTAATAAACCAATGGGTTTCATTATGTTGCTTACAGGATCCTAGGTGAAGGATTATTTTCACTAGCGTGGCTTTCTTACCATTGAAGAAAGTGTCTCTCTTCCTACACCCATTCTCAATGTTCACTCAGGGAGAGGAAGTGTTTCATGAGCCATTCCCTCCCAGTCACCATTTTCCACCTATAATGCCCTAGAAGTGGGAAATCCTCATGGTCTCCTCACCCAGCCATGGCAGGATGATGAAACGTTCACAAATGAGCAGGTCTTATTCTAGTAATCACAGTAGTTGTGAGACCAGGAGTTTAATTGTGTTTTATTTAATTAGCATAAACCACAGAACTATTACCATTTAGAGTTAACATTTTAAATTTTATTTTCATAAGCTGTTTGCTGAATTAATGAAACACTTTGCTATACTGAAAAAATTCTAAGCATTTAAACCCTTGTAGACTCACCAATGTCTTACACTTTATACTTGGCATAAATCACACTCATGCATGAGAATCACATCAATATATATTTTCTAAAACTATACGAAATTTTTATTACCATGAATACTATTCCTTAATTCACTTTTACAAAATTCCCCTTTTCTGTGTGCCACTTTTAACAAGACCCTGTGGAAGGTAAGTGCAAAGTTTGGGTAGCTAACACAATTGCCTTCTGGAGCTATGTGCCACAGGGAATAAAATATTCATAGCATTTGTTCTGTTATAACTTAAAAATTGATAAATCACTAGACTTAAAAATCTTTCTTATTACCTGTGTCAGGATGTATCCAGAGCACCAGGTTTGATATGACTCTTACAATGTTTTTGGAAAAAAATGCAATTTTTGTTAACTTGCAATTAACATGGAATATATTTTACATAAAATATTTATTTCATAAAGATACATATATGTCATGGGTCAGTGACCACAATTCAAGCCTGATGGGCTTGGGGATCCCGAGCTATAGGTGCAGAAGAAATCAGGATGCAGGGGTTGCAGAGCTTTGTGAACCAGTGCATCCTTTATTCGAAGAATCAACCTTATTTATACTACAACAAGAGGAAAGGAAAATGTTCTTCTCAAGCCAAATTACCTCATCATGATATTTACAGTACTTTTATGATGTTTGCAGTACCTTCATGTTCCCAGGGCTCAGCCCTTTTTGGAATCGTACCTGTCCTTCCGTGCCTATTAAACATTTTGTTCTTTACTTATACCTTTATTAGCTACACAGCTCTGTTTTACAAGCTTCCTTATGTACGTTTAATAGGGTTTAAGGAACAGTCAGTCTCATGATAGAAATAACTGCAGAAGAACATCCAAGTTCTCAGGGAACTGAGGCTTCCTGGTCCAGATCTGAGTTTGCTACAGATCAGAACTCACTCTGAGTTTACTTCAGATCAGAGATCCGGCCTTCACACATGTATCTTCACATTTTTCTTTTCTCAAAGTTATTAAATTTTGAGTTACGACACTATAATTAAATCACATAACAAAATTTTTGTTCCTTCTATTGTGAATGTAAAGAAACAAGGAAAAGACTGTTATTTTAGTTTATGAAGTAGCCTATTAACATAAATACAAAGGAATGAAAATCCTTAACCATCATGCAAACACAGAACTGTGAATCAGCAAAGCATGTAACATAATTTTACAAGGAAATTTTGTACAAATAACAATAATACAAAGACTCATGTACAAAAATATAT
>NW_008332663.1:2886922-2899322 GCF_000622305.1 Nannospalax galili | reverse complement strand
TGAGCAATAATTCTTTAGATTTTTGTTTTCTTTTTTGTTTTTGCTTTTTTGAGACTGGATCTTGCTTGGTAGAATAAGTCATCTAGAAATCTCACTACCTAGCCTAGACTGCCTTTCATCTTCCTGCTTCAGCCTCCTAAATTCTGTGATTTAATCTTCTTTTCTACCACTCAATATTTAATAGTGACACGAAAGATTTTAGTTTATTTGCCAAAAGTTGTTGCTTTACATTGTGAACTTGGAATCTCTATCAATAAACCATTCTATATCGTATTTCAAAATTCTTCAAAAAACAAAAAGATTGAGGTGTTAGAGAGATGACTCAGTGATTAAGAGCACTGGGTGCTCTTGCAGAGGACCAGGATTCTGTTTTCAGCATCTACATTGCACTTAACTACCATCCATAACTCCACTTCCAGGGGATCCGATTCCCTATTCTGACCTCCCTGGGCATGGCATGACCCATGTGTGCTTGCATATATGCAGGCAAAACACTCATAAACATAAAATAAAAATTAAATAAAATACAAAGTAAGATTGAGTATTAAAGTACTTAATTCATGGCATTAATGAAAATAATAACAAAATAATCACATATTTTGCAAGGAAAATTCTGTTTCATCTTTTGTTTCATCTCTGAAAATACTACATAATACAGCAAGACATTGTTGCTTGAAACAAATTTTTGACTTACAAAACAATTTGCAGGAACCTTTCTAATCTCACCATTTTGCTTTACATGACCATTAAAAAAAAACCCTCTTTAGTTTAAATAAGATGATACATACTATTTTTTTCTGTTTAATGCCTTAATGTTAATATGATTCTCATTTCTACTTCATACACTGCCTCATGTGAGTAGGTACTAATGAGAAGCATCTTTTACTTTGTCCTTAAAACATATTTAGTTGTTTTTATCATATACATTAAATATGCATTAGCTTCTTTTTCCAGTGATTGCTATCTAGGTATCAAAAGCACTATTTTAATACTTTTTTCACTCAAATCAATTAATCAGGTCAAATAATGTATAGTTTAATACACATTAGTGTAGTTTAATAATGTGTAATTTAGTATTTAAGTAATTGAAACTTTAAAAGATTTTTGTGTTGTAATTCTGAAAACTAGTAAACAGAACACTAAAATGACAAAAATACCCTGTTCTTTCAGTCAGTCATTTTTCTGGTCTTACTTCAGTCACAGAGTGAATACTCTGTCCCACAGGATTCTCATATTCATGTAAAGCTGACTGCTTTTTCCTAGAGGCAGATCTACAATATGACTATTTGCCATATATTACTTTGATTCTTCAAATCCAAACAGTGTGAAGCACCTGCGTACTTGATCTCAGTTAAACTATTAAATGTATTAACAGCAGCAATGTTGTGACAATTGAACAATCTCTTTTCTCTGGCTCCCAGTTTCTGTTTTCATCCAAAGAACACACTCCCTTAAGCTTGGCTTTTCATGAATGGCAGTGATTGCTGGGTCCCACTGACTTCCCGGAGGATGCTGCACTTAGGCTGAGCTCATTTTGTTTGGACAACAGATAGACAACTTGGCTGTCATTTTGATGTCAGAAGGAATCTAGTGGCAGATAGTATTCTATAATTCTAGCTAGTGGCTTCATATTTTTTCTACCCCTTAAGAGAATGGCACAAGGTTTCAGACTTCACACTACATTCTTTAATATGGTCTCTTTCCAAGACAGGACATACTTCAGACACAGGACTTGGAGCAGTGGAGCTAGAACTGATCTGGAAGACTTCTCCCTGAATTTAACTCTAATAGTTCTAGAGGATACTATGCAAGTTGCTGAGGCAGAAAAATCAATCAATGGTCCAACGCAGCTCTAAAATCTAATAACCACAATGACTGGCACAGCAAACTATCTCTATTGGTGCAGCAGTGGTACTTTTATCTACAGGGTAATCAAACAGCTATCTAATTGGACTTAAAGCCCTTTCAGTGGGAGGGAACTCATTGGTGTCACTGTAAATATAGCCAAATACACAAGACTAGAGAGGTCATAGATCCTAGAGAAAGCCCTATCTCTGTCATATTTCTAGACAAATGAAATCTCTTATCATCTGCTAAATATGGATCCTTACATGTGCAAACAAGTTACATCATACACCATTCATGAGAAGCTTGTTTTTTTTTTTTTTTTTTTTTTTTTTTATAACAGATGGGGGTATTATAGAGCTCCACAACTGGTAACATACAGAATATATATGTGTGAAGATGTGCAGCCCAAAGTGACCCATCTACAGTGGACATTCTGTGCCTAAGGCTCATGGAACCAATGGGAACAGTAGATAGAGAAAATACTAATACATTCATTCACTCTTACCTGAGAACCTCCTCATACAACATAGTGTGATGCACACAGAAGGCCATGACTGGCTGAGTTTTACAGAATAAGAGATCCAGAGTACATGTCCCTGGCTAGGACTCCTGTATTAAACCTCACCTTCCCATGGCTCAGGAACAATTATGGAGGATGGGATGGAAAGATTGTAAGAGCCAGGGTTGGTGTATAAACATAAGGAAACATAAACTTTCAGGCTACTGAGAACTTGCTCATATGAACTTACAACCATAGTGACACCATGCACAATACCCACATCCAGTCAATCAGAAAAAATCTCAGCATAGAACAAGGGAAATGGGCAGTAAGCCTCAACCCTGGCCTGAGAACAATTGGCAGCTATTTACTGCTGGGTGAGGGAAAGTAGATCTTCTTTAACAGAGTGACTACATAGGCTGACGAGATTCCAGTGGATGAACTTACACAGAGAACATCTGGCTACAAACACTTGACCAGATAGGACTTAACACATATGACAGAATGCATGAAATCTGATGGGAAGTATTGGAGGCATGAACGGGAGAGGGGGTGTAAATTTGATTAAGATTTATTATATGAAATATGCAAAACTCAGTAAAATATTTAAAAAAACAGCTTTTATTTTTGTCTGTAAATGGCTTGGAAATAATAATATTATTAGGTTGCATTTATATACCACTGATCATGTGTTAAAAATTATTTGTCTCCCGGGGCTGCAGAGGTGGCTTAGTGGTTAAAAATACTGACTGTTCTTGCAGAAGACCTGGGTTTGAATCCCAGCACCCGGATGCCAGCTAACAACTATCTGTAACTACAGTTCCAAGGGATCCGACAGCCTCTTATGTCTTCCGCGGCCATTGCACAGCATGGGTACAATTACCTACATACAGACAATATATGCATACACATAAAAATAATAAATAAAATATTAAAAAAACTATTTGTCTCCCAACAACCTCCTTTCTTTTTGAAATTCAAAACAGTCTCCTACACAAAGTTTATATATATATTTAGAAATGCAGAAGTTAGGCTATATATATTATATTTTGTTTCTGAGGTGTTAATAGACTGGCACCCTCAATCACAGCGTGATATTGAGAAACTAAAAAGAAACTAGGCACCATGAGTGCTCAGGGGCCCACAGCCCACTTGTTAAAACTTAACAAAAACCAGAACCAGCCTTATCAAAAGGCTGCAGGACAGGCAGGCGTCGGTCAAGCCTCACAGATGAAGCCATAAACAAGAACGAACTCCTGACCACCCTGGGGGCCCGATACCAGGAAATCTTTAGAAAACGTCTGTGCTTCTGAGGTCACCTCCCATTTAGCAATCCTATTTCCCCTCAGCCCCGGACCTTACCCCATACCTCTGCATACCTTTGAAATTACTGGTAAAATTACTATGTGTGTTTGAAATTAACCAATAACCGCGTTTCTGCTTCTGTACCCTGCTTCTGCCTTATAAAAACCCCCTGAACTCAACCTGGGGTGCGCTAGTCCTCCGAGGAGACTCTGTGCCCACAGGTACCTGTGTCCTAAATAAACCTCTTGCTGTTGCAACCCAAAGGCTGTGACTTGTCCTCCGTGGTCTCACTCTTACAATATATTTCAATTTTGTTTCTGAGGTGTTAATAGACTGGCACCCTCAATCACAGCGTGATATATTTCGGAAATGGGTACTCTGTAACATAATTAGGCTTAGTTGAAGTCAGGAAGTCAGAATCCAAATGATGGGATTAGTATTAGGGGATTTTCTCTCTGCCTTGGGGGTGGGGAAAGACACAGTAAACATTAGGCCACTACTTTAGACCAGCAGGAGGCCACACATGAATCCCAGCATATTGGTATCTGTTCTCAGACTTCAAGTCTCCAGAAGTGTGAGAAACAAATCTGTGTTTTCAGGCCACCCATGTAATAGCATACAGTGCACAGTGAAAAAGAAAAATGACTTGACTAATGCTGCAGAGCACTAAGTAATGAAACTGGATTGAGTCCAGTCAGACTGGGTTCAGAGCTTTTATTATTAATCACATTTGGTGTCAAGATTATATTTATACCCCCAAAATTGGGAAACTTTTGTGGATTTTATAATAATGTAAGTATGTATATGTCATTGAAATTATGTTACACTTATGAAAAACTACAGCATAGACCAGTTCTCTCTTCCATTTCTTTTTTTGTACACCTGAGCAAATTTATTATATAGTATTTCAAAGCAAAACCGCTTCAGAATAAAGAAGTTTAAAACTGTTGTTCCCAGACCTAAAGGACTGAACCACCATCCTCGAGAAAAAGACCCTCAGCTGCGTCAATCTGACAGCTGGGGAAGAGAAAAGATGAGATAGAAGGGTAACGTCCTCTATTATTCTCAGGACCTATGAATTAGTTATGGCTTTCTACTCCTCTCACAGTGGTCAATGTTCAGTCATATTTTGCAACAGGAAAAAATGCAAAATGGAATCTGTTTTAAGCCACGTTGAGTATCTATAATACAGAACAGACGAATGACTTTGGAAGACTCTAGAAGTCTGAAAAGCTTCTGATCTCTCAAGTCTGTGTTCATATGAAGACTTTGGGAGTTCTTCAGGTACAAGGCATGATGGGACAGAGAACGGGGGCATTCTCCTAAGAGTGTTGTAGAAGATAAATCTCATGGAGCGGGTATCATACCTACTTGAATTTTATTTCAGAACAACTTTTTGTAAGTTCAAGCCACAGTTTCTTCCCATGTTAGGTGAGAACATTGTGGTATGTGATCTTTAAGGAAAGCATGCCAAGGGTTGAGAAACGGTAGCAAATATGCATAGCTTAGTTCTTAGAGAGCTTCATGTTTGATGACAAAATAAATTCATCGCACTCTAAAACACATCTTATTTTAGTGGCCTCAGTATTAATATTTCAACCAATTTTTTTAAACCAGCTTTTTACATCGCCTTCAATAACATGTGTCTTAAATTATATACTTTCTTTAGTTTCCTAAGACTACAAATCAAAAATATTCTTCTTTTATTTCATATACTACTTTTGTTCTCAAAATTATTTTAAGGACTTTTCTACCTTGTCATAAAATCATTATAAGACCCACATACTTATTTGTGTTTTCCTTTATTTTTCACCTGTTTTATAAAATTCTGACTGAAAATATTTTCTCCAAAGGCAAACAGATACTTCTTTGATTTATGTCCTTTCTTATTTAGATGCTTGGATAGTTCTGTAAGATCTTAAGTCATACAGTGTTTATCAGGTAACAAGAGAACATGTTGCTTTGAAAGTGCTTTAAAAGAAATTAGACTAGGATAGTACAGAAATGGAATTTTTATTTGTACAGTGATTGTCTTCTTACCCTTAATTTTAGCCATACTGAACAGCCTGCCATTTCCATGAGGAACTAGGGTCTTTAGCATTTCAAACTCTGCACACTTACTTCCTCAGCTAAAATGATCTTGGCATCTTTCAGCACCCAGCTAACTCCTACTCATCATTTAAAGGTAATTTTAAGCATTAGCTTTTGCTACAATTGTTTGTAATGTCTATGTCTCAAGCAGGAGATTTTAATCTGAAATTCCATGGCAACCCATGTGTGCAATCATACCAGTTCCATCAAGGCATTCATCTCCTTGTGTCTCCCACTATATGATAGCTTCCTAAATTCTTTGCATTTCTGATTAAAATTAGATTTATTTATTTGTAATATTCTGGTAACTATAAAAATATTACATTGATTTTACTCAGTTTATACATTTCCTCAAATATATCTGTGATAGCTTCATATTGCCTAACATACTATGCAGCTGGTAAACATTGTAGGTGTGCCAGTGATTGTTATAGGGGCCATACAAATGGACCTTGCAATTCTGAGTTTTATTTATCTATGAAATCACACAAACAAATTTCAGGCAGAATGGAGGTGGCTTCCAGACAGACAATTTGAGAAACACTCATACAGAGCGATCTCCTGTTGGGTAGCAAACAGATGAGTTTTTTGTGCCTTTTCTTTTTCTTTTTTCTTTTTGATAGGCATTCAGTAATATCCATACTTAAAGGTACATGGGTGTAGTGTGAATATATCATTGTAGGAAAGGTAAGCAGCATCAACCAGCAGGCAAGCAACCCAGGCAGTTTCCTAAACCCTCTCTTTTTAATGTCTGGAAAGAAGGACACGCCATGGTGATAAAAAGGGTGACAGTAATAGTATATCCCAGTTCCTATTTATATCTTGCTTATTGACTGGTTGATATGATTCAAACTATGTTTTCCAAAAATATATAAAACTCTAGTTATTCAGCTCAATTTCAACACAAAATCATGGTGATGTGCTGGAAATTATTTAGCATACCTTTAATGTACATGGTCTTCACCTTTTTGGGAAAATGGAACCATATCCCCATATCAAGGATATAAAATTTAGGAACAATATGAGGATTATAATCACTTAATGGAAGAATATTAGAAAAAATGGTTGTTTCTACTGCTTTTACTGGAAAGACTCATTTTTGCTCATTCTAGAAAGTTATTTGAGCATCAACTGTCCACCAGGTTCTAGAAAGCTATGCTCTATGCCTATTGATAGAGCACACTTATAAACTAATGTAATGAAGATCAGATCATACATATTGTGGTATTCTCTCCAAACATAACATATCACATTACAATGCACTTTATGAACTCAAAAGATTTATGGTTTTAATTTCAGGACCTGTTAGAAAAATGTCTTATAAAACATTTTTCTTATACTTGATTTGATTGAATTGAAAAATATTTTATATATGTGTATATATACATATATCTAGATGATAGATAGACAGATGATAGATAGATAGATAATTTTTGAGACAGAGTCTCTCTGTAGCCCGAGCTGTCCTGGAACTCACTATGTAGACCAGGCTGGCCTTGAGCTCACAGAGATCAGCCTGCCTCTGCCTCCCAAGTGCAGAGACTACAGGCGTGTGTCACCACCCCTGGCTATTTTAGTTATATTTTATAAAACATTGACATTCAGCTGGGCATACACCTTGGGAGGCTGAGGCAGGCTGATGTCTGTGAGTTCACGGCCAGCCTGGACTACATAGTGAGTTCCAGGACAGCTGGGACTATAGGGAGACCCTGTCTCAAAAAAGACTGGAAAAAAAAAAAGAAAAAAGAAAAATCCCCCAAAATATTGATATTCAAATGAATTAACTGATGTAAGTAAAAAAAAAAAATCAGGATTAGAGGAAAGATGGAACATTGTAACCTGCCATATCTTTGGATATTAGCACATACACCACAGTCTTTTTGAGACAGGGGCTCCCTGTGACCCCATCTGGCCTGGAAATTGGTGTATAGACCAGGCTGGCCTTGATCTCACAAACATCCACCTGTCTCTGCCTCCTCAGTGGATATGCTTTAAATCATACAGTCATGACTCTTATCTGCTTATAGAAATTTTGAATACCCATGATTATGTGCTAATCTTCTCTTGCCTCAAATTTAGACAAAAATGTACAGATGTTAATGATGTGTTTATTAAGACTAATTTTTTTCCTGTTATCATAGTACACCTACTTTCTGATCCTATCAATATGTAGTTAGGCAGTGCCTCTTATCAGTAGAGTTGATAAAAATGCAAGGTCTATTGTTTCACCATTTCTAGTAGGATTTTTTTGAAAATCATACCATGATAAGTATCATGAATTAGTAAGAATTACATTTCTGCGTTTATTTATTACAAAATAGTTCTAGCTACAGATTTCCCCAGAACAGAAGTGTGATACCGCAGCAGAATTATTCATTTTGGAACTTGAACATTATAAATCATATTTTCAGAGGTTCCTTGTAACATGTTGCTCATAGAGCACCAGTGTTAAGGCACTTTAATCAGGATTATTCTTTAACTTTATGACAGAAGTTTATAGCAGATTTGGACAAGAAAAACTAGGTGTTATCTAATATGAATTTTGCTCTAATGATTCTTTTCCTTGAGTTTTGTTTCTAAATCCATCTTTACAAATGATGTATCTATTTCTAAATTCTAAAGAAATTTAATTTGCATTTTAAAATTTAATATTTAGTTTCTGTATATCTCCTAAAATAAAGTAATATGAATATTAAAAATGACAAAATCATTGAACAGTTGCAATAAAATGTATTTAGCGTTAATCAGCGTATTTGAGCAAAGGTGAAATAATGAATACTGGGCAGAAAGATGTCTGACATGTCACTCCTATTCCTGTTTCTCATGAATTTCTTCTCAAGTTAGGAATAAAAATCTTCATTATGTTCCTAAACACATGACTTGATTAAAATCTTATGACATGTTAAAGTATTTGTCAGATATGAGTTTTAAAAATGTTAAGTCTTTTTGTTTATGTAGTCAAAGCCGTATATTCATTCATGAAGGCTAGTTAACATTCTGGCAACTCTGATTAGCTTCTTTGAAAAAGGTTGCTCTGTCACAAAGTAGGACAAGATGATTGGACTCAGAGGAATCAAGGTAAATATATTCTTGCATGTAGAGAAAATTAAAATAGCCACGTTATCAGAGATACTTAGCAGAGTAACTTTTCTTACTGAAAAGATACCTATATACTAAGTTTCTAAACAGTGCCTTATAAGTAAAAATGTTTTAAAAGGTGTCAGTTGTAAATATGATAAAACTCAGTATATGCCAGTCTTAGGAATATTATAGCAGAATTAAACTTATTGTTTTGATAAATCTTCAAGGTTTTAAGTCCATTCTATACTTGAGTACAATTAGGAAGAACATAGTCATAAGATTACACATGAACATCCTAAAATTTATTTGTGTAAAACAGCTAGCATTTAACTTCACAATTCTGCAATTCCGTGGGTCATAAATATAAGCAGAAATCATTTGGTATTTCCTACATTTCATTGGATATCAATTAAGGTCACTGGAGTATGCTCCTGACAGCCTTTGTGCCTGGTTGGAACATCTGTGAGACAAATTGCAAAAGGATCAAGTCTTTCTATATGTAGATTTATACTATTTTATGATCTTTCCAAAACCTAGTTCACTACATTTATTGACTCAGAACTCTAGGAGAGTAGGATAGAAATCACAAATGGCATAGATGTTGAGTGTCATCTCTGTGATGCTTTTTTGATGTCTCACTTTGAAAGGATGAAAGTCATACTTCCTCATTTTTAGATATATAGGGAAAAATAAATTCACCAATACACTGAGATTTTACAGCCAAACTTAATTAATTGGATTGTTGAAGTCATTTTAGTCTCAATGTCATTTTCCCCAATTTTTAAAAAATTATTTTTGGTTTTTCAAAGAACAACCAATACAATGTAAAGACAGTTATTAGATGATTGATAGACATATAACTAGGTGATGGATAGAGATAGATGATAGATTGACAGATAGATGATAGATAATAGACTCATACATACCTAGATGCTTAGATATGTAGATAGATACATAGATCCATAAATGAGAAATAAATTATGGAATTTGGCTCAAGTAATTAATTAGGCCTCAGAGTCTCATAATCTGCCCTTTGCAAGTCAGGGAACCAGAAAAGCTGAGAGAAACACTGTTTGAGTTCAAATGTCTGAGAGCCAGAGAATCTGTTATTACAACTTGTATTTCAAGAATAAACACCTGAAAACCAATATGTCCATCACAACAATATGAGACATAAAATTCAAAGTCAGGAAATATTGATGTTTCAGTTTCGGAAGCAAGATTTGCCCTTTCAGAACCTTTTTTCTATTCAAACACTTAGAATTCTGAGCAATGACCATTCACATTGCAAGAGATCTTCCTTATTCAGTACTAATCTCTTTGTGAAACATCCTCACAGGAAAATCCAGAAATAAAACAGTAGGATTTCTCTGAATCAATTCAATTTTTAATCCTATTTCACATTTTAGTGAAAAGCCTTCAAGTTGTTTAGTTATTTTATTAGGTGATAGTTCAAAGTAATTTCTTCTTTTAACCTTTTGTGTCCTTTAAAAGTTATGCCTATGCTGTGAACAAAGAATACACTCTGGTTTGTCGAAAACAAATCATCCATGAAAACATAAGTTGATGATTTCTGTTCATTAAGCTAATTGTGCTTGAAATTAACTAGTCACCAAAAATAAAAAGGCAAGTATTGCTCATAATTCTTCATAAATATTACCCTGAAGATCACAAAATTTAAAATGATTTTATCTATGGACTGTTCAATAATCTTTTTTTTTACTTTAAAAGGTGTGGTGCTATACATCTATAATCCTAGCACACTATAGACAGAGGCAGGAAAAATCACAATTTCAAGGCCAGCTGGGTCTACATGTGCAAGTTCCAGTTTAGCCAGGGCTACTTAACAAGGACCTGCAAAGGATTTTCTTAAAGAACTAAAAAAAATCAGGTTAAATATTAAATCTCCTAAAATCTCTAAAATGTTTGAAAAAGTCCTGTTTTTAATTACCTTTTGAAGCTTTGAGCAAATTTACAAAATTTTTCTTGTGAATCAAAATAAAGAGTGGGATCATGATTACATTTTAAATAAATTTTTAGCCTATAAATAGGTTCCCAAATGGAATCCAGATTCTTACTGCCAATGGTTAGCTACACGCTTTGCTGAAAGTACGCTCCTAAAATATATTCATTTTATCAAACTTTTAACTATGACTTTGAATTTCCAGAGAATGAATCTTGTACATTTCTTCCTATCTTTATTCTACTCTAGTACCTTTCAGTTGCAGAATATTAATGTTGAATTCATAGTCATATTCACCACTGAATATGAAGACCATGGCTCACTGTTACTGCAACTTTTAATTGTGGATTGGTAAGTGGTGTGTACCAGAGTGGAACCAGAGGAAACTTTGTTGTACGTCACTCCTTAGACACTGTCTATGCAACCCTCCAGGCATGAGAGATGACTGCTGCCTTCACATTTGCTTGACCATGGGACTCTGTTTCTTTAGTCTGATATTGGATACTCTAAAGTTCACGTATTTGTAGGGGAGATATTATGCACTCCCAAATCCTAAGAGCATTTGTATACAATATTCCTCTTTTGAAATAAACAAACCTGTATGTCTGTCAAAGCCATGCTTTCATTCCAACCGTGATTTCTTCATCCCTGTCCACAATCATTTATTAGCATGCCAGTTCAATTTCTCTGTTGCTTGGGCCAAATTATTTTGTCTTGCCTATGCACAATTTATATTTGGTAAAATAAGAATTATGATAATATCCAATTCAAAGGGCTAGTGTAGGAGACAAGAAAGCAATGCACACAAGTTTCTTAGCACAACACTTAGTGCCTAACAAAGGTTTATTATAGTTTACAACTCTTGGAGATGCCTCTTTTCATAGCACACTATGATTGTTACTGGAAGAAAAATTTTCACTCTAGTGTCTTTCTGAAATATAATGCTTATTTTCTCATTATGAGAAAATGTCAATTAATTGTTATGAAACTTACCTATTACCTATCACTCCAAACTTCTTTCTAATTGTCTTAATACTTCACTCCACACCAGTTTTTAAGCCTTGCATTATAACAGTAAATAATGATCTATCTCCTTGTAGAAAACATGTATGATTTTTCTAGAGTGCACTGTCATAGTTCATGATTCTTATTTTAAATTTCTGTGACTCAGTAATAAAAAGAACCTAAGTAGTAACAAGATGCCTGTCTTTGGAGACTTCAACAGAGAATGTGATTTTTGGTTCTCAGTTCTGTCCACACTGTTTTGCTGCTGGTCCCTCACTATCCCCACAATTACACTTGCTTCACATTAAGGTTCCTAGTAGCAACTGATCTTCCTGCCTTTTGTTCTTAGAATAAGAACAAATGTTATTTAATGTGGAGCTGCCTGTTTTATGTAGCATTATTTCTGCATTTCAGGTTCCTACAGATGCAAAACTTTTCAGGTATGCAAATTAACATACTCAAAGATATATAGATTATTTTTAATCATCTTTGACCCTAATACAATGTGCTTTCAAAAATTTTAGCACATTTTTATGTCCTTTATCATCTGTTCTCAAATTGCTCATATATTTCCCTGGTATTCTAATTTCATCTTATGAATTTATATT
>NW_008332663.1:2839015-2886826 GCF_000622305.1 Nannospalax galili | reverse complement strand
TATAAATTTTAGAAGAGGACATGAAATTCAGAGGGACTGAGGGAGGGAGGAGTTGGAGATAGGGAAAGGTGACATGATGGAAATATAGTGTATTTATGTATGAAATTACCAAAAAATAAAAAAAAATTGAAAGTGGTGTCATTCAGTTTAAATGCCTGTACCTTCCTCTAATACTTTTGAATTTTTAGCTTGAAAATGCTATTCACATTCGGGTTTTCTGTGATTCTTTTATCTAAAAACATTTATGTTATTAAAATAAGAGAATATATCATATAGTAATAATTAAGCATTTGTATACTTTCTGAGATTGATAACTGTAAGATTTGAGGATTCTTGTTTTCACTTTTAAGAATGTCACACATGAGGCACTGTATTTACACCCTGCCTCTTTCATATCCCACTCTTCCCACCATCCCTCCAAGTCCTCCTGGGATTCATGACATCATTTTCTGTTTTTCTCCTTTATTGGTGCATGGATAGTCTAAGTTCTTCTAGTGCTGCTTCTATGTACATCTGTTTAAGGCTGAAAACAAAGTTTGTATAAACTAGCAGGGGCTAGAGATAGAGATAGAGGAAACTGATTCTCCATCCCTCAGTAGCCATTGTCTACCTACAGTACTTCATCTAGAGCTGGAGCATTTGGGAACTTTCCATTAACCCCATCGACATATCAACTGGGGTCCATTATTCAGGTAATACTGGGTGACCATATGATTGAGATTTCATGGGTGCAGCCTTCTTATCATGTCTGTAAGACTACCTTGAAGAAGGAACCCTGGTCTTCTAGCTCTTATAATCTTTCCACCCCCTCATTTGCAAAATTCACTAAGCCTTAGGTGTAGGGGCTGTGTTGTAAATGTACAATTTTTGGTGGGGAGCCCTATGGTCACTTCTTTGCTACATTCTGACTAGTTTTAGATTTCTGTATTAACCTCTATCTGCTTCAAAAAAAGCTTCTTGATGAGGGATATGAGGTATACTTACCTGTGGGTATAAAGATAAGTAATTAGAATACAGTTAAAAACCATATTGGTTTAGAAAAATGGCAGCAGTAGTATGTTTAGTGTAGGATATGAGTTCTTTTCAGGCATGGATAGCTGGCTAGGGTTACAGTACCAGGCAAGAGAGCCCTTCTATCCATCCATCCATTTGATATTAGACAAAGATGTCAAAAATACACAGTGGATGAAAGAGAGCATCTTCAAAAATGTGCTAGGAAATTGGATGTCTACAAGTATAACAATAAATTAGACTCATGTATTTTTATCTTTCACCCTCCACAGAAGTGAACTCCGAATGGATCAAAGATCTCAGGTTGGAACCTGAAATGCTGAAACTTGCTGTATGAAGACAGAGACAGTACCCTTCAAGTCACAAGTTCTAGAAGGGATTTTCTGACTATGAATCTATTCCATTCGCTCAATAATTAAGGCTAACAGCAGAGAAATGAGAACTCAGAAAAAAGAAAAAAAAAAAAGAAAGAAAGACTTCCATACTGCAAAGAAATGAAGTGAATGGCGAGGAAGCTCACGTGGGAGAGCATCTTCCGCAGCTATGCAGTTGATACAGGATTGATGAGAACAGCTTACAGACAACTTGTCAATCAAGCAATAAAGAAAACAAATAACCCAGTCAAACAATGGGATATGGCTGTGAGCAGACGGGTATCAAGAAAAGAAATAAAAACAGCTAAGAAATATCTAAAAAGTGTTCACCATCCGTAACAATAAGTAAAATGCAAATGTAGAAGAGAATCTACTGCTTCCACTTTTCTAGTCCAATGTGATTTCTTAATATACTCAAAATACTTATCTTTCTACCCACAAATAAATTCAGCTCTCACCTCTCATGAAGAAGGATCTTTTTACAATAGACGGAAACAATTACAAAATTCTGAAACTGGCCAAAATGCAGAGACCGAGTGATCATGGGGTGTCCAGCCCCAATTGTTACATCTACAATGCAAACTCTGCACGTAAGGCTCAGGAAATATGGTGGAAGAGGTGCCCACAAAGAATGTAAGAGCCATAGGATTAGGGGACTGACTATTAGATAGATCTGATATGACAGAGATGATGCCTTCATGAAATCTCAGCTATATGGTTTCCTAAACAATCCCTGCATTATGGAAACAGTAGTGGACATGCCAGTGTAAATGGAGGTGATTTCATAAGTTCCTACCTCAAAGTGAAGGCAATCAATGGCTGCTGAGGGACAATCAGTTTCCTCCAGGAATGAGCTACGTGATAGATTATTCAAACCCAAATGGTTATGCCTTGAACACATGTATACACAAGAACTACTAAATGGACTCAGTAGAATATGAATATATACATTTAATAATAATCAATGGAAGATAAAGGGTCACATAGGAAACAGTATAGAAGATGTGCATTGAAAATGATGTAACTACATAATTTCTGTATGAAATTCCCCCCAAAGTATTTTTAAAATGCAAAAAATGTTAGTGTCTTTTATATGCATTTCTCTAATTACTAAGGATGTTGAGAAATTTTTAAGGTTCTTCTTAGCCATTTTTATCTCTTCATTTGAGAACTCTCTGTTCACATCTGTAGACCATCTTTTTATTGGGTCCTTTATTTTCTTGTTTCTTTGTTTATGGTGTTCTTTGTATATTCTGGATATTAATCCTCTGTTGGACGTAAAGTTGGTAAAGATTTTCTCCTACTCAGTGGGTTTCCTCCTCCTTTCCTTGTTTTTTTTTTCTTTTGTTGTACAGAAGCTTTGTATTTTAATGAGGTCCGAATGACTGTTGATCATAATGTCTTAACAGCTGTTGTTCAATTTAGAAAATCCTTTCCTATCCCTATATCTTGGAGGGCACTGCCAATGTTTTCTTCTAGCAGTTACAGAGTTTCTGATTTTATATTGAGGTTGTTGATTCATTTGGATTGACTTTTGTGCAGGATGAAAGATAAGGGTCCAATTTCATCCTACATCTGGAGGTCCAGCTTTGCCAGCAACATTTGTTGAAGATGCTGTCTTTCCTCCATTGTGTTCTTGGCACCTCTGTCAAATATCAGGTGACTGAAATCTCATGTACTCATGATTGGATTTTCTATTGTGTTCTGTTGATCTACCTATTTTTGTCCAGCACCATGAAGTTTTTATAACTACAGCTCTGTAATATGATCTGAGATCTCTTATGGTTATCCCCTTAGCGTTTTTCTTTTTACCCAAGATTTCTTTGTCTATCCAGGGTCTTTTATGATTCCATATGTATTGTAGGATAATTTTTTTCAATCTCTGTGAAGAAAGTCATCAGCATTTTGACTGACATTGCACTGCTTACCCCAGTCAAGCTGGTTAAGATCCACAGAACTAAAGACTCCAAATGCTGGAGAGGATGTGGAGAAAGAAGGTTTATTCATTAAGTAGAATGCAAACTCATACAACCACTATGGAAAGCAGTTTCTCAAAAAACTAAAAATGAACTTACCATATTGTCCATTAATACCACTCTTTGGCATATACCCAAGGACTTATCCTACTGTAGAAATACTTGTATATCCATGTTTGTTGCTGCTCTTCTCACAATAGCTAAGAAATGGAAACAACCTAAATGTCCCTCAAACTGACAAATGGATATTGAAAATGTGGTGTATTGACACAATGGTGGTCTACTCAGCAGCACTAAAAGATGAAATCATGAAACCTCCAGGTAAATGGGTGGACCTAGAGAGTGTTATACTAAGTGAAATAACACAAACATAGAAAAGTAAGTGACATATGTTCTGGGAACTGTTTGGCAAGGTACACAGTGCCAGATAGATGAGACCCCCCTTTGAATGGTTGGTGAGAGTAGTCTAGAAGACTCCCCAAGTAATTCACGCTGTTGTCAAACTTCTTGGTTATCTCCCAGAACTAGAAGATAAGACCCTACTGCTGAACACAGGACATGCTTCAGATGCAGGATTTGGAGCAATGGAGTAGGAACTGATTTGGAAGACTTCTACCTGAAGTTTAGCTATCACAATACTATATGATAATATGCAAACTGTCAAAAAGAAAAGCAATCGATGGTTCAATTTAGCTATAAACCCTAATAACCACAACGACCAGCTTGGTGGACTACTTATATTGGGGCAGTGGTGATTCTGCTATCTGGGAGTCAATCAACAACTATTTAATTGGACTTAAAGTCCTCTCAATGGGAGTGAACTCATGAGTGGTACTGTAAACTAAGCAAAGTACACATGGCAGGAGAGGACAGAGTTCCTTGAGAAAACCCTATCTCTTTCATATTTCTAGACAAATAAAATTCCTTACCAAATAACAAATACTGACCATACTGTATTACCATATGCTAATTATTAAAAATATATCCCTCAACTCTCACCAGTAAAGCTTCCTTATACAACAGGAAAAAAATGCACACAGAAGATCAAAAATGGTCACATTTAAACAATAAAAGACTGCAGAATTTGTATCCTTGGATGGGACTCATGTTGAACCTCACCTACACACGAATCATGGACCGTTGCAGAAGATGGGGTGCTGTTGTTGCCTGCCTTAGTGGGCTAGCTACTTGAGGACTCTCCGTTGGGGGCAGGGGGAGAGTAGGTGCGAAATAAACAGCGCAGATTTCAGGAGACTCACTTGGCAGTTAGCAAGCAAGCTCATTTATTGTGCCATTAGGGCTTTCTTTTATACCCCCGCCCAATCCTCATCGGTTCATTTGGCTATGTGTCTCCTCTTCATTGGTGTGGCACACTGTTCTCTATTTGCATCATTTTATGTTGTGCTTTATGGCAGGTTTTAGATTAGTCTGAATAATGGGAGTATTTACCTTCCCATTTCCCCACAAGGGGACAGAATGTAAGAGCCCTGGATGGTTCATGAACACAGGAAAGTAGAGCTTTCGGTCCACTGAAAACCTGCACAAGTGAACTTGTGGCAATGGTGGCATTGAGCACAAGACTCATGTCAACTCAATTGAACAAGGTCCCAGAGGGGAATAGAAAAATGGATGGTGGGCTGGCCCTAGACTGAGAACTATTGGAGACTGATTGATGTCGGATGAGGGAGAGTATGCCTTAGATACGATGTCTAGATGGGCTGAATAGATTCCAGTGGACAAATTTACCATGAAGGACATCTGGGTTCAAATGCTTAACTGAATATGACTTATTGTGTATGGTGGAATACATGAGGTCTGGTTGAGAGATGGAGGAAATGGAGAGGGGAAAGAGGTCTAAATTTGATTAAGAACTCTTGTATGAAATTACAAAGCCTCAATATTTAAAGAAAACATTGCTTTGAGATTTCATCTTACCCCACTCAGAATGGGAATAATTATGAAAAGAACTGATGACAAATGCTGATGAGGTTGCAGGGAAATGGAGATCCTGATTCACTGTTCAGAGGATTGCTAATTAGTGCTGCCACTATGAAAATCAGTGTGAAGAATTCTCAAAATTCTAAAAACAGATCTAGGATATCACCAAGCTCATACTGAAAGAGGTAATCCATACCCAGAAATGTAAAACCATAAGTTCTCTATTATTTGTGAATCCTAATTCTTAATTCTGAATACAGAACCTGGAGTCACTTCTGAAGTCAGGAAAGTAGAAAGGGACTCTGGAAGAAGGAGAGGAGATGGAGCTCTACAGAGACTGTAGTAGGCCACAGGTGGTATGCATATGGGCAAAACCGAGGGAAGGTGAGGGGTTGGAGAGTAACAGAAAAAGCCTGAGGAAGGAGAGATAAATAACGTGAAGGGTGTAATGATGTACAAAAAAAGCTGGAGAGATGGCTCATCAATAAGGAATACTGACTATTTTCGCAGACAAACCAGGTTTAAGTCTCAGCACCCACATGGCAGCTAACAATCATCTATGACTCCAGTTCCAGGAGATCTGTACACCATTTTCTGATCTCCTCAGGCACTGCATGACACAGGTGCATTAACACATATGCAGGCAATACAATCATACACATAAAATAAAAATAATGATAAAATACTCAAAAAAGCCATAGAAAATATATTATTTTATAAACCTACTTAAATACATAATATTATGTGTGTGTGTCTGTTGTGTCTGTGTGTCTATGTATGTAGTTTAAATGAAATCATATCACACAGGGTGAACATATTCCTCACAGGAACCATAGACTATGTAACACATATCCCAGTGATAGGCAAGGGAAACTTCCCTTCAAGATGTTCAGGATGTTCAAAAGACCACCAAAACATATAGACTATTGTCAGTATCTTTGGTTACTCCCAAGAAATTGAATGTAATACCTTTTGCTAAAGACACCATATTTTTTGGACACAGTACATGGAGGAAAGAAACTTATTTTCTAAGTTTTCATTTTTCTTCCCAAATTAATGACAGGGGCCAGCAAAAGTATTGTCAGTTTAAAAAAAAAGTATTGTCAGTTTAAAACTTAATGAATCCATTTGTCACATTTTGACTGAAAACAGAAAAAGGCAATGAGAGTTCTGAGGCCATAGCTTAATTTTATAACGTTTATTTACTTATTTATGTTGTGTGTGTGTATTTATACATTACATGTTATGCACTTGGAAGTCAGAGGACTGCTTGTGGGAGTCAATTTTTTTCCTTGCACCATTGTATCCCAAGGATGTAACTCAAGTCACCAGGATGGAGGTAAATTTTTTTATCTGCTGAGTCACCATTATGTTGATCTGTCATAATTTATTTAGGTTGGGAATTTTAGTTACAAAATAAGAATCCCCTATGGCTGGTGTGCAGAGAAAATGAATATAGTAAAAAAGTTAGATAACTCAGAATCTCCCAAAAGACAGAAATAGGCTTGGGGATCATGCCATATTGCTACTTAGCTCTTGTGTGACACAGAGGGTGCTATTACTACACACAGATAACTAACATCACACAGCACAAAAGTCACATAATTTTGTGGCATCTAGAACACAGACTCCTCCTTTTTCCTTTGTCAGAAAGGCTTCCATGGTTTTGAAGGATTAAATTCTTTCCACATGAACATCTCACGAACATCCTCTTGCCCCTCAGCTGTGCATAAGGTTTGGGTAGCGACATTTGACTCTTACTTTTATCTGAGTGAGCTCTTTAAAGGAGAAACATTCCCATTAAAAGCATTCAGTAGTGTTTTAGAGTCAGTGAATATGGAATTTTCAACTCTGCTTTTAACAAAAAAAAAGATGCAGAATTAAATAAATTTTTATAAATGTGTTTTATAGATAGAAAATCCTTTCTATAGTTTTTGGAATAATGGCATTATTCATTTGGAGGAGTAGCAACCTCCAAAGAAATGTTTATGGGTTTTGTATTGTCAAAATGAAATATTCATTTTTATGTAATGGTCCAGTCAACTGGGTAATGCTGTGAGACATGAACATAGTAGAAGTATTGAACAGTGACTCATTTGCATCAAAAAATGATAAAAGTTGTCGAGCACAGTAATGGATAGTTCATTAGATTAGAAATAGGATGGTGCTGCATTCTCCCCTAGGTTACCAATCAGAATCCATCACCCTATTTTCAACAGGAAAGCAGTTCTTTTCCTGATGAGTTTAGTCATCAAGTCTTCCTTGTATTGAAAATATATATATATATATTTAAAAGAACAAAATGCACTAGAGTAGTAAGATTAAAAACAGTGGAAATGGAGTATAGAATCCAATAGTCTAGTGGTGGTGGGCTATTGATGGTCTGCAAAAAAAATGAGTATCAAAATTATTTTGTCTTCATTATTATGATAGGCTGAATTTAAAGGACAGACTATATCTCCTTTGTGCACACTTTATTTAATATTCTTTGAATAACTGGAAAGACATAATAAACCGCCAAGCATATATTTTAAGCTGAAAAGTGAAATTCATAACCCTTTGGGAATAAGGTGTAAATATATAAGAATTAGTGTTCTATTTTCTGAATTGTATAAAGCTGTTGCCTTTGTGTTTCTAGAATATATAGTTCTAAACTATGCAAAGAGGTCTATCTACCTTCCAATTTTTCTGACCTTATGCCAGAAATTCATTTCTTTACTACTCGGTATTTTTTATAAAGTGGACATCACTCTGTGGCATTCCTCACAGCACAGGACTCTGGTGAAAATAAAATGTTCCAAATGGGGGATCAGCATTTACTAACAAAGTTATTGAGTCTTTATAAATGTTATTTTCAAGGATTATAACCTGGTTTGTTTTCTATATTACCGTGATAAACACCATCACCACCAGAAGTAGTTTGAGGAGAAATTGATTTTTTTAAATTTTGTCTTATGACTAACAACTCATCAACAGGAGCCAAGGTAGGAACTCAAGGCAAGAACCTGGAGGTAGAAACTGAGGCACAGACAATGGAGGATCACGGCTTTCTGGCTTGCTCCTCTGTCTTGTGTTTAGCCTGCTTTCTTTTAAAGCCCAGGACCACCTGTCCAGTGATGGCACCACCCATATTGAGTGAGAGCCTTCCACATAACTTAAAAATCAAGAAAATGCCTCACAGACATGGCCACGGGCCAAACTTAGAGAAAATTCCCCAACTGAGGTTCACTTTTCCTGGGTGTATCAATTTGACAAATAAAGCTATTCAGTAAAAATCACCTAATATAAAACATTAATGGCAAACAAATGCTTGATATTTATTTAAGAAACTGTTAGAACTACTCTATGACACACTCTGGAATATGTACTCAAATGACTATCTAGTTACTGCACAGATGTTTGCTCATCCATATTCATTGCAGATCTATTCCCATTAGATTGGGAATGGGATCATCCAAGGTATCTATTAATGGATCAGCTGATTATGAAAATGTGTTACATATGCACAACGGAGTTTTTTTCAGATGAAAAGAAAACAATGAAATTATAAAAGCTGCATATAAATGAATGAAGCCTTACTGGTAATATTCAGTAAGGACAGATTATTCAGGTCTCTCATATGGGGGTCCAAGTTTTAGGTCTTTAGACTTTTGTTTAATTTGCAGTACCCATGGACGCCAGGAAACTGTGAAAGGGACATTGATGGATTTCTTAAGGGAAGGGGGGCAAGTAGAGCATAGGTAAAGTGAACAGAGAAATAATGCTGAAGGTGAAAATATTTACGTAGTGATGAGTAGCAGTAGTGAGAAGAGTGCAGGGAGAGGGAACCGAACCAAAGGTGCACAAAAGCACGTCTAAAAACCTACTACCTTTCTAGAGAAATAAAATTGATGAAAAAATATAAAATGTGAGGTAGACGGCCGTGCACAATTTGTGAGGTGTTTCACTCTGTAATCTACTACTTATATGATCTAGTATGACAGAACTAATATCTGTAAATATCAGTCTTATCATTAAAATTATATTCAAAGTAATAATGTACTAATTAAACAGCACAAGGTAATAAAAGATTTAAAAGAATTATTCTTATCTAAATGTCATTGAATTGTGATTTTATAAATATTTCTGATTTTTATAGTATTTCCAGGCTTCCTAGTTCCCCTCTGTCTACTATTTAGTGGCACTTTAGTGTACTTGTGTTTTTGGCTGCCCACCTGGATGTAGATAACGTCTCATAGAGCTAGTCCCTGGAGAAAATTTATTCTCCAGTCCTTAGCGTCCATTGATTGCCAGTAGCTCTTCATCTTGAAGGAGGACACAGTGAAATTTCCTCCACCCACCTTGGTATGTCAGCTTGCTTTGTCCTTATATGCAGATCCTATTAAACTACCATACTGTGTATGTTTCATTGCTATAGCTTCAATATCATGTCTAGAATGACTTAGGTAGCAGCAGATACCTATTCATTCTGGTCCTTACGTTATTTTTGCCCTCTCTTCCAAATTGTTCCTTGAGTCCTAAATATAGGGTTTGCATTGTAGATGTACAATTAGACAACTGTTGATGCATCAATAGAGATTATTTGCTGGGATGGTCAAGGTTGTGTTTTATAGGGTTTATAGCTGAGTATTATCATTTATTACTTTTCTAAATTGTAATCATGCATAGTATTTTTTGATGTAATGGCAGCTAGTCTTCAGGGAGGAGGCTTCCAAGTCAGTTCCAGGCCAAGCGTTTCAAGTCCTGAGACCAAACGATGTTGTGTCTTCAGCAATAAGACCTTCTTTTCATGTTCTGGGAGGCGACCTAGGTCCCTGGAAATATCCTGTATTATTTTGGAGGGTCTTAGACTTGATCAACAGATGAAAGAGAGATTTTCTTTACTGGAAACTGATTTTTGTTACATAGCCTTTAGCTATATACAGGCACTCATATATACATATATTGTGTGCTTATTTTTATTAGGATTATGAACTAACAATTCTTTGTTTATTTATACCTACTCAACATTATTTAACTCCCTTTCTCTCTGCATGTATAATGCTCTGTATTCCCTCCCTGGTTACAGTATCTCCAATTTCTTTATTTACTTTTTGATAGCATTTATCTCTATTATACTCCTTTCTTAGTTCTTTCTTCACATTTACCAGTGTAGTTTCATTACATTTTCATGGCTTCAGAAGATACATCAGGAAATAGCTAAGGACTTTCAGCTAAAATCCAGAAATGAGAAACAACATGTGTGACTTGGTTTTCTGAGTCTATGCTACTCAGTGTAACAGTATCTAGTTCCATCCATTTTCCTATAAAAATCATGATTTTGTTTTTCTTTACTAGTGTAGAAATTCATTGTGTAAATATCCATATTTTATAATCTATTCATTAGTTGAGGGACATTTAGTTTTTTAGTTATTTTATTTTATTTTTTTTCCATTTCCTTGCTACCGTGAAAAGAGTAGCAAGAAGCACAGCTGATCAAGCGCATGTCTGTACTAGTTTACTGAGTCCTTTGGGTGTTTGTTAAGAGTTAGTATAGCTGGATCATATGTTTAATCTGATTTTAAACTAAATTAAATTTTTAATGACTCTTGCATACTGATATCCATAGTAGCTGCACCAGTTCGCATTCCCACCGTCAATGAATGAGAGTTTCTCTGTCTCCACATCCTCATCATCATTTGATATCATGTATTATTTTTACCTTAGCCATTCTGATTGAGCTAAGATGAAACTTTAAGGTAGATTAAATTGCATTTCCCTAATTGCTACTGATGCTGAACACTTTACAAGGTATTAATAAATTTTAAACCGATGGTCCAACACGAGCTTTAAGACTAAATGACCACATCAATGACCAGCACAGCATATGATATTGGTGCAATAATGGCATTTTTATCTTGGGGCAATCAACAACTACCTAACTGAACTAAAAGCCCACACAATTGGAGGAAATTCAAGTTGTTGTCCTGTAAATATAGGCAAATACACATGGTTGGAGAGGTCATAGATCTTAGGGAAAACTCCAAGATTGTCATATCCCCAGGCTACTGTAATTTTTTACTATGTGCAAAATATATATGCTTATATTTACTGACAAATACCCCAGTCACCTGACTCATCAAGGAAGCTTCTTTTGCACCAGACAGAGTCTATTGCAGAGTATCATAACTTGTCACACACAGACATTGTGAGTTGTCCAAGCCTATGTATCACATCTACACTGCAACCTCTGCACCTAAACCAAACAGAACATAGAGCAAGGGGTAAAGAGGGCAACAATTAATATCTCAGTTCTCATTAATGAAGCCCCCTCATGTAGCAAAGGCCCAGGAGCACAAGAGGTCACAAATAGCCAAAGCATAGAGATTAAAAGTTTACTGAATGCTGGTCCTTGGACAGGATTCCTATGTTAAAATTCACTGAGCTAGGCTCATGAACCATTGTGGAAGAGGGGTTGGAAAGATTGTACGAGTCAGGGAAGAGGTGTGTGATCATATGGAAATCGAGTCCTACAAGCTTCTGGGTCCCTGCTCATATGAACTTACAGCAACAGTGTCATCATGCATAAGACCCATGCAAACTCAAGCTGACAAGAAAGCAGCACAAAACTGGGGAAATGGACAGCAGACCAAATCTTACCAGAAATACTGGCAACAGATTACTGATGGTTCAGGAAGTGCTGATCTTCCTAAAGTAGACCTATTAGACCTCAGTTGATGAACTTGTACTGAGGAACATCTGGGGACACTAAGCTGACACAGTAGAACTTAACACAAATGACAGAATGTATGAATTCCAGTGTGGTGGGCTATGAGAGGGTGCCAGTGGGAAAGTGGATATGAAAATTATTAAGACTGATTGGGATATTCTGTATGTAACAAACAAAAATTTTTTAAAATTAAAATAAAAACACCCATATTTATCTGGATGATACAGTCATCTATTTACTTTTAATAATAGTGAAACCATTATAACTAATTTAATAATGAATACATTTTGTGTAATACTATGCTTATTCAAGTTGCTTATGATCTCTCCACAAAATGATATTAAATAAAGTAATAGAAGGTTGTGAAAAAAATACAGAGATGCCTGAGTGGTAATTGCCATATGCTCTGCTGGCTTTATTTTGTTTTTCAAACATATGTCTTGTCACATTAGTACAAAGCCCACTTCAAAATGCTTCACAGAGCCTTTTGCAGTCTAAAATAAATTGTTTCAAGAAAAAATATTTAAATGAGCTATTAAAAACAAAAATATGTTGAGTTGAAAAAACTAAAGAATGCTGGGGCTGGGGAGATGGTTCAGTGGTTAAGAGCACTGACTTTCCTTACAAAGGACCCAGGTTTGATGCCCAGCATCAACATGGCAACTAACAACTGTCTGTAACTCCAATTCCAGAGAATCTGACACCCTCATCTGACCTCCATGAGCACTGCACACATGGGTGCCCTAAAACTCATTCAAACCATGCGCTCATACACATAAAATAAAAATAATAAATAAAACACTTTTTAAAAAGAATACTGGAATATGATGGGAGCATATTTGGTGGTTATTTTCTATGAAATTCTATCCTGTCTTTTTGGTTCTGATTTTTGTTGTAGCTTGCTTGATTTCTGATTAGATATAAATCATTAATTTGTCTATGCTTCAGGTTTCCATATTTAATTTCACTTTAATATTTTTGGAGGACAGGATGGTTTCAGGCTGGTCTCATGTGTATAATCAACCAGTACAGCTGGGAATATGATCGTGGAGATGGTGGTGGGGTTGACTGGTTCTAGTTAGCTCACCAGGCTTGTCTGGAGCTGGAGTAGAGCTTTCCAAGCCTAGTCAAGAGTTCTCCAGTAACATTTTCCTGACCTAGTTCTGGAGCTGAAAGATAGTGATGGAGTGGGTGGATACTGTCCAGCTCAGCAAGCTGTTCCAGTGCCATAAGCAGCATGATCTTGACTTAGACTCAAAGGAGGAAGAAGGTGCAGGAGTGAATGGCTCTGACTAGGTTACCAGTCTAGATGGGAGCACTCTAGCATTGCATTCACAGTTTAGTGGAGAGGCAGAAAGATGATGGTGAGTGGGTGGGTTCTAACTGGCATGGCAGAATAAATGGAATCCCAGGAGTTACCTGTTCCTTGAAAAATACTAGAGCAGGAAGATCAATGTTTCAGATTTAATGGGTGCATATGATGAGTTTCCCTTTATGTATAAATGTAAAACATCTTAGAATTTAGGCAATGGAGCACAGTGAAAAGAATTTGGGAAATTTTGACATAAAGTAAGTTTAGGTATATCTTATATATTTTTAGCATAAAAAACACTGAGATATGCTTCAAGTCAGTTTCAAAAATAAGGTTATGGAAGAAACCCACTTTATTGCTTTATTAGCTAGTCTGTTTCTGAACTTTCCAAATTGTGGGGCATTGTATAAATATGTGCTTATTGTGATTATTTTCAGTTCAAAATATCTCTTTATTGAATTTTAAAATGTCATACTTTATAGGTCTTTAAGAAGTTCATTCTTTTGATTATGACATTTTTTAGAAAAGTTAGGAGTGCATCACAGGAAAGAAATAACTAAAAAACAAGGGAAGTTGAGCATACTTTACAACACAGCAAAAAGTTTAAAGCTAGCAAGAGGTTGATGAAAATTAATCCCCATTGTGGGCTTGGGGAAAATATCAAGAATGTTAGTCTTCAAGAAAATCTGATCATGTCCAGTTATCCACTTCAGAAAAGCATGTGATTTTGACCGTGATATTTTAGCAAAGGCTTAAATGCTGAATTCTGTATTATTTCAAGAGACTTCTACATGGTCTTTAATGTTGTCGTTCTTCAAGATGAATGTTTAAAATAATTTATTCAACATTTAAGTACTGCATGCATATGGTATTCAGAAGTCAGACATAGTGTAACAAGAAAATTCAGCTAAAGCGGAGAAAGGAATTATCTGGCGATGTCACTCATGATAGCATGAGCATTGATTTAATCCTTGAATAATTCTTACAAAAATATGTGAGAACTCCTATTTTGCATTGGAAGATCATATTTATTTAAATTATGAATTAAAATAGGCAGAGAACCATTTATGTCTTACAAAAGTTGTATAAACAAGTACTGGTTGTAGTGAGAGACCTCCACATTTAAATTTATTTTGTTACTCTGAAGAATCTATGCAAAAATGTAAAGTGTAATCACAAAACTCTGTTAAGGACTCTTACCCGTTTTCTGATTAGGACTTTTGTCATTAAGATGCAAATAAATTGAAGAAACATTATTTTTTTCTAAGAACATAATTCATATTAACTGCAAAGAACTGATCCCCTCTGTGTGTTTGTTCAGAGTATTGTATGTCATAGCGCTAAACACAATGTTCAAGATTCATTAGTAGACTTCTGTGTTACAAATACTGTTATGCAGGGAGATGCATCTCCAGACACATCCATTATCCGCATCAACCCAGGGATGGGTTAAAGTTGTGACTGTGGTTACTGAAATGGGGACAATCCCCAGTCCTTGGCAGAGGAATACATAAAACAAGATGAACCAGGTGAACATAGTGTATCAAAAGTCTAATAAAATGTTTAGTAAGGATTAATCACCTGATATTTAACTGGGCCAATTTAGGAAATTTTAATACTTGCTAACTACAGTGAAAAGTATTTTTTTCTACATCATTATCTTATTTAATACTGGATACATAAAATATTTGTGAGGAAAAATTTGTTCATGGTAACAAAATTCTTCAAATCTACCTACAACTGTTCTTTATTGAGTCTAATTTGCTCTAGTCTTCCTTGTCTAATATTAATCTAAGACATACATTTTAGTTGCATTAGAAGTATAATAATAAAACCAACATAGTATTGGCATAAAAATAGAACTATTAACCAATGGAAAAGGACTGGGGTCCTGTATTAAGCCATGTTCCAAAAGTCATTTGATTTTGGAGGAGGACTTATTTGTCAAGGATGTGAGGTGGAAGAAATTAGCATCCATTTGCTGTTACAAAAAGTGTAAACAAAAGAACTTAATAAAAATGAAGGAAAAAATAAAATAGATGAAAGATATACATTGGAGAAGAGCTAGCATCTTCAACCTGGATAACCACCAGAAGAGCGAAATTACATCGTTTTCTTTCACAGTACACGCGACTCAACTCCAAATGAATCAAAGACCTCCATGTGAGGAATGATACTAGGACTCTTAGAGAGGGGAAGGTGAGGAGTGCAATTCAATGTGTATATAGACAAAAGGACTTTCTGAACAGCACCTCAATAGTGCAGGCATTAATACTAACAAATGGCAAATAAGACCTCATAAATCTTAAATTAAGCATAGCAAAGGAAATCATAAATTGAGTAAAAACGCAACCTACAGAACTGGAAAAAAAATTTTACCAGATAAACATCTTGACAGAGAGCTAATACGTAGAATACGCAAAGGATTGAAAAAAAGTAAATATTGAGAAAACAAACAGCCCAATAAATACGTGTGAGGAACTAAATAGTTCTAAAAACATGACACAGAAATTTCTTTAAAAATGCCTTAATGAACATAGATGCAAAAATTCTAAGCAAAATACTTGCAAACCACATACAGACACACATCAAAAGGATTATCCACCACCATGATCAAGTTGGCTTTATTCCAGAGATTCAGGGATGGCTCAATATATGTAAGTCAATTAACATCACAAATCATGTAAATGGGCTCAGAGAAGAACATTGTGGTCATCTCAATAGATGCAGACAAGACCTTTGACAACATTCAACATGTATGTATGTTCAAAGTCCTAGAGGTCATTGGACTGGAGGGAACATATATCAAGATAATTAAAGCCATGTACAACAAAACCACAGCCAACATTTTCTAAATGGAGGAAAACTGGAAGCATTCCCAATGAAATCAGGAACCAGACAAGGCTGTCTTCTATCGCCACTCCTTTTTAGCATAGTGCTTCAAATGCTTGCAAGAGCAAGAAGACAAGAGAAGGAAATTAAAGAAGTAATAATTGGAAGAGACCAAATTATCCCTTTTGCAGACGAAATGATATGATGAAATGAAATGATCTAAGAGAGGCCAAAATTCCACCAGAAAACTCCCAGAAATTATTAACATGTTCAGTAAAGTGACAGGTGCAGATGATATGATATTATATTTAAGAGACGCCAAAAATTCCACCAGAAAACTCCTAGCAATTATTAACACATTCAGTAAAGTGGCAGGTTACACAATTAATCTACAAAAGTCTGTAGCCTTTCTATATACCAATAACAAACAATCAGATAAAGAGCACATGGAAACACTCCTGTTCACAACAGCTGCAAATAAACCTGACCAAAGAAAATAAAGACCTATACAATGAAAATTTTAAATCTTTAAAGAAAGAGATTGAGGAAGACATCAGAAGATGGAAGGACCTCCCATGCGCATGGACTAGAAGAATTAATATTGTGAAGATGACCACCCTACCAAAAGCCATTATAGATTTAATGCAATGCCAATCAAAATCACCATGAAATTTTTCACAGAACTGGATAAAACCATCCTAAGACTCATATCGAAGCATAAAAGACCTCAGATAGCCAAAGCAACCCTGAGCACTAAGAGCAAAGCTAGGGGGAGTACTATGCCAGATTTTAAAATATATTACAGAGCTATTGTCATAAAAACAGCATGATACTGGCACAAAAAAGACACTTAGATCAGTGGACAAAAATTGAAGACATAAATAAATATGAGTACATGCAATTTCAGCCACCTGATATTTGACAAAGGGGCCAAGAACATTTACTGGAGAAAAGACAGCATGTTCAACAAATGGTGCTAGCAAAACTGGATCTCCACCTGTAGAAGAATGAAACTAAACCCTTTTCTTTCACCTTGCACAAAAGTGAACTCCAAATGGATGAAATACCTCAACGTGAAGCCTGAAACTCTGAAACTGTTAGAAGAAAATATTGACCATATCCTACAAGATTTAGGTGTAGGAAAGGATTTTCTAAATCAGATAATTGCTCAGAATACAAGGTCAAGAATCAACAAATGGTACTTCATTAAACTAAAAAGCTTCTGTACATCAAAAGAAGGAACCAAGGAAGTGAGGGGAAAACCCACAGAATGGGAGAAAAACTTCACCTGCAACACATCTGACAGACAGAGGTTTACCATCCAGAAGATATGATGAATTCAAAAACAAAGAATCAAGAAAGCAAGTAACCCAATTAAAAGATGGGCTAAGGAACTGAAAAGAGAGTTCTCAAAAGAAGAAATAAAGATGGCTAAGAAGCATCTTAAAAGGTGTTTAACATCACTAGTAACTAGGGAAGTGCAAATTAAAAATACTTTGAGATTTCATCTTTCCCCAATCAGACTGGCTAAGGTCAAGAGAACAAATGATGCTAAATGTTAGGGAGGATGTGGGGAAAGGGGATCACTAATCTATTGCTGGTAGGGCTGCAAACTTGTACAGCCCTTATTGAAAGCAGTTTGGAGAACTCAAAAAAACTACAAATGAACCTACCATTAGATCCAGTTATACCACTCTTTGGCATATACCCAAAGAATTCATCCTATTGCAGAGACACCTATATATCCATGTTTGTTGCTGCTCTTTTCACAATAGCTAAGAGATGGAAGCAACCTAAGTGTCCCTCAATTGATGAGTGGATAATGAAAATGTGGTTCATATATACGATGGAGTTTTACTCAGCAGTAAAGAAAGATGAAATCATGAAATTTACAGGTAAATGAATGGAACTAGAAACTGTTCTACTAAGTGAAGTAACACAGACTCAGAAAAACAACAACAACAACAACCACAACAACAAAAAACCCAAAACTCAAAAAACAACATATGTTCTTCCTCATATTTGGATCCCTGTACCAAATACTGAGAAGTGAGTATGTATCCAGATATAACTACTGGAACCAAGATAATGAAAAGAAACCATGGAAGTAAAGTAAAAGAAAGAATCAGAAGGAGAAGAACAGTAGGAAACAGGAATTAGTAAGGGAGCTATATATAAAAATGGGGTTATTTTAAGGGGATGGGGAGGGAAGGTTACACAAGGAACCTAGGGTATAAATGGAAAGAAGGAGATCAGGAGAGGTGGGACCATAGGAGAAGGGTATTATTAAGGAAGAAATGGGAAAAGCTGGGGTACTTTAAATGGAGAAGCCATGGTGGAAGGGATACACAATGAGAGAGATAAATAATGCCTACCTAGTTTTAAAAAGCTCAGAGAGATCCATATTAATAGAACAACCTACTGACAAATTATACATACAACTAGCTCATGGAATATAATATATGTCTAAGCAATGTTTATCTGAGAACATTTAGTCTTTACCCAGGTTTATCCTCATGGCACATGGTAATTAAAAGTACCAGACTGGTGGAACTAACTTTCTTGGATATTTAACAGCCATACTTAGAGGCCTATACTAATTTGGTCAGAGGGACATAAAGGACAGTTTTTGCTCCTTGCCCTCTTGGGTCGACAAAGTTCTAGGGGATTATGAGAATCTCTCAAAATGTCCTGTAATTGTGGTGGGTCACCTGTCCTCTTGATTAAGGAGGCCACAGAGACCCCATCAAATGGACTTGAATCAGTGTCCAGTTTACACAGAAGAGGATCAACACACTGGAAACATTTCTTCCATGCTTCCAAGTGAAGCCAGCCATTTTTGAGCAGGACCTTTGTTTTATCTTCACATAGACGGAACTGGTAAAAAAAGGAGCCAGGGGGTTCCTCCCAAGCCTATGTGACCCCTGAGGAACAGATCCTCAAACAGCCTTAAGAGTAAAAATAGTATTTTTCTAGGCCAACTCTATGGTCTTAATCACTCAAAAGGAAAGTATAACCAAAGATAAAATGGGTCAATACAAGTTTTTAACAGTCTGCATGTATAGCTAGAGGCTACAAAACAAGAAATAATATCAGACAAACTTTGTGTTGTTGGCCAGGGTGGCTCAAGAGCCTCCCAGACTGTAACTGAGCATAAAAATGGGAAAATGAGCAGCAGATTCCAATCTTGTTTAAAGGAATGTTGGCAATTGATTGCTGCTAGATGAGGAAGAGCTGATCTTCTTCAAACAAGAATCTCTAGACAGGCTGACTAGATTCAGCAGGTGCACAAGCACTGGAGAATGGCTGGAGGTTCTGACAACGCAGTGGACAGTAACAGGGATGATAGAATATATGGGCTCTAGTGGTGGCAGGGGAGGCTATGGGAGGGTGCTATTTGGGAAGTGGATATATAGATGAATAACATTGTTTGGGTTTACTGTCTGATATACACATAAAATCAATGAATGAAAAAAATTAGTTACATTTGAGGAAGAAGCTAAATATTTGCTTTATGTTAATTAGTAGAGGTGAAAAAAATTACCATTGAAATCTACCTGATGATTTTATATCCATACTTCGATGCTAAGGATTCGAGTGTAACTGACTGTGACTAGTAATAATCATATATGTAGAGATTAGAGATGCATGTGTACACATCTAAATGTTAGTAGCATTAAAAATGAGTTTTTGTGTATGAAACAGTATATTTTAAAATGAAATAGAGATCTTTCTAAAGGTTAAAACTCCATTCAATTTTATGTCTTATAGGGTTTATACTGAGTTCAATATTCTATAACTGTATTAATTCAACTATAACCTAACAAATTACAGCCACTTTCGAAAGAGATGCATCTTTGCTCTGGAAATTGTTATTGAATATATTAACTCTGTAATGAAATGTGTCTTCTAATAATGTGGTTATTAAATAAATAATAAAAATATGTTCAATGACAAATGTTGCTGAGAATGTTGGAAAGGGGATACTTATTCACTGCTGGTAAGAGTGAAAATTGGCACAGCCTCTATAGAAATCAACATGGATATTCCTTAAAGAGCTAGAAATAGGTCTAACACATGATCCAGCTTACCACTTTTTGGCATATACCCAAAGGACTCCATATTCCACTGTGGAGATATCTATTCATTTATATTCATCATTGGTATTCTATTCATAATAGCCAGGAAATCAAAAGAACCTCGATGTCCATCAGTAGATAAATAGATAATAAACTCATGGTATATTTACACAATGGAATATTATTCAGGTGTTAAGAAAACCAAGCTTATAAAACTCACAGGTGAATGGGATGGAACTGGAAACAATCATCCTGAGTGAGGGAACTCAGATTTAGAAACTCGGATCACATATTATCTCTCATAAGTGAATGTCAGTTTTGAATTCTTAGATTTGTGTGATTCATTTGCTAAATTCTTAGAGGTCAGAAAGCTAACACATGGCCATGGCTGGGAACCTCTAGATATGATGGATAACTAGAGGAGGCAATAAGGGTGAAGTGTAATGAACACCTTCATGGGAAGAGAGATAAAGTACATTGATATATAGGAAGAAAGTAGAGGAATGCCGTAGGAAGGATAAAAGGTGTTACCCTAAACAGGGGAACACTGCCCTTATCAGGCACCATAGGCTAACAAAGAAAGTGCACAGTTACTGGAAGGACTCCCTGTCTTGAAACTGTTGACCATGGGTGCCATGGACCATCAAACAATAATGGAAATTGCTTTTGCTCTTAATATGATAAATGATCAAAATATATTCCATGAACATCACAAGTTTTCAATAATTTTTTAAATATTCAATTTCATAAATAATAAGGCATGCAGGAAATATAAAATAAAGCTTCATTAAAGCAACTTTGATGTTTCATCTTACCTGAGTCATAATTGCTACAATTCAGGAAACAATGACAATGCTAGGGAGAATGTGGGAAAGGGTGAACTCTTATCCTCTATTGGTAAGAATGCAAAACATTTCAACACTATGGAATCAATGTGAAGTTTCCTCAGAAAACTATAAATAGATTTATCACATAAATCCAACTATACTAGTCATGAGCATAAACACAAAAGAGTCTAAATTAGACTATGAAGATACATGATCATTCTAATTCATTACTGCTCTATTCACAATATTCAGGGAATAGGAATAACATTCGTGTCTATCAACAGATATACACATAATGAAAATCCAGTACACTTACATAATAGAATATTATTCAGCTGTTAATAATATGAAATTATGATGTCCATAGGAATTGGATAGAGGTGGAAGCAGTCATTCTGAATGGGCTCACTCAGACCTAGAAAAAAGCATTACATATTTTCTTTCTTTCATTTGTGCATGTTGGCTTTGAATCTTTAGATTTTTTTTTTCATTTTGAATCCATACAGAGATCATGAAATTAGTATGAGGCCATGGGAAGGGTTTTTCAAGGGAGAGTAAGTAGAATACAGCAGTATAAAAGGTTATAAAGGAATAATGGAGTAGGAAGCATATAATGGGATTGAGATAGGAAGGCTAACTAGAATAGGCAGTAAGGGTGAATATAGAGAACACTAAAGACCCTTGAAAATGTCATAATGAAGCTTACTACCACCGAAGCTTCTTTCAGTAAATATGTACACATAAAAAGAGTTTAAATGGGATTACCATATAGTTGTGGGACAATGCCACTTGTAAATACCACAGACTGACAAATAAAAAGCTCAAAACTGGGAATAGGTCAACTACTTTCGGAGTTGCCAGCAAAATGTTTTCCACAGACACCCCCAGCCCCCAAACATCACTGGCTATTGCTATTGCTCTTGTTATCCTCCAGAACTGTTCAGCAAGATCTTACTGCTGAAGAAACCAAATACTTGAGTCACAGATCATGGAGACTCCTAGCTGATAGTAACTCAAAAACTCATCTGCACTGTCTAACTTTCTTAGTGCTGGAATGTGCTATGTGTGCTATCAGAGAAAACAAGTAACCACCAGTCTTATCCAGCTGAGAATTCTTTTATCTAAAATCAAATCTGGACTGGCAAGACACGTCTAGTCATATAATCCTGGCATGGATGTTATGGAGTAAGGTATCATCTTCTTGTGTTATTTAAGGTAAGCTTAACAAGGTGAAATCCATACCTGGTACTGTCATTGAGGTCAAGAACTTGTGGCAGGACAAATTACAGACCCTAAGGAAGAAACTTCTATGTTCATTGTGCTAAATGGCCATAAGATTAAACTGACTCCTAATGACTTATGGTTTTATATATATGTAGACAATTACATCTTTCAACCCTCATCCGAAAACTTTCTTTGCCAGTAAATGACAATTAACACAGAGACACACAACAAATCAGTATACAGAGAATGAGACTGTGGAATGCTCAGTCGTAAACAGACCACTTATACCACACTCTTTCATCCCAAGCCTCAGATATCATTGTGGAAGTGTTGTAAAAGCCAGAGGTGGATTACGTATTAAAAGGAAAGAATGTATTCCAAACACAACAGGGCAGTTCCACATAGGAACTCATTGCAGTTTTGACAGCATGCACAAGCCAAGTACAAGTTTTTGTCAGACAAAATTCCACTATAAAGAAGTGAGGTGATCATGATGTCTAACCTATAGCTGAGGAGCTCTTGGCAACTGATGGCTGGAGGGAGAAGGAAAGTTGGTTTTCTTTTGGAATGTAGTCCCTTGGAGATCAACCATGCTCCCAAGAATATATGGTCAACTGAAAGTGGATTAGACAGGTTATAAAAGAAAAACAGTAACAGCAAGAACAAAACAAAAGGACACAAAGTTTCAAGGACAGGGAAGGTGGTTTGGAACTGGGAGGATGTGGGAAGGGAGGTGAATAGGCTGAAAATATATTGTATGAAATTGTTAAAGAACTAATGAAAAATGAGGAAAAGAGGGGCTGGAGAGATGACTCAGTGCTTAAGAACACTGGTTGTTCTTGAAGAAGACCTGGGTTTGAAAACTAGCACACACATGGCAGCTAACAACTATAAATAACTCCAGTTCCAGAGGATCTGACAGTCTCTTCTGTCCTATGTGGGCATTGCGTGACACTGTGCACTTACCTACATGCAGACAATACATGCATACACACAAAATAAAGATAATAAATAAAAAATATTTTAAAATGAGGAAAAGAAACTAGAATAATGGTAAACATTTTTTGATTCATCAAAATATCTAATTGTTATTGTGAAGTGCAAAAAATGGTGTATGATTATATAATTTAATCAATAATGTTATTTCAGAAATATTCTCTCACCCCCCTCTCTCTTTTGCCCTCTTTCCTTCTCCCTCCTCCCAGTGTCCCTCTAACTCTGTGTATAGATGAATATAAAATTGTATGCATAAGGCAATCAAAATATTCAAAATGTGACAGTCTGAGCTCTTTGTGTTATGGCCCAGATCTCTGGACTACAATCACTCCAGGCCTGCCCACTGCACCTTAATCCCCTGCACTCAGACGAGCTCAGTTTGTCAGTCTCATCTATTAGACCCTTCACAGGCTCTCCCTACCACCACCTTGCCTTTGGACTCCTGGACCAGCCTTCTACCCTGGCTACCACTCCTACCTTGCCTGGGACTCTGGATCCCCATCTTCTTCCCTGGTAAGTGTGTTATCCAGGCTACTGCACCTTGATTCCCCACTGGACCTCAACCCCTGCACTCAGACAAGCTCAATGTTCTATTCTAGCTTGTTAGAACCTTCACAGGATGTCTCAACCCTACGTTGCCTTTGGACTCCTGAGCCCAGCCTTCTACACTGGCTCTTTCCACCCCTGTCCTACCTTAATTTCCTGAGACTAACCTTCTGCTGTTTCTGCTTACTACCGTGGCCTGCCTTGTACAGAGACCAGTCAAATACCCTGAGAGAACCAGAAGCACACACAAACTAACCTGTCATATCTGAGCAAAACACAACCTAGCTATATCAATAATATAAACAGAATCAAAATTCAACTATATAGAGGAAGAATAGAAATTCCTACTGGACACACACTGAACAAAAGACATCCATTATGCACAAGCAAGGAAGAAAAAGCACACATAATATGAAAGACCAAGAGAATCTGTCCCCAGGAAAACCTACCAGGCCCAAAGAAGTACATCATAATGAAAATCATGTTGAGGAACCCCATGACTTAGAATTTGAGAATAATTATAAACATTATCAAAGAAATTAAAGAAAACACAAACAACTCAAAGAACTCAAAGAGGATAGGCATAAACATGCTCCAGGAGTTCCAGATTTTACAAATATGTACCTGAATGAAATAAGAAAACAACTCAGAACTTGAAACATGAATTCACAAAAGAGAAATATTGAAAAAGACCAAAGTCAAATAGAAATGGCATTGAAAAATTCCGTAAGTCAATTTGAAACAATAGGAGAAATCCCCACAAGTAGAATGAATGAAACAGAACACAGAATATCAAGATTGGATGACAAAGTTGAAGAAGTAGACTCCTCAAACAAGGACTATGAAAAGTTAAACGCAGGAATGGAATACTCAGGAAATGTGGCAAACCATGAAAAGACCAAATCTTTGCATCACAGATGTACAGAAAGGAGAGGAATCTCAGGCCAACGTAATTGACCAGACATTCAACAAGATTATAGAAAATATTTCCTAAATTAAGAAAACACATACCTATACAGGTTCAAGAAGCACACAGAACAACAAATAGACATGACTAAAAAAGAAGCTCCTCATGGCATATCATCATCAAAGCACTAAATATCCAGAACAAAGAGACAGCACTGAAAGTTTCTAGAGAAAAACAAGTTATGTATAAAGGAAAACCCTTCAGAAAGACAGCTGTATTTTCAATGCAAATTATGAAAGTCAGAAGAGCCTGGACTAAAGAATTCCCAGTTCTAAATGACCATGGATGCCAACTCCAAATACTTTGCCAAGCAAAACTCTCTATAATAATCGAAGGGGAACAGAAACTTTTCCATGACACAGAAAGGCTGAAAGACTTCATGTACACCAAACAGGCCCTACAAAGAATATGTGAAGCAATACAAAGGACTGAAGATAGGAAATGGTATATCCAAGAGGTTACAGAAAGAAAACAAAGGAAGGCATAATTTCAGATAAACAAAGTAGTAACAAGAGCACAAGCCGAATAAAATGACAGTAAATAACGTATCTTTTAATAACTCAACAATAATAATAATTCAATAATACTAATATTAATAGACTCAACTCCTGAGTCAAAATCATAGGTAAGTGAAGTGGATTAAGAATGAAAGCCCGTTTTTTTTTTGTTGTTGTTGACTTCAAGAACTCAAGGATACATACACATTAGGGTGAAAAGAATAGAAAAAAAAGTATTTTAAGCAAATGGACACAAAGAAGCAGGCATATATTGGAATTTTAGCATCTGACAAAATAGGTTTCAGGTTAAAACTGATCAGAAGAGATAAACAGGGTCATTTCTTTATAATCAAAAAATAGTTGACCAAGAAGATATTACAATCATAAAGATAAATATGCACCAAACTCTGATACACCAAATTTCAAAAGAGTATTATAAGACTGTAAAACATAGATTAACCCAAACACAGTAATAGTACGTGGCTATAATAACCTACTGTCTCCAACAGATAGGTCAACTGGCCAAAGAATAAACAGAAACATCGGAATTATACATCATCATACATCAAATGGACCTAAGAGATATCTGCATATATTCCACCCAAGCACCGAAGAATGTACTTTCTACTCCGCAGCCCATGAAAGTTTCTCTAAAATTGATCACATGTTGAAACACAAAACAAGCCTCAACAAATACAAAGAAATTAAAATCATTCCAGCATTCTATCAGACAACAGTGTTATTAAGCTATAGTCAAGAACAAAAGAAGCTCTAGCAACTACAGGAACTCACCGAGATTAAATAACACACTCCTGAATGATGAATTGGTCATGTCAAAAAGGAAATTAAGAAAACAATGTAAGTATTCCTGAAACTAAATTAAAATGATAATAACTCACACCAAATTCTCTGGGACACTTTAAAAGCTGCTCAGTGGTTAAGAACCCTGACTGTTCTTGCAGAGGACGCAGGTTTGAATCCCAGCACCAACACGGCAGCTAACAACTGTCTGTAACTCCAGTTCCAGGGGATCCAACAGACTCTTCTGTTCTCTGCAGGCATTGCACGACATGGGTGCCTTTACCTATATGCAGGCACAACCCTCATACACACAAAATAAAAATAATAAATAAAATATTTTTAAAAATCAGTTCTAAGAGGGAAGTTTCTAGCTTTAAGTTGTCTACATTAAAAAATCAGAAAGAGCACATATAAATGACTTACCAGTACAACTCATGCCTCTGGAAAGGCAAGAATGAAACAAACCTAAATCTGGTAGATGAGAAGAAATAACAAAAATCACAGCAGGAATTAATGAGATAGAAACAAAGAAAACAACAGGAAGAATCAATGTATTTAAAAGCTGGCTCTATGAAAAGCTAAACAACGTAGACAGATCTTTAACCAGTTAGCTAATAGAAGAAAGCAAATACAACTTAATGAAATCAGGACTGAAAGTGGAAATATCAAAACAGACACCAAAAAGATTCAGACAAATTAAACTCCTTATCTTATCCTAAATATATGTCATTCTATTTACAGAGATGTATACAGTATATACTCATCAAAGAAATATGTTTGTGAAACAAATGGAGGCTTACAGCAGTGTTCCACAACTGGTCGAACACAGAGTGTACACGTCTGAGAAATGTCACCCCAGTAGACATATCTACAGTGGAGGCTCTATATCTAAGGCTCATATAACAGAGTATAACATGGGTTGGAGAGAACACTAGTGCGTCCCTCACCTTTTACCAGCAAAGCTTCCTTATACCACAGAGTGCAATGCACAAAGAAGGCCACCACTGGCTAAGCTTCAGTGAATAAGAGATTACAGAGTATCAGCCTGTCATTGGGTAGGACTCCTATATTAAACCTCACCAACCCAAGGCTCAGAGACCATGCTGCAGAAGGGGAAGAAAGAGTGTAAGAGCTAGGGTTTGTTCATGAACGTAGGGAAACATAGGCTTTCAGATTACTGGAAACTTGTTCATGTGAACTTGTGGCAAGCATGAACACAGATCCGTGTCAGCTCAGTCAGACAAGGTTCCAGTGGATGAACCTGGACTGAAAGACATCTGTGTTGAATGCTTGATCAGATGGGATCTAACACTTTATGTCAAAGTACATGAGGCCTGGTGGAGGGAGGTTGTGCATGGATGGGAGGGGCATTCTTAATTTTATTAGGAACTGTTGTATGAAATGTACAAAATTCAATAAATTTTTTAAATGTGCAAGTAAGGTAATTGCAAACATTCAATTTTACTAGTATAATAATTCTTTTACCTAATTTTGCAGTTTTATATTTTGCTATTTTCTATGTTGATATTCTGGTATCTGTGCCTTGATGATGTAGAAAGTTCTCTTTAGTCCAAGAGACAACACAAAATTTATTGGGAGAATGCCTTTATTATATAAATCAACCAGTGCCAAGTGTATGCTCCCTCATTCTGGCCCACGTCTTCGTCCTCCCAACTAGACACCCCAATGTTATGTACCCTTATTGAACAACTTTTCCTTTTCTTCCTTCTAGCTCTTTTCTAAGAGCTCTTTTCTAAGTGTTCTATAACACTTTGGGCTTCCTGTATCTAAAACTTTGGAACTGTACCCTTTCTCTAAAACTCTAACCCCTACCATGTGCCTGCTTGTCAAACAGGTCGCTGGCCTCCTTGCCAGATTAACTCAAATAGCATGGCTCTTTTTTCCCCTTCCTCAGGGAAGTTTCCAGGATTTCTCACCTTGATTTTTTTTAACTGTAATTAAAATTTGTCCTCAAGATTCAGTTTTAGTCTGTTCTTTATTTTTATTAATAAGACTAAGAGCCCCAAGGGGGAATCTGGTTTCCCCTGTATCAATACTATTGGCCTTGATAGGCAAAGTGTTAATGTAAGCAATATGTTAAATCATATGAAAAGGGGAAACTCCAAGAGATTATGTAACGTCTTCTGTTTCTTAGAGAGAGGCAACTCAAATATACTTCCAGATCTGATTTTAAAATGCCTGCTAGAGAATACTGTCTTTTTTTTTCCAAATAATGCAATCATATCTTTCCACCATTGTAAAATTGCTTAGTATTTTCAAACCATTTTCTTATGTTAACAGTGGATGACAGTTACAATTGCAAGGCATTTGATCTTGGAAACAAGATTTGAATATAACTGCTAGATAGTTGAAACCAGAGAAGCAGTCACTACTTAGTTTTGCTGAACAATAATAGGACAGAGGAAGAAAGCCAAGCTCAGGACAATGGCTGTGACTTCTTCACAGAGAAAATAATTTTTCCTCCCAGTGAAGGTAAAAACCTTCCAGAATATGTATTCATTTTTCTCTAAGAAAATACCAATTGTATATGCAAAAGGTAGTAAAAAGACCAAACCTTATATTCTTCAACTAAAATGAGTTGCCCAGTATAGGTAAATCTAGAGAGAAATGAGTTTAGTGATTGGGATTTGTGGGGAAGGGGCAGGGAACTAAGGGATCTGGACTTTATTTTGATGTGAATATTTTAAAAAATATTTGTAGTAATGTTTGCTGAAAAATATTCACTCTGTATGTAAATTTTGACTTGTGTTTCTGAATTATGTAAAAATTAAATTATTGATGGGCTTGGTACATGCCTTTAAACCCAGTACTCCGGAGGCAGAAGCAGGCAGATCTCTAAGATTTACACTAGCCTGTTCAACATAGCAAGTGCCCACCCAACTGGGGCTACAGGTCTACCCTGACTGGAAATAAACAAAACCAAAAACAAAAAACAAAAGCTTTCTTTATAAATAAAACAATTAATTAAATTGAATTGTTAAATTCTATATCAATACTTATATTCTAGGGATTATAAACCTTAATACACAAATTATAATGTGGTTGCTAACTGACTAGTAACAGATTTGTTTGAGTAAAAAAAAAATTTAACATTATTTAAGTCTATTATCAGAATTTAAAAATAAAAGAAACTCATAAACATCTGGGAAAGGACATAAAAGAATGAAGTGAGGCAGGATAGAAAGATTGGGACCATGAAAGAGAAATGGGGAGGGAAAGGAAAACCTCACTTCTGAGTCTAGTTGAGGTATCTTCCCTCCTGAGAGTTAGCATAGTAACGTATCATGCTTAAAGCTTAAGACTATATAGTCTTTCAAATTTTTCAATTATAAACTTGTAATTTTAAAGGAATTATATTAAAAAGTCAGTGCATAGTGGAAAACATGTCTCAACCCACAGGTACAAACTTTACGGTTTTTCATCAGATTATAATCTCTTCCAATATACCTCAAAACTCAATTTAAGTTTCTATTTATGGAAAGGAATTAGAGAGTTGGGTTCCTTAGAAACACTTGGGGGTAATATAATCCCAAAGCATCCAAAATCCTATATATGACTAGAGCTGAGAGACCTGAGCTGGACTCTAGCCAGAGAAACCACTGCCCGTGTTCCTGAGTATGTCCTATTAGTTCCTTGAGTCCCCCTCTTTGTGTTTATATGCATGCTAAAAAAAAAAAAAAACTCCTTTCAATAAACACTCACTATGCTTCATACTGGCTCATTTGGAATTATTATCTGCAAAGAACTCAAGAATGCTTTGATACCTTTGTTGAGAAGGGAAGTCCTCCGGGTACTGGTGGCAGTTCTGATATGTGGCTCCAGTTGTACAATACTTAGGAGAAAAGAAGATATGGAGGGAGGAAAATAGGGACAGGGGAAGAAAGGGAGGGAGGAGAGAAGCTAAGATGGTGGCAGTTCTGATATGTGGCTCCAGTTGTACAATACTTAGGAGAAAAGAACATCTGGAGGGAGGAAAATAGGGACAGGGGAAGAAAGGGGGGGAGGAGAGAAGCTAAGAAGGATGGGGGTAGAAAGGAAGGAAAGATCACAAAAGGAAAGTACTACAATTATACCTAGTTACCTAGTCTGGAGGGTTTTCATAACAGCTATTCTCTCTGGAAGACATTTGATAGGAAGGAACATTTGAGCTTCTTCCTTAAGTACCTATAAAAGGAAAGAATGACAGCACCATCAGGCTCCTTATTTCTCTTTCCTTTCTTACATTTTACCCTTATCCTGAATAAGACTTTAGTCAAGACAAGAGACAAGAACTGTATTTTTCTCCTGCAATGAAAAAAAAAAAAGAAAAGAAAAGAAAAAAGAAATCAAGTGTCAATCATCGGTAATATTTAAAGAGCAAATTTTATTGACTGACAACTTTAAACAAATATTTTTTGCCCAAGGAATAGCTGAGACATCAGACTTCATAGTTAAGAGTGTAGTTTAGGAACTCCAGGAGGCTGCCAAGTTCTTACTGTTTAACAAGTTCAAGTAAGGGATACCACAATGCTGTTGCTCAAAACATGTTTTTCATCCCATTTAATCTTCTTCCCTGTTTCCTCTCCTGGGCTGGAGTTTCATGACCAGCTTGGATTTTGAAGATTGTTTTTCTGCTTCCCATCACTGAGATTCACTGCAGGCAAAGTTTGTAATTCTTGTAAATGACACAGTGAAGGGGAGCTGCCATCCTGCAAACAAAGACTGGATTCTGCCCTGCAGTTAGTGGCTGTTCTCTCACAAGAGAAAAGAAGCTGAACTGAGAAAGTATTTGGGAGGGATGCTTAGTAATTATCAGCAGCTGATCACTGCTGGGTAAAGGAGAGTTGATCTTCATTAAGGGAATGGGTCTAGATAGACTGAACATGCTTCAGTGGATGAATACAAACTGAGAGATATCGGGGTACACAAACAACTCAATGTGTCTTAACATATATATGATGGAATACATGAAATCCTGTGGGCAAACTATGGGGGGTGCAGATAGGGGAGAGGGTTTAAATATGATTAAAGCATATTGTATGAAATACACAAAAATTCAATAGGAAATATATATTGAAAAAAGAGGGAAGACAATGTTTATTTTGCCCACAGAATATGCTATGCTTTCTTCTCTATATTTTCTGTACTATGACACAATGGTGATTTATATAAACTACAAGTTGCTTAAAAGATTAAAGGACTATTGAACACTATTACATCTTATAACATTTCTGTGACTTTTGTATTTGAAAACTGTTTCTTTTCACATAACATGTTTAGGGGAAATTAAGTTCCATAAAACTTGGTGAATTTAATTTAGTGATTATGAAGGTATTGATTTCTAAGTATTTGTCAAAGAAAAAGTTGATTCAATCACAAATATTGATAAGTGGAAAATACATTTAGAGACTGAGGATATACCCTCAATTGTTGGGGTGCTTCCTTAATATGCACAAAGTCATAGAACTACATAATTCTTGTGTGTTAGCACAGGCCTGTAATTCTAAGAATCCAGAGTTAAAGACAGAAAGACCAGCAGTTCTGCATCATCTTCCCTGGCTGCATGGAAAACTTGAGACCTTCTGTAGGACCTGAAATCCAATCTCAAAATATAATACATTAAACATTCTTATTCTACTGAACATTGAAACAGATTTAACTTAATACTAGAACATATTCATGTCCACTGTAGCTTTTAACTCTATGCTTTTCTTGTTGATTCTGTGAATAATAAGGAAGTAAGGCCCATGCCAATTCCAAGTATGGCAAGTGTACATACAACGTGTTGCTGGCCTGAGAAATCACAAAATACAGAAGCCAAAATATAACTCCTATTAAATTCTCATCACTTTCACACCATTGGGACATCAAAAAATTACATGTTACTACAAACAATGGACCATCTATGCTATAAATCAGACAATCTGTTTACATTCATTTCATAATAAGTGCATGAGAAATTATTTTAAATAATGTAATAGAATTCACAAAATTGCCTGTATAATTTCTCTAGCTCAATTGCCCCTTGTTGCACTTTAGTTCAAGTATTTTGCTACAAATATGACTTCTCTGTGTCAATGCACAGATAGTCTCTTAAGAGTTTTAATGACTTTCACACTTTCTAAAAACCGGTGAGAGAGATATTTAGGCATACAATGCAACATAAAGAAATGTGATTAATAAGTCCTAGAAAACAAATAAGCATTATATATCAACTTCTTTTCAAAGCAAGTCTCAAATATAACAATAATTCACTCAGATACAAAATACTTAGTTTAAAAGAGAAATCTGTCATAGAAAAAAAGTATCAAAGCTGAAAATGGAGAGGGGCTGTAGCCAGGCTTGTAGGATGATTGCCTAGGATGTATGAAAACCATGGTTCTATTCCTAGGAGTAAATAAATCAGATATGGTTAAAAGGCCTGTCGTGATCACATTAGAGAGGTGGAAGCAAGAGGATCATAAGTTCAAGGTCTTCAACTATGTAGGGCGCTCAAGAACAACCTGGCATAATACTATGTTTCAAACAAAAAGCAAAAGCTTAAAAGGTCCTTTAATGGAGGATTTACTAATTATTTTTGTGTTTGTCTTTTTGAGATGGGGTCTGCCTGTAGATACATCTTGCCTGGAACTCACTATGGAAAACACAATGGCCCAGATCTCACAGATATCTGCCTGCCTCTGCCTCCTGAGTACTAGGACTAAAGGCATGTGCCATCCCACGTGGCCATTTACCAAATTTTAATATACTCTTAAGCATTAGGAATCACTGAGGCAGGTATATATAATCCATTGCTTTCTGAAGTCCTTTAGTATTGGCAATATCCATTCCTCTAGGCAATAGGAATATGTTTTTCAAGGCCAATGATAAAATTTGTTGAAGTTTGAACCTTATATTCTCCTACAAATGCTTCAGGGAATGATGTTTCAGATTATCCTTTAGATTGTTCATTTGCACTTAATCATCACTTAAGTTATCTTGCCTTTCAGGATATACATGAAACTTTATCAAATATGTACACAACGCATTTGTTTGAATACAAAGTATCCTTCCCAAGTCTCTTGCTTTGAACTCTTGCTACTCTACTTGTGGATCCCATCATGGAGACATGATTAAGCTGTGAAGGCAGTGGGACCATCAGACCCAACTACTGATAGATTCATTATTAGGAGTTGGTGGAACATAGAACTTGGTTGGAAGAAGGCATCTTGTTCCTGCTCCTGTGCTTTGCTCCTTTTCTATTTGCTCTGCAACATGAAGAACTGTTTTGCACTCTCATGCTTCCAACACTTTGTTATTTTATATGTATATGAATATGTGTGTGCATAGATGGTAGGTCACTTAATCACATATCTTTGGGTATATAATAATATAATCACTGAATTACATTTTTTGGAGAGTTGCAATCCTGGTTCTGTACAAAAATAATTATGTCGTATATTTGACCTTTTAGTCTTGTATCCTATTTCAAACTGCAGAATTTGTATTCTGTTTTTCACAAACTGCATTGAAATTATACAAAGTTAATTGACTATTTACCCTTTGTATGATAATAATGTAGAAAAGATAAATATGAAATAGGTGGTTAAACATGAGAACAGCCTCATTTTGAATGTGGAGCCCTGAAATGTGTCCTTTTCCCCTGTCCTTGACAGGGAAATTTGCTTAAAATAGCAATATATGTTTTTGTTTGATTTTTCAGAATTGTTTTATTTTTATGTATATTCATGTGTCTATGTGAGTGCATGAAATAGGCCATGTGGATACCCTCAAAGGCAGAAGACAGCTTCTGACCCTCTTGAAGCTGGAGTTACAGGTAGTTGTAAGCTGTCCCACATTGTGCCTGGGAACCAAACTGTCATCTGTAAGAGCAGTAAGTGCTCTTAACAACTGAGCAATCTCTTTGTTCAGAAAAAGAAGTTTATAATGACCTATTTGAGTCTTATAATTATCCATTACTCTGGTTTATTTTAAAAATTATTAAGTAGGGTTAAGGTTTCTTACCCACTTTCCCATATCTATACTGGGATTTTGTCTGGTTTCAGTTTACATAGGAATTGTACATACTGCTACCATGCCTACTTGGAGGTTAGAGACAGTCTCTTTGATAGATTAACCAGTCTCAATTGAATAGATACACACTGAAGGACATTTTGAAACACAGCTCTATAAGTCATATATATAATTAAATTGGACAGAAGGCAGTAAGGGGAGGTGGTGCAGGTAGGGAAGGGGATCTAAATGCTATCAGATTATACTGGGTAATTGAAAAAGCAAAAGTTCAAGTTAAAAATTCTTTTTTTCCTAGTTATTTCTTTATTGATCAATTATGAGTTATGTTAGGTAACATGAATCAACTCTGACTACACAGTGTATATAGAACTAGTCGTCCAAAATTGGAAGAAGGTAGATTTTACTTGTGACAAAACGGACAAGGAATCCAGCTCTTTCAGATGAGTTCTTAGGAGAATGGTCTCTAGAGGTACCTTTATGGAAGGGCAGAGATAAAGGCTCAGCATCAGTTAAAGTTTTGTGTGTGTCTGTACATTAAGAATCTCTTGGGTGAGCATGGTAGCACATACCTTTAATTCCAGCACTCTGGAGGCAGAGGCAGGCTGATTTCTTCAAGGCCAGCCTGGTTTACATAGTGAGTTCTGGCCACCTGGGGATATAGGGAGACCCTATCTCAGAAAGACCAAAAAAAAAAAAAAAAAAAAAAAAAAGAATCTCTGGAGCATGAACATTCCCAAAGAGTTTCTCTTCCCTTTCTGGAAGAAATAGGGCCAGCCACAAACTCATTTATCTTTATTCTTGAGAATATTAAATAAGCTTATAGTGATACATGATCATATATACCTAACTTTTTGCCCGCAAACCCTCTCAATATACATCCCAATATATTCCCTTTTCCCAATGTCATGTTTTTTACATATGTATATTTTTAATAACCCACTAAGACCAGTTACTGCTGCCCAGATATGCATGAGTGTGGTACCATCCACTGGAGTATCAGAATCCTACCAGTGCCCAAATCCTCAAGAAAGGACATTGTTCCTTCCCCAGTAACTAACATGAATAGCTGCTTAGTAAGGGGTGGTGCCTGGGAATCATCTACTCCATCTGTTCTAAGATTTTGGCTGGCTTGGTCTTGCATAGGTTTCATGCAGGTAACCACAGCTGTTGTGAGTTCATGAAAAACAGTATTTCACAGCACTCCTCCCCATCCACTTGCTCTTACATTCTTTTCTGTGGTGTTCCCTGAGCCTTGGTGTGTGTGTGTGTGTGTGTGTATGTGTGTGTGTGTGCGTGTGTGTGTGTGTGTGTAGGGAAGAGGGTATGCTTATCTAGGTGTACCACTTAAGGCTGAGTACTCAATAATTTTTCTCAGCATTCAGACCAGTTATACATCTCTCCATTGCCTGCTGCCTAAAACAGAAAGAAGCTTCTCTGACCAAGGTTGAGAGCAGCCAGGTCCATAAGCATAAGCATAAATATTTAGACAATAATTTGACATTATGACCACTTAGGAAAATAACAATAGCATGTTCTAAACTAGGGGTTATGCTTCCCCAGCAATGGGTTTAAGACCAGGATTACAGTACTAGCCATGAAATTCCCTTATGTGGAGAGGTCTCAAATCCATTCAGAATGTGGATAATTGCCCAGTAACAGGCATACCCCTATTGCATAAAATTTGCCAGGTATTAAACTCTTAATAATTGGGTCAGTGGCTTGGACATCCTTGGTAGGAGTAAAATATCTCACAAGATCTCTGATCAACATATCAAGGGGTGGGGCCTAGAGATCATCTATGACATCTATACCAGGATTTTAGCAAAAACTGTTTTTCAAGGCACTGGGGGAACAACGAGTTGGGTAGTCACAGCCGCTTCAAGGAGAAATTGTACTAAAACCTAAGAAAATTGATCTGAGAGGAATCCTAGCAGCATCTACAATTTACCATCACTTACAGTACTCAGATTTACTTACATCATAAGTAGTCTCAATTGAGGCCAAACTTTTTCAAGATTGACTTACCTTAGTTTGTGAGACCAAAGGAAAGGTGATTAACTGCATACCATGTAAATATTCTTTTTCATGTGTCCATAAATATAGAATCAGCACCTAGCTTTTACATTCATTGTCAATTCTCTCCTCTGTAACAGAATGTGTAGCAACATTAACTACATATCTCCTGTGGTGAACAGAGAATCTTATCTTTCAGGGAAATAAACCTATATTTTCAATACATTTATCAGGTTAGATTGTTACAGTTGCCCAACTATATTTGATACTAACAAACATCGTTTTCTTGCAGCTGATTATCTAAACATTTGCAGAGAATTCCCTTATAATAATCATAGCTAATCATTTTTCTAGTATGCTTGCTCTTTTATTTTCTGGTGCTTTTCTGACAGAAAGTGTGTACATGACCACGTGACAGTCGTAACTATAAATAGCAAGTGGAACTTTTATTGTGCTCCAGAAGGAGGCATACATCCTGCGAGGGGTAAAAGGAACTTTTTTAGAATAACAGAGTATAAAGTTGCAAGTAAAACACAGTAGTCCTAAGAGGGATTACAAGGTTGTGCAAATTTTCATCTCTTGCACCTGGAATTCATGTTTCCCACTATCACTAAAGCACCAAAGCCTTTTCTTCAATGCTTATTCCCCTGTGTGTGTTAGTATATATAAAATAAAGGATTAAGCATTGTCTCATTCCTGTAGGGTTGCCTATGTGCATCTTACCCAGACCCCTTTTTATTCATGGTTCCAATATAAACCTTTCCATCCCTCTGACCAAATAACTGAGTCATTTATGCCTGCCTAGCATGTGTATTTATGACAATCTGCTGAACTCTTTTTGAATGGAATGTGAATCACTAGGAATACATCTCTGAACAGTATCTGTCTGAATGAATTCCTCTCACTGTTGTACTTCAAGGCTGTCAGTTATTTGTATTGTAACAAAGTCAAATTTTTAATTTAAAATAACAAATTATATAGACTGTAAGATGGTCTGTAATTGAAGCAATCTTTGTCCCAATGTTTCTGTCTCAGCCAGCATAAACGATTCTCACCTGGAAGAGTTGTGAGGGGCGGGAAAAGCATTAGCCAACACTTGTGGATGGTATAGGACACTGCACTGTGTCTCAGTTTTGTTGATTATTTTGATTCATTAAACTAACTTGCGCCTGATTGTGGAATTATCAATTCACCCTACAAATAACTGTAGCTAGGCTTCACTGACTATAATTTGATGAATGTTCTACCACCCAATTGATGCTGCTTCTATTTCTGTGGTTCTTTGCTAGCCACAGTCAGATATTTAGCCTCTACCAGTATTCAGTAACATGCTAACCTTTATTTGTCTAGTATGGCTTTAACTTCTGCTGCAAATGACAAAATCTTAGTTATTAAACCTTGGCATTTATCCTGTAATATTTATATGCTCTATTTCCTAAAACCATAGGAAATATGTGATTAATTATGTGATTTACAGCAATTTTATAGTTCAAACAACAGTTTGTAACATTTTCTGAGTCCTTTCTTGCTCTGGTCCCAATCAAAATTAGTAGTCAGCTAGCAAATAAGTTAGAATAGCAGTTCGATGAGTGGTGCTTCTACCTATCCACCTAAAGAGCCTTATAAACACTCTAGCTATTTTTTCAAGAGCTTGACTTACTCTAGACTTATAAAACCTTCAGTAAAGTGGTCAACATTGTGTGTATTATCATGGTGTGTATTATCTCTAACCACTTTAACAATGTTTCTAGACTATTTTTTTCTTTTTTGGTCATTGTATGAATCAAAATGTATTCCTTCACACAGCAGAACTTTATGTTTGTACAATGCTTTGATGGTATTTAAAATTCTCAGTGTGTATTGCTGCACAAACACAGTGATTGTGAAAAGTTTATGAAAAGAAGACATTCTACATAGTATATACCAGAGGTTATGTTAATTTGCTATTATAAACATGGTGTAACAAGCCCATGTGAAACTTCAATGCAATTTGTAGGTGTATTCTTTCATAAATTCTCATTCAACTGTTTTAGAATTTACTAGGATGGATTAAATGGTGAAATCATGGGATCACTCTACCCGAATCTTTGTGGGTAGCATTATTTTCACCATTATTTGATTTTGTTCACGTTCTGTGATATTTCACAAAATTAAACAGCTCCATGAACTGCCACCTGAATTTTCTGAGAGTAATAATTCTTAATCTATAGAAGATTGGTTTTAGACAACTAAGGATGTTTACTCTAATCATTTACTTGTAAATTAGAGAAATCATCTCCATATTATTTGATGACTTAGTATAATTTCTGTGAACCAGATGTGGTACACTACTACCTTTATGATTGTACTCTATGTGCCCATGGAATGTCATGGCAGATAAAATGCTAATTAAGAAGCTGGTATCTACTTACAACTAGCAATTTAATTCTGAGAGCTCCTTATTCTTTAGTGTATATTACCCAAGTCAATTGCCACATTGATTTGGAAGAGTTGAACCACTCTACGTATTTGCTGTGCTATAAAGAGATCCTTCATGGGATGCTTTTCCTCTTGTAATCAAGTTTTTCACAAGCTAAGAAATAGTAAAGATAAGAAAAGAGAGGAGAAAGCATGAGTCCTTACTAAGGCATCTGAAGTCAACATTTAGCTTATTCAATCTTGATAAACTTAGTATAGCAGTTAGGAAGTACACCTTTTTGCTATCAATCAATTTTGTCACTTGAGTCCATGTGCTCTGTTTTTTACTCCTGTCTTGCTGTCCACTATGGTCAGAAATCAGCCTTAATCTTGCCTTATCTGCTATTGCTATATCTAATTACATTCGCTATAATGACAACAGGTTTGTAGCAGTGTCTCATGTGGTCAACCTCAGACTATGTTTGAGAGTTATTGAAGTTCGCAGCAACGTCAGACATCCATCAACTTTTGTTGATTTGATGTGGAGTCCTGCAGGACAGTGATTCCCAACCACTGACAATTGTTGTCACACTTCTCAAAATATAGATTTCAATATTTATATATTTGGCTGTCCCAACTGTGAAGATGCTATTAACATCTCTTGTGGAATGGCTAGAAATGTGGTTATTCATTACAATAGTGAAGAATGGTCATCCTCCCAAATATTAAAATGAGATGACTCTGTTTACATCTTATAAAAAAGAAGTCAGTTGTTTACATTTGTCCAATGTTGTATAATACACTTATTTAGGAATATTCACAGTCTTAAAAATTTGGCAATTTTTTTTACTAGTTTTACTATGACACCTCCAGCATCTCACTCACATTTCCCAGTCTTCCAAGCATCATATCAGTGGCATATTAAATCAGTTTCAGAGACCCTTACCACAGCATCATACTGAGGCAGGTAGTAATATTTCATGTAAATATAATCACTTTCAAACAGCATTCTGGTCTGTTTGTGTGTAGCCCAGCACTCTGACTGTTGCCATGCAGACTTTCTTAGGATAGATTGATCAGATCCTTGGAAGGCAAGTTTCATAGTAGACATTCTTTACTTAACATAACATACATTCAAGGAACAGAGTTGAAAAAGGCTTGCTGTTTTAACCAGACAGAACCAATTTTAAATCCCAGAAGATTCAAGAAAACCTCAAATGCCTCAAGTGCACTAAACTCAAGTGAATGCAGACTCCATCTCAGTCTCTTTCCACTTCCATTTTAGGACAATGACCTTGGCATGATATAATTGACAATTCTAATGAATTCAATCTTTTCTGAGTTTTGTTCACATTTATAATATGACAATTTTTGAGCTTTATTACATGCTATAAGAAACTCTTAATCATTTTTTGAAGTTTATGTCCATCTTGTAAGCCTAATAGGCCTTTTTCCATTTTGGCCCTGAATCTGAAAATTTTGGTAAGATAATCATATTAGGAAGGTCAAATCTTGTGAAGACAAACTCATCTTTAACAACAAAGACACTCCATATCAGTATTCTTTTCCTGTTTGCTCAAGACATTTTCTAGAATTTGGAGAGCTGTGCCTCTTTTCAGTAAGTCTTACTACGTGAGTAGCATACAATTTTATATTCTCCCAGTATCTGCTATTGTCATCAGTCTAGACATGGAAACCAAATTTCTAGTGGAAGAACAGTCTTGTAGTTGCATAATCAGCTATAAGCTACAGACTATTAACTCATATTACATGCCTCTGAAGGGGCCCTGTGATCCAAGAACTTATCAATAAGAGAAAAAAACAAAAACACTGCTATGATAGTATCTGCTTGGCTCTGGAGTCCTCATGGTTGCTTTTTCCTTCAGAATTCTCAAATAACAGAACTAGCACAAAGTAGTGAATTGCTTTTGTTTTTATTTATTCGTGGTGGATAAAATGGAATGTTTTTAGTTATCACAGAGTTGGAGCATACATGGCAAGTCAATACTTCATGTAATATCTGTCATTCAGTCTTTGTCAACACCCTGGCAACAGGCCCTATGGACATAGAATTCTGTTATTTTTTTATTTATTATTTTTATTTTATGTGTATGAATGTATAACCCACGTGTATATGAGTGCACCCATATAGTGCAATGCCTGTGACTGTCAGAAGAGGGCGTAAGATCTCCTGGAACTGGAGTTATGGATGGTTGTTTACTGCCATGTGATTGTTGGGATCAGAAACTGATCCTCTGCAAAGCAGCCAGTGCTCTTAACTGCTGAGTAATTTTTCCAGTTCCAAGGCTTCTATTCTTAATATCTACTTTTGTGGACACTGTCATGCACTGTTCTATTAACTTCAGTTCTATTCTTTATGCATTGTTTCAGATGGTGATGTTAACACAGAGGTTTTTGTTTTTGTTTTGCTTTTCAAGTATCTTTGGTTAAACATGGAAAGTGGGAGGAAATCAAAGTCTGGGTAAGGGACAAGGGAAAGTCTAATACATAAGAAGTTCAAGAGCGTAAATGGTACCAGAGTTGTAACTTTCAAGAGAAAAGACAGGCATTGCTTTTGAACATGCTTATAGGGATCATTCACTAGGTCCAAGCATTCCCAGTTAGAAGTGAATGTCACCTCCCAGCATTTACCAGGCTATGTGCTTGCCTTTGCTAAACAGAAAATTTCCAGGATTAGTGTATAATTACTCTACCATGAAAAAAGAGATCTTTGTGATGTATTACATAAATTACATAAATATAAAGCCCAGCAAACCCCAGAAAGGTGCTACAAAGGTATGCAAATACACTGTTCCAAGAACAGAAAGGCAGTTCACTGTTGCCTGCTGGCCTATGGGACTGCTTTGAGGTGAGGTAGAAGAGATAAGTTAAGGGCTAGATCAGATATGCTTTCAAGGCTAGCATAAAGAGTGAAAATTACCTCAATCCACTCTGGGCCCTTGTTTGATTGAGTTGGCAGGGGGTCCTGTACTCAATGCCGCCATTGCCGTAAGTTCATATGTGCAAGCTTGCAGTGGCCAGAAAGACTCCGCTTCCTTAGGTTCATAGACCAACACTGCCTCTTATAACCTCTCTGCCCCCTCTTCTGCAATGGTCCCTGAGCAATGGGTAGGAGAGGCTTGACATGTGTCCTATCCAGGCACGCAAGGGACCATGGTGTGGGGGAGGGAGGGAAGTCAGGAATGGAAAGATGGCAGGAGTTGGGAGGTATTGGGCAGAGGGTAGGAATAATGGGGGCACTGTGACTAGGAAGGGAGAGAGGAGGGAGACTTGATGGGGGAAAAAGATATAGAGATGAGTGAATCTCAGAAGGCTAGGAAACTTAGAGGGAAACATGATGCCCTAGAAACCCTATGAGAAATGCACATTGAGTGTCTGAACATTAATGCATATGCATACTTAGGAACTTCTTGGTAGGGAATGCAGTATGAGATAGAAGAAACCCCTGTCAGTGCAAATAACATGCCATATAGCACTCATCAAAAAAACTTCTTTTTGCAACAGATGGAAGTTACTACAGAGTTGCACATCTGGTCAGGTATAGAGAACATACACCTGAGAGATCCCTGGTACTAGGTAACACATCTGCAGTTGAATTTCTACAACTAAGGCTCATGGAACATAGTGGAATAAGAAGTAGAAAGAAGAGTAATGCACCCATCAGCTCTCACCAGTGAGGCTTCCATGTACATCAGAGTGCATTACACACAGAAGGTCTCAACTGGCCAAGCTTCGGAGAATAAGAGACTATAGACTGTAGGATGAAGCTCCTATATAGAACCTCACCCACCCATGGCTCAGGGACCATTGCAGAAGAGGAGGTAGAAAGATTGTAAGAGCCAGGGCTGGTTCATGATATTATGAGGTAGAGGTTTCCAGGCCACTGGAGGCCTGTTCATGTGTGTCTGAGGCAGTGATGGCATCCAACACAGGACCCATGTCAGCCAGCTAAACAAGAGCCCAAAGTGGAGGTGAGAAATAAGTGTCATGTCAGCACTTGAAGGAGAACTAGTTGAAACTGATTGCTGCTGGGTGAGGGAGAGACTGACTTAACAATCACTGGTTGTGCTGACTAGACTCCAGTAGACACATTTACACTGAAGAACATTTGGATACAAACACCTGAATGAATAAGACTCAGCATGTATGGCAGAGTGCATAAGGTTCAGCGTGTGTGTGGCGGGGGGTGGGGCATGGATGGGGGAAGGGTCTGGATATGAGTGGGAAACATCGTATGAAATTTTATAAGCTCAAAAAGAAATAAAAAGGAGTTCTATCCTGGTCTACACACTCTGAAATCTCTTATTCTCTAAGAGTTGGCTAGTTGTGGCCTTTTGTGTGTATCACCCTCTGCTGTATAAGGAGGCTTCATTGGTGAGAGCTGAGGGATGCACTAGTTTTCTCTCTACCCACCTCTTCTGCTATGTCTCATGAGCCTTAGGGGTAGAGGTTTTACTGTAGAAATGTCCCCTAGAACTGGACATCTCTCAGAGGTATAGTCTCTGTGTTTAACTAGTTGTGGGGTTCTTCAGTAGCCTCCATCTGTCACAGAAATAAATTTCTTTAATGAGTGGTGTACAGTGTACTTGTCTGTAAATATAAGGATCCATATTTAGCATATGGTAAGAAATGACATTTGCCTAGAGTTAGAGACAAGGTTTTGTGTAAGTTCTATGACCTCACCAGTCATGTACATATTTGGACTACAAATACAGTGCCAACCATGAGTTCACTGTCGTTGAGAGGCCTTTATCTAATTAGATTACCCCTAGATGATAGTGTCATTACTGCACCACTAGAGGCAGTTTGCTGTGCCAATAATTATGGTTATTCGACTTTAGGACTCAGTTGGAACACTGATTTTCTGCCTTAGCCGTGTGCATAGTATTCTCTAAAACTATGAGAGATATTCTTCAAGGAAAAGGCTTCCAGGTCAGTTCCTACTGAATTGTTCCAAGTCATGTTTCTGAATATGTCCTGTCTTCAGCAATAGGGACTTATATTTGAGTTCTGAGATATAACTAGGGGCTCCAGCAATCATCTGTGTTATTTGGGAATCTCTCCAACTACTCTAACCAACTCTTTGAATGGAGATCTCTCCTGTTTAGCACTGTGCTCCCTGCCATCTAGCCCCCACATATGCACATGCACTAATGTTCAGACCTGTATGTGTATTTCTTAGGGCATTTCTGAACCAGCATATTTCTCACTGACTTCTTAAACCACCCAAGAGCCATTAATCTCTCCTATCTCTCCCATTCCAACCTCCCTCCTCCTGCCTCTTATTATCCCCAACCTCCCCCCAATAACTTTTGCCTCCTGCCCTCCCCCCTTTCCTGAGTTCCCTCCTCCCCCACCTCCATGGTCCTCTGCATGTCCCACTCTCCTCCCTCGCAGCCAAACACTCACACGTTCCTTAACCACACCTCCATAGCATCTCTTCTCTAATACTCCCTTTGTCACCTTACCTCCCTATTCCCTTTCCATTTTCCTATCTTTTACTGTTACATCATGATATATACTCACATATCAGAGATCAGTGTTATGATCTATAAAAAAGAGAGAAAAAAGACCCCTTGCTTTTCTGAGCTTGTGTTACTTAATATAATATTCTCTATTTCCACCCATTTTCCTATGAATTTCATAATTTCATAATTTCTTACTGCTGAGAAAAACCCTGCTGTGTAAATGCACCACATTTTCATTATCCATTCTTCAACCAAGGTATATTTAGGTTGTTTCCATTTCTTAACTATTGTGAAAAGAGCAGCAACAATTATGGATGTAGAGGCATCTCTACAGTATGATGAGTCCTTTGGGTATATTCATAAAACCAGCATGATACTGATACAAAAATAGGCAAGCAGATCAAGGGAACACAATAGAAGATGAAAACATGATTGCATGCAATTTCAGCCACCTGATATTTGACAAAGATGCCAAGAACACACAATGGAGGAAAGACAGCTTCCTCAATAAATGGTGCTGGCAAAACTGGATCTCCACCTGTAGAAGATTGAAATTTGTCTTTTATCTTTCACCCTACACAAAAGTCAACTCCAAATGGATCAAAAATAGCAATATAAAACCTGAACCTCTGAAACTGCTAAAAACGAAAACCTAGGTAGTACCCTATATAATATAGGTGTAGGAAAGGATTTTCTAAATTGGACATCAGTTTCTCAGGCATTAAATTCAACAATCAACACATGGGACATCGTGAAGCTACAAAGCTTTTGTAGAGCAAAATAAACAACCAAGAAAGTAAAGAGGAAACCTACCCAGTAGAAAAAAAATCTTCACCTGCTACAGATCTGACAGAGGATTAATATTCAGAATACACAAATAACTCAAAAAACAAAGAAACAAAATAGTAAATGTCCTAATAAAAAGATGGACTACGGATGTGAACATATGAAGAAATGAAGAAATGCAGAAATAAAATGGATAAGTAACACCTTTAAAAGTCCTCAATATTCTTAATCATTAGAAAAGCTAAGAGAACAAAAGACACCAAATGTTGGCAATGATGTGCAGAAAGTTGAATGCTCATTCACTGCTGGTGGGTACATATGCAAACTCATGCAACCACCATGTAAAGCAATGTGGAGAAGACTAAAAAACTAAAAATGCAGCTACCATATGATCTGGTTATACCCAAAGGAGCTATTTTAATATGATGTTATTTATTAGAAAGGTAGTTGTAGGTAATCCCTTATGGCCTATTACCTATGTAGCCAAAGGTTCATAGACAAATACCAGTTTCAGGTATGTTTTCCATCACTTCACTGTGGACCTTAGAGCCAATCAGAATGTGATTGGCTACTCCTATAATACCCATGCCACTATTGCAGTACTGGGCCTAGTTTGTCAGGCCAGTCATTATTTTAGGTTATGGGGATGATGGTTGGGTAGGATTGTTGACTAATTTTCCTCCTCCAATACTATGTATATCATCTTCCAGTTCTATAAAAAATAGCCAGGACTGTGCTTTGATTGCCCTCTACCCTTAGCAACTCCTTTCTCTCCCTGTACTTTGTCCTGATTTTAGCCTTGGGCCTAGTCCTGCTCCTTCTAGATCTCTGGAAAAGTTCCTAACACAGACCTGTCTACTGCATTCTGATCCCTTGTACTCAAAGTAGCTTAATTCTTCTGTTTAGTTTGTCAGGCACTCCACAGGCTGTCTCCCCCTATTCCCCAGACCCTGGCCTCCAGATCTGCCTGCCATAGACCTGCCTATTACACTGCAGGAAGCTTAAGCCCATACCAACTAATTTTTCATACTTGAGCCAAAACCAACAAAGCTACATAAATAATTTAAACAGAACTAATCTTCAACTACACAAAGGGAGAATAGAATGTCATATCAATACACAACCTACAAAATGCATCCTTATGTCCAAACAACAATGCAAAATACAAATAATATTAGAAAGCAAAAGAATATGTGCCCCCCCCAAAAAAACATCAGACCTACAGAAGTGTACTATTAAGAGAATCACACAGAGGAACACCATGATGTAGAATTTTAAAGAATAATCATAAACATGGTCAACTAACTTAAAGAACACATAGACAACTCAAAGAACTAAAAGAGGATAGCATAAAAATATGACCAAGGCTCTAGAAAATACAAATATGCTACTGAGTGAAATAACATAAACATCTCAGGATTTGAAAATGGAATTCACAAAAGAGAAAGAAATATTGAAGAAAATCCAACCCGAATGAAGATGGAATTGAAAAACTAAATAAATCAACTATAATAACAGTAGAAACCCCAACAAGCAGAATGAATAAAATGAAAAACAGAATATCAAGACAAGATGATAAAATCAAAGAACAGAACTCCTCAAGGGAAAAAAAATTAAAAACACAGGAATGGAATACACTGGAAATGAGGGACACCATGAAAAGACCAAATATAATTATCACAGGTATACAGGAAGGAGAAGAATCTCAGGTAAATGACATTGACCAGATCTTTAGCAAGATTATAGAGGAAAACTTCCCCAAATTAAGGAAAGCCATACCTATAAATATAGAATAAGCACACAGAACACCAATTAGACAAAAACAGAATAGAAACTCTCAAAGTTATATCATAACAAAATACCAAATGTACAGATCACAGAGAGGGTACTGAAAGCTGTTAGAGAAAAACAACAAGTTATGTATAAAGGAAAACCCATCAGAATTACAGCTGAATTTTCTTTGCAAACTATGAAGGCCAGAAGAGCCTAGACCAAAGAACTCACAGTTCTAAATGATCATGGATGCCAACCCAGAATAGCATTACCCAGAAAGAATATTTATCATAGTTGAATGGGAATATAAAATCTTCCATAACACGAAAAGGCTAAAAGAATTTAAATCCATCAACCTAGTCCCATGGAGAATACCAAAAATTCTTCCAGAAACCACTAGAAAAGATCAATACTTTCAGCAAAGTGGCATATAGAAAAATGATTTTTTAAAAAATCAGTAGGCATTCTAAATACAAAAAAAAAGCAATCAGGGAAAGCAATGGAAACCCTCCTATTAACAATAGCTTCAAAAAAAATTCTAGAACTATACCTAACCAAAGATACTAAAGACCTCTGGATTGAAAGTTGTATGTCATTGAAGAAGAAGTAGAGGAAGACACCAGGAAAATGAGGACCTCCTGCACTCATGGAATTATAGAATTAATATTATGAAAATTATCAACCTCTCAAAAGAAATCAGTAGATTCAATGCAATTCCAATCAAAATCCTTCTTCAATATTCTTCACAGACCTCGAAAACACCATCTTAAAATTCACAATGAATTAAAAAAAAAAAAATGAGCTCAGATAGCTAGTCAAAGGAATGCTAAGCAAAAGGGACCATGCTGGGAACTACCTTACCAGGTCTCAAAATACATTTCAGAGGTATATCCATAAAAACATCATGGTACTGGCACAAAAAAGACATATGGATCAAAGAAACATAGTAGAAGAGCCAAACATGAGTACATGCAATTCTTTTTTGCATGAAGCAAATTTTTATGCTTTTCCTTCTAATATGACTCAACAAAAAGATGGGTTTTGTTTCTTAATACACTAAAGTAGTCTGTGTCTTTTGACTGGGGAGTTCAGTCCATTGATATTTAAAGTTGTTAATGAAAGATGTGTATTGATTCCTGTTGTTTTTATTTCTGTTTGCATTCTTGGTTTATCTGTTCATTTCCACTGTTATAACTTCTTTAAGTTTCTTTCTGTTACCCCTTGGGTATTGTTGTTCCTTTCTTCAGCTCC
>NW_008332663.1:2834586-2838995 GCF_000622305.1 Nannospalax galili | reverse complement strand
AAAGGTGTCTGTTAGGTCCATTTGATGTATGGTATCATTTAATTCAGACATCTCTCTGTTTTTTCTTTGTCCAGTTGACCTGTCTAATGGCGACAGTGGGGTATTGAAGTCCCCTCCTATTACTGAGTTGGGGTTAATCTGTGTCTTAAAGTCCTGTAGTGTTGTTTTTATGAATTTGGGTGCTCCAGAGTTTGGTGCATATATGTTCATGAGTGTAATATCTTCTTGGTTAATTGATCTCTTGATAAGAATGAAGTGTCCTTATTCTTTATCTCCTCTGATTATTTACTGTCTATTTTTTTGGCTATTAGGATAGCAGCACCTACTTGTTTGTTGATGCCATTTGCTTTGAATACATTTTTCTGTCTTTTCACTCTAAGGTAGAACCTGTCCTTGACCGTAAAATTAGTTTCTTGTAGATAGTACAAAAATGAATTTTGTTCCCTAATCCACTCAACTAGTCTGTGTCTTTTGATTTAGAGCTGAGACCATTGATGTTTAAATTTCTTAATGAAAGATGTGTTTGATTACTCTTATTTTCTGTTTGCAACCTCAGTCCTATCTAGTGTTTCCATAGCTAAAGCTTTATTTTTTTTCTTTCTGTGGCCTATTGGGTATGTTTATCCTTTTCTTCAGTCCATAGTACTGTTTTCAGTATTCTTTGTAGGACTGGTTTGGTGGACATGAATTCTTTCAGCCTATTTACATCATGGAAGGTTTTTCTTTCCCCTTCGACTATAATAAACATTTTGGCTGGGTAAAGTAATCCGGGTTGGCAGCTGTGGTCATTTAGAACTGGGAGTACTTTGCTCCAGACTATTCTGGCTTTCATAGTTTGGACTGAAAAGTCAGCTGTAATTCTGATGGGTTTTCCTTTGTATGTGACTTGTTTTTGTTTCACAACTTTCAGTATTCTATCTTTGTTTTTTACGTTTAGTGCTTTTGCTATGATGTGCAGTGGAGAGCTTATTTTCTGGTCTTATGTATTTCATGTTCTCTGTGCTTCTTGTATTTGTATGGACATATCTTTCTTTAATTTGGGGGAAATTTTCATCTACAGCCCTGTTGAAGATCTGATCCATACCATTATCTTGAGATTCTTCTCCTTCCTGTATGCCTATGATGCATTATTTTGGTCTCTTTTTTTGTTGTCAAACAATTCCTGCATATTCCATTCTTGTGTTCTCTTAAATTTTTCATAATATTTCCCTGAATGGTCTAGTTCGTCCACTTTATCTTCCAGTCTTGACATTCTGTTTTTCATTTCATTCATCCTGTTGGTAAGGCTTTTTCCTGTCGTTTCTAATTGGCTTATTGTGTTTTTCACTTCCTTCTTCATTTCAGCCTGAGTATTCTTGAATATTTCTTACTCTTTTCTGAATTTGTTCAGTAGTTTGTCCCTTTCTTCTTTCAGCTCTTTGATTTCTTTGTGTGTTCTTTAAATTCACTGATTTTTAAAATCATGTTTATAATTGTTCTTTTGAATTCCATGCCCTTTTATTATCTCTAAGGTGTTCTCACTGTACTCCTCTATAGGACTCTTGGTGCTTGGTGGGGACATATTATTTGGGTTTTTAATTTTTTATTTCTTTTCTGCTGTGACTTTGGCATATGGATTTCTTTTGTAATTTCTGATTCTTGTGTGAGACTCAAACTTTCCTTTGTTGAGTTTAAATCTGCTTCTTTCTGTAAATTTTATGTGCCTTTGTGGTTTACTTTCTGGGCATGAAAAGCTGGGTTGTCAAGGCTTCAGTTTCTCTCCTTTGATTTTATAATGGAGGGGCCAGATAACTTTCATCCTGCTCCTCATGTGTTCCCACAGAGTCCCAAGTCAGATGAGGACCAGATGCTTTCAGGCTTTCTCCTGAGGTATGGATGCCTACAGGAAAGATGCTGGCCTCAGGATTTGGGGGGATGGGCTGGGCTGGGAGGAGGGCTTGTTTCAGGCATGCGAAGGCCAGATGGGAAAGAGAACAGGCCCTCAGGTCTCTGGGAGGGATTGGCACTACTGGGAGGGATTGGGTTGGTCTGGGTGAAAAAGGCTCAGGAAGCAGTTGGGATTCTGGGTCAACAGGGCAGTCCAGAGGTCTCGGGATCCAGAGAAGAAATGGGTGAGTGCCCAGGTTAGTAGGAGAGACAGGGTAGGGAAGCTGGGAGGGTGAATGAGACTGGGGTGTCAAGGCACAGTGGGCATGGTTGAACTTACCAGGGAAAGATGCTGGCCCCAGGAACCGGGTGGGGGGGGGGGCTGGGCCACCCAGGGATGCAAAGGGATGTGGGGAAGGGAATAGGCCCCAAGGGCTTCTGGGGACTAGGGGGAGGAATTGGGTTTGTCTGGTTGCAAAGGATCTGGAAGCAGTGTGGAATCTGGGCGAAGAGGTCAGTTCAGAGGTTGGGGATGCCAAGAGAAGAAATGGGCCAATGCCAAGGCTGGGATGAAGATGGGGTCGGGGATGTCAAGTACATGAAATTTCAGCTGTTTAATATTTGACAAAGGTTCAATATTTGACAAAGGTTCTAAGAACACACAATGGAGGAAAGACAGCATCTTCAACAAATAGTACTGGCAAAACTGATTCTACACCTGTAAAAGGATGCAATAGGACCCTTATCATTCACCCTGCATAAAAGTTCCACAAGGGGTCACTCACAGTGAATATGTGTGACAGATGGCCAACCCTAGGTAACACATCTACACTGGAACCTCTACACCAAGGCTCATGGAATACAGCACAACAGGGAGTAGAAAGAATACTAATATATCAAGCAAAGCTTCCTCATAGAACAGTATGTGATGCACACAGAAGCCATGAATGGCCATCTTTTAGAGAGTAAGAAACTGCAGAATGCATTTCCCTGGAATGTACTCCTATATTGAAACTCATCCACCAATGGCTCAGGGACCATTGTGAAAGAGGGGGTGGAGTGATTGTAAAAGCCATGGCTGGTGCATGAACATAAGGAACTTGTTCATATGGACTTGTAATAATGGTGACAGAGTACACAAGTTCCATGATGACTCAGTCACACAAATACCCAGAATGGAACTGAAGAAATGGGCAGCAGTCCTCAACCTTAGCTGAGAAACTATCAGTAATTGATTACTGGGTGATAAGGGAAAGTTGATCTAATTTGAGGGAGTTACTGTAGATAGGCTGACTAGACTGCAGTGGGTGAGGTTTAATACAGGAGTGCTGGGACACGAGCTCTGCAGTCATTTTTTTGTTTACACTTTGACCAGTTGTGGCCTTCTGTGTTCATGGTCCTCTGCTGTATGAGGAAGCTTTGCTGGTGAAAGTTGAAAGATGCATTAATATTCTCTCTATCCCCTGTTCTATTATGTTTTGTGAGCCTTACGTATAGAAGTTCCATTGTAGATGTGTCAGTTAAAGTTGGGCATCTCACAGAGTTTTATAATGTTTACCAGTTTTGAAAATATGTATAGTCTCTATCTGTTGCAAAAAGAAACACCTTTAATGAGTGGTGACAGGTATGCAGTCTGTAATTTTAAGGATTCATATTTAGCATACAATTAGAAATTACATTTTTCTAGGAATATGACAGATGCACGGTTTTCTGTATCATCTATGACCTCTCCAGCCATATGTGTTTGGCTATGTTTACAGCATCACACCTGAGTTCCCTACCCTTGAGAGTGCTTTATGTCCAATTTGATAGCTGTTGATTACCCCCAAGATAAAAGAGTACTGACTGCCCCAATATAGTTTGCTGTGCTAATCATCATTGTGGTTATTTGGCCCTAAAGCTGGGGTTGGACCATTGACTACTTTTCTCCCTTGGCAGCTTGCATAGTATCCTCTGATACCATGAGAGCTAGACCTCATGGAAGTTATTTCTAAATCAATTCTTAATAATGAAATTATAATATTTTTTCTTAAATAAAATTTCAAAACTTATCTCAAAATACAGAATTGATTATATGCCTATGAAAGAGAAGATACTGATAGCTTTTTCAGTTCCTTTAACTTGTGTTTGGAACAAAGCTCAAGCCTCACAGTGTGAACACCTAATGTTTTTTTCCAGTGTAATAGTTTCCTACTTACTTCAGTGGGTTTTTTAATATTTTATTTATTATTTTTTAAAATTATTTAAGAACCACATACTTAGAAGAAGCATTTCATTACAACTTTGACATATTCAATAACTTTTCCTGAGCTAAGATGTATCTCTTTCAATATTGGCTGTAAATTTTTAGGTTTACAGTTGAATTATTACAGTTATACAATATTGTACTCAGTATAAACCCTATAAGACATAAAATTAAATGAGGTTTTAACTTTAAAGAAGATCTCCATTTCATCATTAAAATACAGAGTTTCATACAGAATTTCATTTTTAATGCGCAATTGACATTAAGATGTTTGTACATGCATTTCTAATCTGTGTAT
>NW_008332663.1:2803395-2834398 GCF_000622305.1 Nannospalax galili | reverse complement strand
TACATGATTAGAAGAAGCATTTCACTACAGCTTTAACATATTCAGTAACACACTCCAGAGCAAGAGTACATCTCTTTCATAAGTGGGTGCAAGTTTCTAGATTCACAGTTGAGGTAATACAGTTTACAATATTGAAGGCAGTATAAGCCCTGTAAGACATAAAATTGAATGCATTTTTATCCTTTAAAAAATATCTCCATTTAATTTTAGAATATATTGTTCCTTGCAGAAAGACTCATTGTTTTTGCTACTAACAGTGAGATGTTGGCACATGTATCTCTAATCTGCGTGTATGTGATTATTACAAGTCAAAATCGGTTGCACTTGGATCCTTGGCACCTGTGTAGGTAGATTTCAATGGTAATGTTTATCACATCTACTAATTAGCATGATGTAAATTTCCATGCTTCCTCCTCAAATACATTTTTAAAAATTTTTAATTTTTTTTTGTGTGTGTATCACACAGAACATCCCAAACCATCTTATTCAACTATACATGCACTTCCCAGTTGGCACCCTCCCACAGCCTCCCTCTCCCGACTAGAGCCCTTATACTCTGATAACCCTGCTACTGTCTGCTGTGTTGTCAGCACCCCCAGCCATTCCCCACTACTTACCATTCTGGTGAATCTAGTCAGCCTATCTAGAGGTCTTTGTTTTAGGAGGGAACACCTCATCTTTTAAAAACCAAAATTTTTAATTATTGTTATTTTATGTGTATGAGTGCATTGCCTGCATGTGTGTAAGTATACCCGTGTCATGCAATGCCTGTGGAAGTCAGAAGAAGGTTTTGGATACTCTGGAACTGGATTTACAGATGATTGTTAACTGCCATGTGGGTGATAGTAATTGAACCCAGATTTCTGTGAGAGCAGTCAGTGTTCTTACCTACTGAGTCATCTCTCCTACCCAATGAACATCAAATCTTACTGTGGTTTGTGTAAGAACAAGTGCCACAGAAATCAGGGTCAAATACATGTGAGGATGACTTCAACCTGTTCCCTAATTATATGTCTTATTAATCGAAATTTTAATTACTTTAAGATTCAATTTCTTCACCTTTGTAAGTAGAAATTTATTGAACAAACTTGTATTGTTTGCTTCCTTTCTGAATAGGCAACAACCTAGTGTATTATTTACCTAGGGTCCTGAGAAGAATTATTCAGCTATAGAATAAATAACCAATTCCCTTTAATATATACCATGTGATTAGATTGTATTGGCTTTTAAGCAATTCAATTTTAAATGAATATGGGTTTTTTCAGGTTAAATTATTTTTAAATTGCCAGACTATGGATTTTTCCAGTTTATATTTAGGTTAATAATACTATGTCCATTGTTTATCATTTTAACGGCTTTTAATTGTCCTGTAGTCAATAGAAGCATATTTGAAATGTTTTATTCTCATGGTTTTTTCACAAGTAGCCACTGTAATGGAAGCTTTACAATTTTCAGAGATCACTAATGTTACTGTCCTCCCCTGGAGCCAGCTGGAGAGGACACAGGGTCCCTGCCAATATGGGGGTGAGAGGTGTGGAGTCATGACACAGACACCAGGAGTTGGGTGAAAGCAAGCAGAGGGCAAGCTGCTGAAGACTCATTTATTCTGGAAGCATTTGGGGTTATAAGGGGTTGGCTAGCCAATCATGTTTCCCATGCTGTCAAACGATATCCAGTGGCAGTCTTTCTCCTGGCAGATCATCTCTCAGCAGGTTGTCATTGCCAAACCTGACTGTGCTGTGTCATTTTGTATGTGGGAGCCCTTTCCTCATTCCTAATGGCAGGTGGCCTGAGCTGGGCCCGGTTCTTTGTTGTACTGTACACACTGAATTGTAAAATTTAATTAATTATTATTTTCTGTTTGTACTTATACTCTGGTTCAGTGTCACATTATGTAAGTACTTAAGTAATTTCATAGAAACCACAGATCTATTACCCAGAATGTACAGGTCACAAGAAATATGGTTAATTTAGAAGTTATTTTTTACTGTCAGGATTAATAGAAAACCACTGAACAATGCATTGGATGAGGGTGAACTCAAGTGCAGTGATCATTTTGGAACTGTGATGTCTTAATTCAAGCTAATGTGTCTGTTCATGTTCTTTTAAAATTAAAAATCCAAGATAAAATGATTCACTTCATGCCGTCCTTCAGACATGATATACAATTTAATCTTAGAAACCTCAGACTGCCACCATCACTTGACATCTTCCCTTTCTTCAAAATTTTATTGGTTGCCCTCCATTCACTGATGATCTCATTGTTTGCAATTTAGTTCATTTGGAAGACAAAATGACTTTAAATTTTTAGAATACGTTTGTGGATAGAAGAATAAAAATAATGCTTATTATTTCAGACACTACATATTTTTGGTTTTAAGACAGTCTCATTGTATGACTCTGGCTGGTATGAAACTTACTATGTAGACCAGACTGACCTCAAACTCACAGAAATCCATCTGCCTCTGCCTGTGCAGTCCTGGTATTAATGTTGTGTACCACCATGACTGGGTACATACTTTTTAATTTATTTGAAACAAACCCTCTATCCATGTGGCATGTGTTACTTATATTACCATATTAAATGTCAGATGTGAATGATAGAATTATTTATATCAATACCTTGTCCAAGATCCCAGAATTAAGCATTGTGGTTAATAATACTAAAATAATTTTCTGGAGACTAATAAAAGCATAAGCCCTTGTCACAGTATTTAACAGTGACTTTTGTGGTATTTATAAATAAAATATAATGGCTGAGAGATGATATACAATTTTATTGGAGTCACTTTAAAACACTGACCCTCAGCACCATACACACACACACACACACACACACACACACACATCCAATATATTTTTCTATATTTTATTTATTTATTACATCATTTTGTGAAACTGTTGGTTTCTTTATCTTTTCGTCTTTTTTTTTTTTAAATAGGATCTCCATGTAGACATGGTTTCTTGGAACTTGCTAATTAGACCGTTAGGGTTCGAGAATCGAGAATAATTCCCACAGATACCTAAAAAGATTATACAAAAAGTTTATTCAAGAATTTAAAGTAAAAAAGACAACCAAATGGCGGCTAGCCAGGCACAAACTTCAGGAGCCCAAATGGAGTCTGGCCCTGAACAATAGCAGGCAAGAGCTTTTATTGGGGCACTCCACAGAAACCCACAAGCGCCAAGCATTTTTTTGAATAATTGGATGTCCCCATATCCTGTGTATGGGGAAAGTCTTGATTGGTAGGGACTGTCTTCAGGACATTGGAACGTGCTGACTAATATCTTTTAGAATCAGAAGTTTTTGTTCATACCTTATAAAGCTTTTACATGTACAATATGCCTGAGCTTGTCTGGGCTTGTCTAAAGAAGCTAGCCAAAATGGAGTCAGAGCATTTTGGCTCTTCAAGACCAGGCTGGCTTTGATCTTACAGCGCTCTGCCCGTCTTGAGTGCTGCGATTAAAGGTGTGCATCAATAAGCCTTATTTCTTCATCTAATATGTAAATATCCACTTCAAAGCCTGAGAGAAAAAAAATATTTTCCTAACCAATTTTTTGCTTTATCTTAAACTTAATTTTTACTGTGAATATTTCTTCAGTTGAGAAATGGGTACTTCAAACTATTTTCAACTACTGATTGGAAATTCTTCTTAAAATCTCCCTTTTAATGGAATACACATATCCTTAAGAACATTAAATGCATGCTCAAATAGAAAGTAGCTTCATCCACTCAACATAGTGTCAAGTATAATATCCATTGGTTGTTATGCGATCCTGGATTATGCGGTGATTAAAATAGGCAAAGAATTTCACATGCATGTTAATTTCTATTCCTAGAGAAGGGAAAGTAACAGAGCAAATAAATAATAGCAAAAGTAAGAGAGAAGTAAGCTTATTGTACTGGGAAAGTTGAGGATAACTCATTAAAGATACTAAGAGATGCTAAATATAAGAAATAATTATTCCCTTTGACAATAAGAAATGTAGTAGACAGCATAGACTGAAAATCTGTCTGAAAACATGATATCGAACTGAGCTAAAAGAGGTGATCTGTAATGAGCAAGTATTTCATTGAAGAAATAGTTCTAGATAGGAGAAATAACTAGGATCTGGAACCCAAAGTATGAGGGTTCCTAGATTTAAGAGTAGTTTACATGAGGCTGGAGAGATGGCTCAGGGGTTAAGAGCACTGGCTGTTTATGCAGAAGACTCATATTCAAATCACAGGACCCACACGGCAGGTAACTACCATCCACTCCAATTCCAGGGGATTCACTGTCCTTTTCTGTCCTGTGTCCAGGACATGGATGCACCTACACATATGCAGGCAATACAAGCATACATATAAAATAAAAATAATAAGCTATTTTAAAAAAAGAGTAGTTTACATGACTATTATTTGCTATAGGTTAAAAATTTATCATTTAAATACATAAAAGTTTAAAAAGACTTGACAAAAGATGAATAAAAATGGTTTTTGTAATAGTACCTTTCAGAAGAATATAGAATTCGAAGTATAAATATGAAGATATAAAAAAATAAAATTCTTCAGGAGAATGTCATAAATGTTTTCCTTTAGAAGTTATGGTCTTCTACAAATAGTTTTGAGCTAATGTATGCATACTCTGCTCCTGAAAAGCTTATACACAACAGCTACTTGTATCACTAATGTAGTTTGTTGAAGAATCACCAAGTTTTGAATAACTCAGTCCTAACGCATCTATGTGTTGCCAATCAGCACTAAGTTTTCCACAATTCTGCCAAATATTACCCAAGGAAAATGACTAATAATGGCTATTATACATTTTAAAAACTTGCTTGACAGAGTTGAACAAACATTACTTACACCATGAGCAACACAAATAGGAAAAAATAGAGGAAGATCCTGGTTCCATGAAGAACATTTTGAGACACTGAGTTACACAGTAGAGAACACTTATTTATTAATATTCTCTGAAAATTAAAAAAGTTCAAATAGCTTCAATTTCCTCTAAATATGTTTTACTGCCCACATATATCCTTCTTGTTCATGAAAATGTTAGATTATGTTAGATGCATTTGCCAATGAAAATGTATTATTTGCAAGAGAAAGGAAAACGGATTTCTAATTTCTTACAGAAATATTCTGTAAGAGGAAGGCTAACTCCTTATTGCTGAGTATTTTATTTTGCAATTACAAAATTTGAGACAATGCTTATCTCACTCTTTCCCCTAGGTAATAATCACAGATTTAGCATCCCAGAACTCCTAAAAATTATTGCTAAAATAAATGTGTTAAGAGAAATGTAAGAAAACGTATGAGCATTAACACATCCAAAAGTTTTATGTTTCTGTAAAGTACCGTTTTTAACTCAAAGAAAATCGACTATGGCTGGTTCAATGCTTGAGAATTTCTCCAAACTGAGCAATCTAATAACTATAAAAGTTCAATGAATGAGCTATTTATATTTCTTTCTGAAAAAGGATATTTCATTTATGTAGCAACAATGTAACACTCAATTATATGTGACCTTAGATTATTTTCCTTAAACATTTTATGTTTGTCAAACATGAGTAAAAAAGTTAATTAAATTTAAAATATTTTTTCTTTTGCCATGTTTTAAAATGGCATTCAAAATTTTACCTCTTCCCAACATTTTGGAGCTTCTTTTTCTATTTAATACTGATGCAAAAATAAGGTCTTATATACAATAATTTAGTTCCTTTTCAACTAATACCAAATCTATGCATATGTACTATTTCAGCATTATCTCTTATTAAGTAGCATTCATATTGGCCCATTGAATTTTGTTCTATAACATAATATTAATAAGACACTCTTCCCATTCTTATTTTTGTGAAAATGTACCAACACTTAAATGGTTTATTAGATATTTATTCTGTTGCTGTGATAAAACACCATAACTAAGGCAAATTATAGAAAGGAAAGTTCATCTGTCCCACAGCTCCAGAGGGATGATAGTCCATCATGGCATGACGCAGCTGGGCTGAGAGCTGAGAGCTCGTATCTTCAAACATGCACATAAAATAGAGACAGGGAAACTGGAAGTGGGGGTGAGGCATATGAGCCCCCATAACGCTCCCCAGTGATGTGCTTCCTCCTGCAAGGCTGCACCTCCTAAAATTCTGCAAACAGTTAACAAGGTACAAGATGTCCAAATGCTTGAAGCCAATGACAGATATTCATTCAAACCACCACAAACATAGATCGATTTTTAAAAATATTTTATTGAGATTTTGTGCATTTCATATAATGGATTTAATCAAATTTAGACTCCTTACCCCATCCACGCCTCCCTATACCCATCAATGGATTTCATGCATTTTATCATATATGCTAAGTCATACCCAGTCAAGCATTTACACCTAGATGTACCTCAGTACAAGTAAAGCCACTGGAGTCTAGTCGGCCTATCTAGAGTCACTCCCTTAAAGAAGGTCTACTCTCCCTCACCCAACAGTAAAGGGTTGCTGATAGGTCCTGGTGCCCATTTACCTTGTTTTATGCTGAATTTTTGTATAATTGAGTCAGCATGGGCCTTGTTCATGCTGTCACCATTGTTGCAAGTTCATATCAAGATCCCAGTGGCCTGAAAGCCCCTGTTTCATTATGTTCATGCACCAGCCCTGGCTCTTACAATCTTTCCATCCCCTCTTCTGCAATGGTCCCTGAGCTGTAGGCAGGTGAGGTTTACTACAGGGGTCTATCCAGGGACAAACACTCCACAGTCTCTTATTCTCTAAAACTTGGCCAGTTGTAACCTTGTGTGCACTATACTGTGTTGAACAAGGACGCTTCACTGGTGAGAATTGAGGGAAATATTACTATTTTCTCTAACCCCAGTTCCACTATGTTCAACAAGCCTTAGTTGTAAAGGTTCTACTGTAGATCTGTCATTCAGGCCTGGACATCTCTCAGACATATATTCTCTATGTGTGACCATTGTGGAATTCTGTAATAGCCTCTACCTGTTGTAAAAAGAAGCTTTGACGAGTGGTGTGCATTATATTTGTCTGTAAATATAAAGATTAATATTTAGCATATAGTAAGAAGTTTCATTTTTCTAGAGATATGCCAGAGTTAAGGTATTCTCTCTCCAGCATGTGTATTTGGCTATATTTACAGTGCCACCCTTGAGTTCTCTCCCATTCAGTGGGCTTTTATTCCAGTCAGATAACTGTTGATTGCCTCCTAAATAAAAGTTCCACTACTGTACCAATAGTTTGCTGTGCCAGTCATTGTGGTTATTAGGCTTTAGAGCTGAGTTGAGCCATTGATTGATTTTTTTTCCTTTGCAACTTGCATAGTATCCTCTAGAATTTTGAGATCTAGTCTTTACTGTTTTACTTTATAAATCAAGGCCTTAATAAATGGAAAAGAGTGGCATTTTAAGGAGATAACCAGCATATTAGTACATAAAAATAAATGAAACAACTAAAATTTTTCAGTTGCTTTAATACAATATTAAATTAATCTTGTCTCAAAAGTGGAGGTTTTTACTCACTATTAGTGGGTAACCATGGCTTGAGATCTCATATTGTCCAAGTTTCTCCCATTAGTGAATAAAGCAAATTTCCATTGATCATAAGTAGTCAAATATTCCCTTCTAAAGGCCAATGACCGGGAGTGTACACTCAACTGGGGCACCAAGAAGAGAGATGCAATGTCTGGCAGCATTAACAATCTAGTGTTTTTAAAAATATTTTATTTATTATTTTTATTTTATGTGTATGAGTGTATTCCCTGCATATGTGTGGGTGCACCCATGTCGTGCAATGCCTTGAAGGTCAGAAGAGGGCTTCGGATTCCCCTGGAACTGGAGTTAAGGACAGTTCATATCCACTATGTGGGTGCTAGGAAACAAAAACAAAGGGCTAAGGACAGTTTTGTCCCAAATTAAGGTCAAATAGTGAAGAGAAAGTAATAGACTACTTCTGACTAAAGCTGGAAAGGGGAATCCTGGAGACTGAAGGACACCAGCAGGGTTGGGAAGGACAGAGGGGGATGGGAAGTCTGGGGAGGAAGCAGGTGTGCCCTACCATGACTATGTATGTCTGAAAAGGCCCTCAGGAAACCTCTTACTTTATATGCTAATTTTAAAATAAATTTAAAATAAAGAAGGGCCAGGGAGATGGCTCAGTAGGCAAAGCACCTGCTGTGTAGGCTTAAACCTGAGTTCCATCCCCAGAACCCACTGATCCCTAAAAGTTGTCCTCTGACTTTCACATATGTGTGCCACATGTGAGTACACACACACACACACACACACATCACACACACATACACACACACACACACACACACACACACACATTGAATTCATTCATTTCCCAAATCACCAAGCTAATTCATGGAAGAAAAATAGGGAAAAGAAATTTGAGTTTTCTAAAGTCCTATTTTCATTTAATTCAATTATCAATCCATTAATCAATATCTCCATGTCCTTATTATATGATAACCATGATTCTTGATGTACTGAGACTGTGGTGGACACTAATACGATTCATGATTGGGGAGTTTTCGTCACTTCCAAGACAATTCCAATTTGTTATATGTACAAAATCATGACTTTCACTCACTTAGGTTACTATTCTCTCATTCTATATTTCCAGACACATTTTGAATATTTAAAAATATTTTATTGAGCTTTTGTACATTACCTATAACAGTTCTTAATCAATAAGAACCCATACCCCAATGTATCCACCACATCCCCTCCAGCCCTCATGTATGCTGCCCTGCCATACATGTTAAATCCCATACAGTCAAGCATTTTACACAGATGTCCAGTGATGCAGTTTCGTTTACTGGAGTCTAGTCAGCCTGTCTGGAGATGGTAAGGAAGGTCTATTCTCCCTCATGGAGCTGTAATCAGTCTCCAACAGTTCTTGGCCAGGTCCAGCCCACTTCCCATTTCCCTTGCTCCACACTTGGCCCTTGTCTGACTGAGTTGGCATGGGTCTTGTGCGCAATGCCACCATTGTCACAAGGTAACATGTGCAAGCTTCCAGTGGTCTGAAAGCCTCTACTTCTTTATGTTCATGGACCAACCCTTGCTCTCACAAGCCTCTTGCCCCCTCATTCACAATGGTCCTTGAGCTGTGGGTGGGTGAGTTATAAGATAGAAATCCTAATCAAGGACATATACTTTGAAATCTTTTCTTCTCTAAAACTTAGACAGTTGTGGCTTTCTGTGTACATCACACTCTGTTGTATAAGGAAGATTCTCTGGTGAGAGGTGACGAATACACTAGTATTCCATCTACCCACTGCTCTACTATGTTTCTTGAGTCTTAGATGTAGAGGTTCCACTATAGATATGTCACCTAGGACTCAACATCTCTCTTATATATAGTCTCTCTGTGTGACTAGTTATGGAACTCTGCAATAGCTTCCATCTGTTGCAAAAAAAGATGTTTCTTTGATGAGTGGTGTACAGCATACTTATCTGTAAAATAAGGATCAATATTTAGGGCATAGTAGAGTAATTTTGTTTGTCTAGAGATGTGACAGAGATAGGGTTTCCTCTAGGATATATCATCTCTCCAGTCATGTATATTTGGCTATAATTGCAGTGCCACCTATGAGTTCACTCTCATTAAAGGGGCTTTAAGTAAAATTAGATAGCTGTTGACTACTTTCCAGATAACAGTATCATTATGACACCAATAGAGATAGTTTGTTGTGCTGGTCATTATGTTTATTCAACTTTAGGATAGGTTGGACCATTGGTTGATTTTCTCCCTTATCACCATGCATAGTAAGCCTAGAACTGTGAAAACTAGTCTTCAGTTAAAAGGCTTCCAGGTCAGTATCTGCTCCATTGTTCCAAGACTTGTGTCTGAATAATGAACTGTAGAAGGATTCACTTCAGCAGGAGGGTCTAACCTTCTGGTTCAGGGAGATAAACACAGGCTCTGCCAATAGCTTCTGTCATTTTGGGAGTCTCTTGCTCATTTTGACAAACCATTTGAAGAGCAGTCTCTCCTGTCTGGCACTGTATTCTTTGCTGTACATCCCCCAGGTAAACACATGCACTAATGTTCAGATACCTTATGTGTATTTCCCAGGGGGCTCCCAAGGTAATATATTTCCCCTTCTCTTCCCATGCTACCACAGGCCATTCATCTCTCCTATCTCTCAAACCAATCTCCATTCCCCCTCCCCAGTCTATGCATCCCCATTATCCTCATTCTCCTGCATAACACCCATGTTCTCTGTTCTCCCTCATATGATTTAACCCTTTCCTCACCCCCATGGTCCCCTGTATGTCCTTCCCATCCCCTTCCCAGCCTAGCACTTCCAGTTTCCCCAACTCCCACCTGATGACATCTGTTCTCTAATATTTCCCTCTTTCTGGTCTTTTCTTTCATTTTACCTCTGTGTATACGTTCCCTTTACCTGGTTCCTGCTGTTATATCGGGATATATACCTATATATAAGGGATTGGTGTTATGATCCACAAATGAGGGAAAATATACACTGCTTTCTTTTCTGGGTTTGTGTTACTTCACTTACCATAACAGTACTATTTCCATCCATTCACCTGAAAAATTCATAATTTCATCTTTTCTAACTGTGGAGTAGACCTCCATTATGAAAATGTACCACATTTTCATTATCCATTCATCAGTTGAGGGACATTTAGGTTGCTTCCATATCTTAGCTATTATGAAGGCATCAGCAACAAACATGTATATACAGGTATCTCTACAGTAATATGATTCCTGTGGGTATATGCCAAGTAGTTGCATAACAAAGTTATATGGTGGATTTATTGTTAGTTTTAAAGAGTTCTCCACACTGCTTTTCCTACTGGTTGCACGAGTTTACTATCTCATCAGCAGCGAATGAATATTCCTATTTCTCAACATCCTTGCCAGTATTTGGTGTCTTTTGTTCTCTTGATCTTAGCCAATGTGACTGGGGTAAGTTGGAATTTTGAAGAGGTCTTTATTTGCATTTCTGTAATTACTAAAGATGTTGAGCACTTTTTAGGTGTTTATTACTGATTTTCACTCATTCATTTGAGAACTCTTTTCATATCCATAGCCCATCTCTTTATTGGGTCATTTATTTTGTTTTATTTTTCCTTGAGTTCTTTTATATTTTGGATATTAATCCTCTGTTGGATGTGCGGCTTGTGAAGATTTTTTTCCCACTTAGTGGGTTTCCTCTTCGCTTCCTTGGCTGTTCCCTTTGCTGTACAGTAACTTTAGCTTAATGATGTTCCATGGGTTGATTGTTGACCTTAATACCTGAGAAACTGATGTTCAATTTAGAAAATCCTTTCCTATACCTATGTTATATAGGGTCCTGCTTATGTTTTCTTTTTTAACCAGTTTCAGAGTTTCAGGTTTTATCTTTCAACTTTTGATCTATTTGGAGTTGATTTTTGTGTAGGGTGAAAGATAAAAGACCAATATCTTTCTTCTACACTGGAGATCCTGTTTTGCCAACACCATTTATTGAAGATGCTGTTTTTCTCTATTGTGTGTTCTTGGCACTTTTATCAAATATCAGGTGGCCAAAGTTGCATGTACTCATGTTTGCATCTTCTATTATGTTCCATTGACCTATGCTTTGATCTATTTTTGTGCCAGTAATATGCTGTCTTAATAACTATATCTCTGTAATATAATCTGAGATCTGGTATGGTGATATCCCCAGCATCTTACTTTTTGCCCAAGATTGCTTTGGATATACAGGATCATTTGTGATTCCATATGAATTTTAGGATGTTTTTCAAGCTCTATGAAGAATGTCACCAGTATTTTTATTGGCATTGTATTGAATTTATAGAGTGCTTTTGGTAAGATGGTCATTTTCACGATATTAATTTTATCAGTTTGTGAACACAGTAGGTCCTTCCATCTTCTGGTGTCTTCTTCTATCTCTTTCTGTAAAGATTTGACATTTTCATTGTACAGATCTGTTTTTTATTGATCTTTTGTACATTTCATACAACAGTTCTTTATCAAATTTGAATCCCCCCACCATTCATGCCTCCCCCCAATCCCCAAACAGAGCTTATGTATTCCTCCATACATGTTAAGTCCTATCTAATCAAGCATTTGTACCCAGATGTCCTTCAGTGCTAATTCACCCAATGGAATCTAGTGAGCCCACATAGAGAGTAAGTCAGACATACTCTCCCTCACCCAGTAGTAATTAGTTTCCAATGGTTCTCAATATAGGACAGACCCTCCACCCATTTCTCTAGCTCTACTCTAGACTCTTGTCTGATTGAGTTGACATGGGTCCTGTGCTTGATGCCACCATTGCCACAAATTTACATGTGCAAGTTTCCTTTGGCCTGATAGCCTCTGCTTTCCTGTATTCTTACAATATGTTTGCAGCCTCTTCTGCAATGATTCCTGAGCCTTGGGTGGGTAAGGTTTAATCTAGGAGTTCTAACCAAGGACATACGCTTTGCAGTCTCTTACTCTTTCAAACTTGGCCAGTTGTGTCCTTCTGTGTGTACCCTACTGCATTGTATAAGGAAACTTCACTGGTGAGAGTCAAGGGATGCATTAGTTTTCTCCCTACCCCTCATTCTGCTATGTTCCTTGAGCTTTACGTATCAAGATTCAACTCTAGAAAGGGGAAAGTGGGAGTGTTCAGCTTTGAGGGGAGGAGGAGCATTCAGGAGTCACAGTAGCAGGGGGAGGGAATTCAGAAGAGGGGGTCAATGGCAGGCAGGTGTTATTGGGGGGAAGGTGGGGATAATGGAGGTGCTGGGACTGGGTAGGGAAGAGCGAGGTCAAATGGTGTCCTACTTTGTTCTTCATTGCTGTGACAAAACACTCTGGCCAGTACCAACTTGGGGAGGAAAGGGTTTATTTGTCTTACATCTCCCAGGTCACAGTTCATCAGGGAGCCCAAGGTAGGAACTCAGGGCAGGAACCTGGAGGCAGGAGCTGGAGCACAGGCCATGGAGGAATGCTGCTTACAGGCTTGCTCCTTTGGCCCCTGCTCAGCCTGCTTTCTTATGCAACACAGGCCTACCTGCCCAGGGGTGGCACCACCCACAGTGGGCTGGGCCCTGCCACATCACTCATCAAGAAGATGCCCTTCAGACATGGCCACAGGCCAGTCCAATAGAGGCAATTTCCCGATTGAGGCTCCCTCAACCCAGGTGTGTCAAGTTGACACTAAAGCTATCCAGCACAAATGGGAAGAAAAAGTGTGGAGATGAATGAATCTTGGGGGGCTAGGGAACCCAGACAGAAATGTAATGCTTCCCAAACCCCCTGAGAAATTCACAGTGTCAAAAAAAAGAGTGCATATGTGAGCCTGTGGACTGTTTGGCAAGGAGTACAATACCAGACAGAAGAGACCTCCCTTTGAGTGGTTGATTCGAGTGGTCCAAGAGATTTCCAAAATAACACAGACTATGGCCAAAGATCTTGCTTACCTCTTAGAACAAGAGGACCCTCCTGCTGAAAACAGGATATACTTCAGATACAGGACATGGAACAATGAAACTGATTTGCAAGCATTCTATCTGAAGTTTTGCTCTTAAAATACTAGATGATAATATGCAAAGTGCTAAGGGAGACAATCAATCTATGGTCCAACCCAGTCCTAAAGTCTAATAACAGTAGCAACCGTCACAGCAAAGTACCTCTATTGGTGCAGTAGTGACACTGTTATCTGGAGGGTAATCAACAGCTATCTAATTTGACTTAAAGCCCTCTCAATGGGAGTGAACTCATGGATGGCACTGTAAACATAGTCAAATACGCAAGGCTGAAGAGGGCATAGATCATAGAGAAAACCCTATCTTTGTAATATCTCTATATAAATGAAATTTCATACCATATGCTAAATATGGATCCTTATATTTACAGAGAAGCTTACCATATGCCACTCAACAAAGAAGCTGCTTTTTGTAATATATGGAGGGTACTGCTAAATTCCAAAACTGATCAGCCACAGATAATATACATCTAAGAGATGCCAACTGTAGAGATTTTTAATGTCTCTTTAGGGTTATCCCTACCTTTTTTTTTGAGGTTATTGTGAATGGTAGATTTTCTTTGAATGCTTTTTCTGATTGCTTGTTATTGGTATATAGAAAAGCTACTGATTTTTGTTAAGTTGAATTTTTAACCTGCCACTTTACTTAAAGTATTAATAATTTCTACTAGTTTTCTGGGAACACTCAGGGTAGAAGCCTGGTCTCAGGGGCCAAAAGACAAGGTGGGGTGGGTCATCTTGTTAAGGGTCTTACAAAATAGATTGGAAATTTGACCTGATCTGAGTGCAACGGGTCAGATTACAGTGCATGGGTTTGGACTGAGATTATTGTCCAGAGATCTGGTGCACAAAGAGCAAAGTGGGCCTGTGTCCAAGCCTAGAAAGGTACCAGGATATCACGTTTGGAGTACTGGAGTTGCTCAGGCTATCTTACATGCACATTTTTGACGGCAAAATTATTTTTAATCATTTTATATTTCACTGAGCACAAACTAACGTGATTTGGAATTGTATTGGTCTTAATTTTTATTGTGACTCCACATAGTGAGATTAGTCACAGGTTCTAGCTCTCTCTCAGAGCCAAGGAAGAATAAAAATTTCAAAATATATTCTACTTTTAATAATTGTTCCAATAGTTGTTTTAAGACATATGAGTGAGGTTTAAATAGGAGTCCTACCCATGAACTCACACTCTGCAGACCCTTATTCTTTCAAATTTGGCCAGTTGCAGCCTTCTGTGTGCATTGCACTTTGTTGTATAAGGAAGTGTCACTGGCAAGAGTTGAGGGATGTACTAGTTTTCTACCTACTATGTACTAGCTTTATATCTACTTCTATGATCCGTGCGCTTTAGATGTAGCGGTTCCACTGTAGATATGTCAGCTAGGACTGGGCATCTGTCAAAAGTATATTCTCTGTTTGTGACCAGTTGTGGAGCTCTGTAGTATCCTCCATCTGTTCCAAAACCTGGATTGCAAAAAATATCATGCAATTCTGGCCAAGTGACATTTGTTAATGCACAGACATGAAATAGTTCTCAGAGAATGGTACACAGATGCACATTGATCGCTATTCCTGGGGAATTGGATTAGAAAGAATGAAAATGAAATTTCTTCAAACATGTTGGCCCAGAGCACCTGTATTTATTTATTTATGCATTTACGAATTTTTAATTTCTTCAAAGAAACTTATTTAGTGCCTACTGTGTTAATGGCAGCTCTGATGAACACAAAAGTAAGAGCTCGCATTTATTCATTACTCTCCATTTATCGTGTAACAATAAATGACCAATTATATAATTATGAGAAATGCTGAAGAAATTGCTTCTGTGTACGTACTTGTGTGTGCACGCATGTGTGTGTGTATGTGTGTGTAGTGTAGCAAGAGATTACATGCCAAAAAGAGAACCAAAATTTTTTTAAATATTACTAATTTGTAAAATAAGTAAAAAATATAATAACTAAAAATAACCTACTAAAGATGCATAAAATAACATAAACATTGAATTTATTTTTGAGTTATGCAAACTTTCCTAGAAAAGCCATGGTGAATTTGTGGGTCATTGAGTCAAGACTTAAAGGACAATTTGAATTCCTTAAAGAGTATAGTAAATCTAGGTCTCATCATTACACGACACAAGTTGTCTATTAACGTATTAATAAAGATCAGATCATGTTATGCTAGTATACCATACCTTGACATTGGAGAAAATGGAAGCAAGGTTTCCCTCAAAATCACAGATTACATTCCTATGATGCAAATCCTAAAACTTAAGAAGAATTTACTGAACTTCCCTTGAAGTGGATCTTAACAGTCCATTTGATAGATGCTCTTCCTGTACCTGGAAGAATGAGCCAATGCTCCTTTCTCTAAAGAGAAATGGAATATAACAAGACACAGGGCTTGTTTCCCTAGTTTATTACAGGATGTTACACTTGGATATTTGTACATCGTTAGTGTTGTCTGATCTTTGGTTAAACTAAATTTACAAATACGCAGGTTTCTGTAATTCTTTTTATTTCACTCATGTAAGTTTCTGTCTTGTGAACTTACATTAAATAAATTTGCATTGCTTTTCATTGTTAATATCTTTTATTAAAGGATCTTTTGTCATGAACTTCAGATAGGAAAGTTATTTTTTAATATTTTATTTATTATTTTTATTTTTTTATGTGTGTGTATTGCCTTCATATAGGTAAGTGAACCCGTGTCGTTCAATGCCTGAGGAGGACCAGAAGAGGCTGTTGGATCCCCTGGAACTGGAGTTAGGGACAGTTGTTAGCTGCTGGGATTCAAACCCAGGTGTTCTTCAAGAACAGTCAGTGTTCTTAACCACTGAGCCATCTCTCCAGCCCCAGAAAGATATTTTTTCTCCAAGATTTTCTGTGTTATTTCCAAATAGATTGTTTCTGTTTTTCCTGATTTTTTCCTACTCAACATTCATTTCTTTTTGTACATTTAATACATATATCTTTCATAGTAATTATATTCCTTCCAATCAGCTAATATAATAGCTATTTCCTGTCACCATATCTATTTTTTCTTTTGGCCTTACAAATACACACAGCAAACAAATTCACAAACAGAGTTCAGGTGTAATGTAGGATTTTGAAGTTCTATTATATAGTGTTTGAGGAAATCTTTAATATACTAGAATTCTACTGTAGGCCCCAGACTTCTGGCTTCACAAACAAAGAAGGGAGATAAACAAGAGAACTGAGCAAATATATCTCCATTTCCAGAGCTGTGCTTGGAATTTCAAAGACCTCCCTCTAAGTTGAAATGGACACATCTACTCTGGACATATTTATACTTCAGAATAATTTAAACTGATGTTGACAGGCAGCTTAACTGCGTCTTTCCTGTACTCCTGTCTCTCACAATGTGGTGCCCTGAGGTAAATTGTGGCTATTCTGATATGAAGGTCTCCAATAGGAGACCTTTTGAATTCAGGTTAGCTTTCTGATCCAAAATAAAACTTATCTTTGTGAATTGCTCCATCTGTAAAAACTAAAATAAAATAGACTACAAATAAAAAATAAAATAAAAAAGACTACAAATGGAGAAGATGAAGTAAGATTCACCAAAACTGGATTCTTTTTGGAAGAATGGGTCTAGTGCAGATGACAATTTCAGAAGGCTCTGTCACACACATGGTATTTACTCTGTTTACCAACAGCCATATAAAATTTTCATTATGATTCATATTGCTCTTAAAAGATCACCCACAATGTTACATCACATCAATCTTGTAAGACAGAATAGTATGAAAATAGTAGAAAACATGAGTGAACTTTTCTTTTAAGATATGTAGACAGTGATATCCTTTGGTGTTCAATGAATTGTTCAAAAAATTAAAGGAAAAACATGTAGATTAATTGTTTAGTGTGGAGGTATTTTTATCACAATTTCTTTTGATTTTATAACATTTTTCCTCATGTTCTTTCCCCTTTTATTTCTTCAGTTGCAATTTTTTCTGTTCATTAACTTGTACAATTTTTCAATATATTTATATGAAAATATAAATTAAAGCTGCCTTTGAAAACCTTGATCATGTTCAGTAAGACATCATTGATGAGGCTGGGTATAGTTTCTCATGCCTTTAATCGCAGCACACAGGAGGCGAAAGCAGGCAGATCTCTGTGAGATCAAAGCCAGCCTGGTCTTGTGAGTTTCAGGTCAGCTGGGTCTACCGGGAGACTCTGTTTCAAAAAACAAACAAATATAAACAACAACCAAAAACCACCAACAGAAAGACATCAGTGTTCTATACATAAGAATAAAATCAGCAGCTTATATACAGTTTGTATTCTTAAAGGAAAATACAAGCAGTGTACCACAGACCATATACATGTTATTTAGATTCTATGTTTAAAATGTGTCATTTAAAAAAAAAAAATAAAAAAATAAAATATAGTTCCCAGAATTCCTAAAAAATGTAATAGAGGACACAAACTGAGGGTGTAAAGAGGTGTGGTGGGTCTGAGAGGCATGGGGTACATGTTTAAGGAAGAGGGTCTAATTATGATCAAAACACATTGTGCTAATTTCTCAAAACATCAATAAACACACTATTTAAAAAGTAAAGAATCAACTTTTTAAAGATAAGCTTTGTGGACTGGAATTTTTTGAAAAAAATCGGTGAAGGAAAACTTGAAGACAGCAAGGCAGGCTGAACTTACCAACTACAAATCTATAATGCTCCAGGCAGAAAGCCAGCAAAAAACAACTGCCCTGTGGATAGAATGTGCTTGTCATGTCCAAGCTAGGAAAAATCGAATGTGAAAGAACAGAAGTAGAAAGACAAGAGCTGGACTTTAGGCAACAGAAAAGAATGTAGTGTTTGGCAGGCCAATCACACTGTCCCTGGGACGCTTTAGCAAACAAAGTATCTTCTAATTGAAATAAAATAGTACAGTGCAGGTTTTCAAACTAATGAATAACGTAATCTGACATATTCATACATATATGCATATGTGCATATGTAAATGCACTAACATATGATATATATGTATATATATGGTACAGCACAAAAGTACATATTATGTTTGTCTGTTTTTTTGAGACAGTATCTATCAGATTGGTACTTGTTTTGATATTTTATCCATGCTAGTAATTAATAAGAATTCCACAAAAGCCTTAAAAGGAAGTACTAAAAGTTTAGTTTCTCCTTTTTAATCTTAACAAAAAACTCTGAAACTCTGAATAGCATTTGTCACATATTGAAGAAACACAAGATATGCCAACTATTCATCCTATCTTTAGATAATGTCAGGTGGTAATGGAGTTTTCTTATCAATAGCTACTTTCAGTTAAGTTTTTCATTTTTAAAACTATTTTTGACTTTCTCTTGTCTGATAATAGAGATGACTTTGATGCACCTTTGGGATTTTGATCATCCACATGACATCCATCATATCCAACAAAACACAGCCAATACCTAGGAACACTGAAGCAGGTATATAAACACAGATTGCATGTAGCCCTCAGAAGAAAGCATTTGGATAGTCAATAAAATGAACACTATTGTCACTGGTTATTATAGCTTCGGAAAACATAGTCTTTCGGAGTTCAAAGAACCATTGTTAATTCACAAAATGGCTGGAAAGTGATTCAGATAGATGGAAACTCTAAATCCACACCAGCACTGCACCATCCAGTATGAAACATTCACTAAGATTGCTGCTATTTAAAGGCCTTAAGCAATGCAACCACTCATGAGGAAATGGCAGTGCCCAGCGGGAGCATAATTGTAGTGTTCTCAGGTAACAGAAGCTGGTATCAGTTTGGATATATTTGGATATTAGATTCAACTGGATCAGTACATTAAATAAAGATTGAAAGACAGAGAATGATATGAAGATCTCTAGGGACTGAGAACATCGCAAGTAGAAAGAAATTGTCAGTTGGAACAGTAAGGATTGGGCTGACAGTTTCAGGAAGATATTCAAAATGTAGCATTTGATATTGTAATTTGTCTGATATGTGTTGAAACTATTTTCTTTATCAAATTTTTTTGCTAATCCTGCTAATACTTATTTTGAATATATAAGAATTATATAAATCCATTTGATTATGTACAATAATGTTTTTAAAATGTATATACTCTGTGTCAGGTATGATTGCTAAAACAAATAGTAATTTGAATTCATTGCATTGTAGTTCTTTTGCTAAGGAATGTTTAAAAAAGCCAACAAATCCAAAGGAATATTGACAACTGATTACCACTAGATGAGGAACAGCTAATCCTCCTAAAACAAAGACCTCTAGATAGGCTGACTAGATTCACCAGAAGGGCAAGTAGTGGGGAATGGCTGGGGGTCCTGACAACACAGCAGACAGTAGAAGGGATATCAGAGTATAAAGGCTCTAGTGCGGGGAGGGAGGTTATGGGAGGGTGCTATCTGGGAAGTGGGTGTAAAAAATTTAATTAATTTATTTACTTATTTATTTAAAAAAATTTTTAAAAATCTTCAAAGCATAAAAATTTGCTCCTTAATAATTAGTAGATGTGAAAAACATTACCATTGAAATCTACCTGATGACTTTATATCCATGCTCAGATGCCAAGGAGCACAGAAAGTAACCGACTGTGACTAGTAATAATCAGATATATAGAGATTAGAAAAGCATGTGCATCATAGTGTCAATTGTATTAAAAATGAATTTTTCTCTAAAAAAATGGGGGTTTCCCAAAAAAGCCAACAAATCAAGAGTATGCCTATATATGAAAAAATATATTATAATTTTATGCTAATACATAAAGACAAGGATAATTTTTAAAGTTTTCCACTTCTGGAGTACATTTTTTCAAAAACTGAAATTTGAGCTGGACCTTCTATCAAAATGGAAGCATTCATAGATTTACTCTAAGAGTGTAATGGGGAAAAGTATAGTGGTCTCCAAAGCAATGAAGGTTTTGAAATCTTAAAGGTGTGACAGTGAGAGACAAAGAGGTGATTGCAGATGAGCAGAGAAACCAATCGGGGACCAGCAAATATTGAAATTCAAAAGTCAAAGAAATCTTTGAGAGTTTTTTTTTTTAACTTTTATGAGAAACCACTGAAAACTTAAAACTTAATTAGAGGAGTTTTCTGATTGGATTCATAATTTAAAAGAACCATTTAGGAAAGCTAAAAAGAGATATGAACAGAAGATGATAGAAAATGGGAAACTATATGAGAGATATCAGTTTCTTCAATTACATAATTATGTGGGCATTGACTAAATTATCAAGAGTTGCAAACCTTGTTAAGATGGACAACCTTCAAAGTTATCTCTAGATGTTTGCCTTCAGTCACTAGAAGAAAAGATGTGTTACTATTATGATAAGACACATTCTTAGGAACATTGTTTTGAGTGAGGCTTGACAATTTTATGTAGTATTATATTGCACACGTTCTTAAAAACAATGTGGGTGCTGGAGAGATGGTTCAGTGGTCATCTTGCAGAGGAGCCGGATACAATTCCCAGCACTTACATGGCTGCTAACAAGCATCTGTAACTCCTGTTCCAAGGGAACTCAACACCCTATTCCGACCTCCGCAGGTGTTTCACAACATGGGCACACTTACAAGTATGTAGGCAATATACTCATATACATAAAATAAAAGTAATAAGATACATAAAGAGAAAATAACCAAAGCATATGTGTCTGTTCATGTAGATTGAGTGAATTCATAACATATCAACTGGATTTGATATTAAATGTATAAATTTCATTTTCTGTTATAAGAAAGGTAGATACAGCAATTTGCAAAGATAAATAATTTAAAAGTCAAGTCTGGAGTTGAAGTAGCTAATGAGGTCAAATAGAGTATCTCTTAGACTATATATTTTTCAATTAAATGTTTGTGCTATTCTAAATGTAAGAACTTTTGTTTACATACTTGTATGTGGGCTACTTGAAAATAGACAATTGTTTGAAGTACAATAATCTCTCCAGGAAATAGGAAGATAATGTTCTTACCAATGTTACTTTTGAAAGCCTGTTGAATATAAAATGTTCAGGTAGCAATTTAAAGATTATGTATCATAGAAATTCCATTATGAAAAATCTCCCATGATAAAATAATGATGTGTAAACTCAGTCTTGATCTTCAAGGATTTAAAACAAAATGTAGAAGGTAGTTTGTGAAAGTTAATATAATACTCCCTGCCCTAGAACAGTAACCTGTGATGTTTGCAGACCAGTTGTCTGACATTTAAGTGTCAATCTTATAAACAACGGAGTCACTGAGTACTGTGCATATTCTTTGTACTCCAGATATTGACTGGCATCCTTGGCAACGATGGTGGAAAACAAAAGTTCAGATTCTGGGGATGAGAAAAGAAGAAACAGTCAGAGGATGAGGACTTAGTCAGAATTGTAACAACTCTCTTCTATCTGACTCACCTTTCAGGGCAAAAGCTCAAGTGTTAATAGATTTCTGTACATCCCTAGTTGACACTGAATTGAATGACATCATCTAAAGTATAGATTTATTAAAATGGATAATGTATTTGGAGTATCTGAAATCTTAACTCAAGACCTACATTTTTTATGAATAGGAGAAATTCTAAGGTGGAGGATATAGTTCAGTGACAAAAATTCTTGCCTATATACAAGACCCTGGGTTCAATCCACAGTACTTGAAAAACAAAAAAAAAATAAAAAGAGGGAAATGTTACCTTAAGAATGGAGCAGGAGGAGCTGAAGAGATGGTTCAGCACTTTAGAGCACTGGCTGCTCTTGCAGAGGACCAGGGTTCAATTCCCATGTCCCACATAGTGGCTAACAATCTTCCATAACTCTTGTTCCAAAGGATCTTATGCTCTCTTCTGACCTCAATGTGCATTGCATGACATGGGTGCACATACAGATATGCAGGCAATACACATAAAAATAAGAATAATACCCGGGTGTGGTGGCACATATCTTTAATCCCAGTGCTCGGGAGTCAGAAGCAGGTGGATCTCTGTGAGTTCAAGGCCAGCCTGGTCTACATAGTGAGTTCCAGGACAGCTAGGGCTACAGGGAGACCCTGTCTCAAAAAGAAAAGTAATAAAGAGACCCTGTCTCAAAAAGTAATAATAATAATAATAATAATAATAATAATAATAAATAATGAAAAAGAGTTTAAAAAAGAGAAGGGAGAAGGAATACACTGAAATGAGCTTTGAAATATGTTCAAAATTTAAACAAATAATGGAAAGAGAAAGACCATCAGAGGTAGAAATGATAAGTCGACACAGTTGGAATCATGAGTAATCTTTAAGGGTATTCATTCATAAAATATTCAAGTACTCATTTGATTGTGAGTACTCTTTGCCTCTGTGTCTGATTTCTCCCTAAACCAAGGAGGATTTGGTGAAGTTCTCTACTGGTCAATAGTCTCCCCATTCATCACTTCTGATAAATATGTAAACTTATTCTACTATTGTTGAAACTCACATTGAAAACAACTATGTTTTCATTAACACTGAATTACAGATATAAAATATTGTACGGGAAATATGCTTTGATTAATGGGAACATTCTGGGTCCCATATTGAGCCCAGATGGTTACAGTGACTTCAATACATGTAACCGCTTGGCATTAGAACAGTTGTAGATCTCAGTCTCCTCATTTATGTTTAATGATGTATAAGTTCCAAATAATACAAGATGTTCTCCCAACATGTTAAACTTCTGGTAAGTGAGCAGACAGAAGGCTTTCCCCAGTTTACCTTATTCTCAAAATATCTCTTTAAAAAGATTGTGGTGGCACATGCCTTTAATCCCAGCACTCAGGAGGCAGAGGCAGGCAGATCTCTGTGAGTTCAAGGCCAGCCTGGTCTACATAGTGAGTTCCAGTACAGCTGGGGCTACAGGAAGACCCTGTCTCAAAAAGACCAAAAAAAAAATCTGAGATTTAGAATTATTAACTGATGAGAATACTGATTTCCAAACTATGTGACAAAGTTGTTTCTTAACCTGATTCATGTCTATACAAATATATAGAATTTTAGTCTTTAATTTCTGAAATCTGAACCTGGAATTCCTTCAAGTTTTGAGATCTTTACTTCTTAATGCCAAAACTTTTAGAGTACTGGGTAGGGTCTTACTATGCCATTTTGACTCACCTGGCACTTACAATGCAGTGGTAAAGCACTGAGAATTAATTATGCCCAAAGCCTTGAGTTTCACCCAAAGAAGAACCAGTGCCCTAAATCTTCTCCTCTGTATAGGATTCACTTCTATTTTTCCGCACCTAGCATGAAACTACTAAAATAATCCCCTAAATTATCTTTCTGAAGTTTATTGTTTAGAAACCCAATTAAACAAACCAACAACCTTACTGCACATGCAAGGTTTTTTTTTTTAATTTTTTTCCCCTCATGTGTATGAATGTGTTGCCTGTATGTATATATGTGCACCTGTATTGTGCAGTGCCTGAGGAGGCCAGAAGAGGGTGTCAGATCCCCTGGAACTGGAGTTGTGGATAGTTGTTAGCAGCCAATGGCGTGCTAGGAATCAAACCTAGGTGCTCTGCAGGAGCCAGCTCTTCAATCCCAAATGCAAGTCTTTAACTGTGATAAACTTTAACTCTTCCTATGATAATTTATAACTGTAGGGTTGCTTGACATCAGTGAGATTCCTTTGAAAATGTCCATACAGGTGATATAGTTTTACTTAATTTTAAAGACTTAGAACTCTTCAAATTCATTTATGATTAGTTTAAAACACCATTTGAAAGAACTTGTTGATAAATAGCCTCCTGAATAAATTACTGAATATTTATTCAAAAAAATCATTGAAGGGAATTTGTATGCTGATGCATAGGAGGCTGGACACATCCTTCCTTTCACCCCTGATTGATTGAATTTTAGCCTTGTGAACACATCTTTACCTAGTAAATAATCTCTATAGCAGTGAAATATTTCTCTAAGTGTTATTAATAAACAATGGGCATGTTTCATGTTTCTTGAAAGCCTAGAGTTTTACAGGGCAGATGATCACAACAACCCATGCTTGGGTATTTCAAAGGCCCAAGGAGGGAACTTCCTACTATTGTTTCATTATAGTGACATAGCACCAAAGTACCATATGCATGGACTGAAGCTACTCTTAAGACAAAAGCCTTAACCTTAGAACCCTCTCTTTGCAATGAGTGACAATGAATCCAGAGACCCCAGATGCCTAAGATGTAGAGAATAAGTGGTAAGTGGTAGTTGAAGACCCATCTCTAAACAACACACACACACACACACACACACATACACACACACACACTTTCTAAGTAAGGCTCTGGAGATAATGTAGGAGAAGTGTCAGGACACATGTAATGGGAAAGGCTATGAAATGCCATTCTCTAGACAGGACTCAGCCACTGTAATCCTGAACTCATAACAGTTGCAGTTACTGGCACTTGGCAGGCACTAGCCTAGCTCTGTCATTAATCACACATGGATAAGAGAAGGATGCAGGAGGTCCTAACATTTCTTGCTAAACTATTGATTGATTCTCAAATGGTAGGGGAGGAGGAGTGCTGTCATTATCCTCAATTGGGCACTCCCTGCTGAGCCCACCTGGCTCCAATGGATAGCTCCAAACTCATGGTCACTCAGATGACACTGGTCAAAATCAGTGGGAAACAAAACCAAATAGTAACGTGAGGAAAAGAATTGTAGGGGTGAAAGAATGAACATGGGAGGGAGGGAGATGAGAGTGTGGTATGGATGATAGTAACCAGTATTTATTAGACACATGCATGAAACTGTTAAGGAAAAGTTAATAAAAAATCATTTTTACATTTTATGAATAGAATTTGTAGACATTATTGTATTGTTCCCTTGTTTCCGTGCTTCTTTCCCTGTTTTGCTTTGCTATTGATTTTAGTGCATTCTTGCTATTTTTAAATACCTAAATATAAATTTGAATTTTCTCTTCATCTTGTTTTTATCACTAAATTTCTTTTTCTATTTTTTTCACTTTAAGTTTGAGTTACCATTATTTATTCTACATCTACTTCCCTTTATTTAGTTTGTCTTTCTTTATGTGCCAGTCTTTATTTCATGTTTAGAATTGTCTGCTAGGCTTTTGGGTTTTTTTTCCTGCTTTTATTTTCCTTTGTTGATTCTCTGATGCTCTTATTTTGCTGCCAGAGTCCAAACGAGATGTGAAACTCCTATCTCATGTGGATTTACTCAACACTGCACAACATTTTTCTTTTATGTTTTTGTTTGTTACAAATTATCATGGTTTATAAACCCTTCCAGGCTTTTCAAAGGGTTTTATATTACTAAACATGAAAAATAAAAGGATGTAGCAATTTCAAAGGGACAAATTCCCTTTCAGAAGTCACTGAGGATGCAAAAGTAAAGCAATAGAATGGCTATTGGATATATTTTCTAGCATCATGAGGTAATACAGTAGCTCTTAGAATGTCACAGAAGTTAATGAGGCAATTTCCTACAGAGAGATGGGACAGCACAAAGCAAACCTCCTGGCATCTTCTGCAGAGAAAACAAAAGCTACTTTCTTCACTGTAAATTATAGCTTCATAATAATTCAGAAAATAGTTTCTACTTATGAAAAATTGAATCACTGGATCAAGTTTATTCAGTACCTCAGACATGTGGGAGAAAAGTGCACTTTTAGCTGAAAGTAGTCTTTCCTAAGTACATTCTCATCCCAAGCTTGAAATACCCAAATAAATCTTTGCCTGCATTAATGTTTGCAAGGTTTATATTTTATAGGTTCCTTGCTAGCAACTGTAGAAACCACCTTTGCCTCATTACAAAGATTAAAAAATAATGGTTTACACAGAAAAGGTCCAGCATTTTTAAAGCAGGAATAAAAACAATAATAGTAATAAACACAATGCATAAAAATCCAAGAGCTATGTGAGTTGATTACCCACCCTTTCTTCATGTTGACTGAGTGTTCCAAGAAGTATATTTTGATTGGTTCAGAAAAGATAGGGCTTTTCACCTAGGTATCAGATTGGAGAGAAAACTAAGCAGCTCTTATCTGAAGACTCAGCACATCAGACACTCATGGTGAAAAATTTCTACATGGAAGTTAAATTAGAGGTCAGCCAAGAAAATGACTGCTATCCCTTGTATTTCTTTTTTATATATGCATTCCTGAACACTATAATTTAGTCTTTACTTATTTTTGAATTTCATAAAATGGAAACAAAATACATGTCATTCAGAACATTTTCACTTGCTCAACAGTGTGTTTGTAGGATGGTCACTGACTTTGAAAGATAGATTCACTTACAAAATACTAATATTTTCCATCCAATGAATAAATCAGAGCATGTAATTACCCCAGTTTATGAGTATATTCTTGTGCATATATTTATACTACTTTTAATGCTTCCTGCTTTAATCACTGCAGATATTTTTATGCATATTTTTGTGTGTCCTGACTTCCCCCAGAATATCTAACTAGGATGGGAATATTTGGCATTTTTAGTGTATGTAGATCTTTATTTTAAATAAATAATGACTATTTTATAAAATGATCAAATTGACCCTAGGTTTTAAGCAGTCCTTTAATAATACAGGTATCCAAATGGCCCCGTACTCAATTGCTTAACACAGTGATCATTTATTCTAATTAAGTGGTACATTGTTTCTGCCTCATCCTGCACTTATGTAGGTCTGAGTCTTCTCTCTGTCACCCTCATCTCAGTCCAATCAAGAGGACAGGAGGAACATATTTTTCCTTTGCAGATGATAGAGCTATTAGAGAATAAGACTAATAGCAGTGTGATGCCCCTATTACATCAAACTTATTGACACCCTACTGGCTAATGCAAGATACAAGGCTAATCCCTAAATCAGAAATAGGCAATTGTGCAATTTACCTTCCTGTGATAAGTTATCCGTTAATATGGTATAAGGGGGAAGTTATGAGGAGTGTTTAAATATTGGGGCCAAGTCTTACCCACCTGTGAACCCTGTGATCTACAATGCCAACCTGCCTGATAAGACATGACCACTTGTTCAATAGTTGCTTAACTGTTATGGGGGTAACAATCTGTTTTCTGATCAGATTTGAAACCATTCTATAGGAGATAATTCATGCATCTTACTGTATATGTGATCAAATCCCAAGTATGTCAGGTAAGGTGCATTGTGGCACAAGTCTTTAATTATAGCATTTGGAAGGGAGGATCCTTTTGAATTTTAGGCCAGCTTGGCCTACATAGCAAATTTCAGGACAACCAGACCTACATAGTGAAAACTTGTCTCAAAAATACAGCATTCGCAGATAAACATTTCACACAAATTTTTTAAAAAGCTAAATATTAGGAACTGTCATTTGACTAAATAAGCATGAGATTAAACTCTCTTCTAAATATTTATGTTTATAGTCACTTAAGTGCTACTCTCTGTATTGATCAGGAAAGCTTCTCTTTGCAGTGGTTGCTAGTTAGGATAGAGACTCATAACTGGTAAAAGTATTGATAATAAGTGACTGTTGAATGTTCAACCCTAAATGAGACATCTATACAACCTCACCAAAGATTTACGAAAAATTTTGAAAGAGGGGGCAGGAATAATATAAGAGCCGAAGAACGAAGAAGAGTGCTATGCAACGCCATCTACTGGACATACCTGTTACATCCTTGAACTCACAGCAACAGTGTACACCTGCTGAATTAGTTACTTTTCTGTTGCTGTGATAAAACACCATGACTTAGTGTATTTATAAAAGAAAGAGTTTATTTGAGCTTACAGTCTATCATGGTGGGGATGTGTCCTAGTTTGTTTCTTCATTGCTGTGACAAAACACTCTGACCACTACCAACTTGGGGAGGAAAGGGTTTATTCAGTTTATATCTCCTGGGTCACAGTTCATCAGGGAGCCCAAGGTAGGAACTCAGGGCAGGAACCTGGAGGCAGGAGCTGGAGCACAGGCCAGGAAAAGTGCTTACTGCCTTGCTCCCCTAGCCCCTGCTCAGCCTGCTTCCTTATGCAACACAGGCCCACCTGATCAGGGTGCCCTCCCACATCACACAACAATCAAGAAGATGCCTCACAGACAAGGCCATAGGCCAGTCCAATGGAGGCAATTCCCCAATTGAGGCTTCCTCAAGCCAAGTGTGTAAAGCTATCCAGCACAATTGACCCCTTCTCAACTTGACACACAAACACATCACTATTAAACCATAACCTTTCCAATTCTCATTCCCAAGATACGGTGTTAATATCATGACATAAGACAGTGCAACCTTTAAATCCCCATAGTCCTTAAAAATCCAAATACTTAAATGTCTGGGGAGGGTGGGTCTGCTGAGGGTGCGGAGACCACTTCATCAGGTGAAGTAAATTCCTCAGTCTGCGGATTCAAAATCCTCAGCCTCCTCAGGGTTCTCCCACACATCTCCATCCCACATGTCAGGATTCCAATCTTTCCCTACCAATGCCCTCATCTTTACCGCTGATATTGTTCAAGGCTTGATTTTCTGCAGCTTTAGCTCTTTGGCTGCTGGAGAGAAGATTCTCTTCCAGAGCACACTTGGAAACTTTTAAACTGTTGATTTGAATATGGAGCTTGTCAATTTTATCATTAAGTTCATTGTTTATCTTCATCACTTTATCCAGAGATGCCAGAAGTAACCAGCCATGCAGGTAAACCTGCTAAATTCAGTGGGTTATACAATTCAAAACAAACAAGAACGTGAAATAAGAAAAGGATTACTTGTGAAGAGAAAATGATGTTCATTGGGAGTAGGAGGGAAATGAAATGATAACAGGGCATTGCTGATAATAACCAAAATAAACTCTATACATGTATAACATTTTAAAACAAAAACGCATAAAATATGTATATTTTAGGACAGGGGGACAGAGCTTCATAACCCCAGACTGCCTGGAACTCAATATGTAGACCAGGCTGGTGAACTCACAGAGATCTGCCTGTCTCTGCCTCCCAAGTGTTGGGATTAAAGCTGTGTGCCACCATACCTGGCAGCATAAAAGAATATATTTTAAAAGAAATATTAGAGCCAGTATCTCATCATAATTCTGAAATCTCATCAAGAATTGCTATTTTTTAAACTTGTTAAAATGATTTATAATGATATTTCTCTGTGGCTGTAGCATTTATTTACCTGATTGATAATGAAGTTAAATATGTTTTACATATTTGTGTGTGTACCTGTCTTTGCATATGCCTGTGCACATGTCACACATGCCTGTATACATCCATGTGGAGAACAACGGGCATTCTTATCTTCCAGCGGCCACATTCTTCCCTTGAGACAGTTGCTCTTGTTGATCCTAAAGTTCACCATCTGTAGCAGGAAAATTACTCATTTGTCTCAAAGATTGAACCTACAGAGAGTAAGCCAGTCAGGGGCGAGAGGAGGAGCACCCTGGGAAGAGGGGTGGAGCCACCACATATGGAGAGTGAGCAGACAGCCTCAGCCATATTGGGACTCAGGGAGCAAAGCACATGTGGTCAGGAGCTTGGACCTTGAGGCTAGCTGCAGAGCTGTGAAAACTGGTGGAAAGTGTGGACAGGATAGGGCAAGCCAGCATTTGCAGCCCAGTGCTAACTCTGTGGGGTGAGTCAGCATTCACTGACAGTGAGATGAGGCACTCAAACCTTGGGCGTGGTATGTGAAAGCTGATGGACACTATGGGCAGGGCTTGAATGGTACATGGGTTATGGGAAGAAATTTCTTGTAAGCACCCCAATCCCCAAATGTCATATAAACTATGCAAAATCCAAAATGGAAATGTGTTAGGTCAATTTTATTAACCACCATCAGAACCAGGAGACCCAATTACTGAGGGCCAGTCTCCCAGAGGATGGGAAGGAAAAAAAATTCAGTGGAACAACATCTCAGCTAGGATGGTTGACAACTGAATTCCTGGGGTCCACCTGTGTCCATCATCAGCAATTAAGGAACCACCTGCACACATAGCCATGCTTGGATTTGTGTGTGTGTGTCTGTGTGTGTGTGGTTGATGGGCGTTCAAACTCTTGGCCTTACTTGGGCACAACTTGCATCCTTGCCCACTGAGCCATCTCTATAAGCACTACTGTATATAACTTTGTGTCTTTTGTGGAGTGCTAAACCACACTTTTTGCTACCTACTTCTTAAATTGTTTTGGCCTTTTCCTCCTGTTTGAGAAGTCACTCACACATTTTCACATTTGTTTTTCATATGTATTCATTCAAGTGGAAAGCCTTTATTCTTTATTTGTAAAGATTATTAGGTAGTACTTATGAAAAAATACAATTATCTTTAATGTGTTTGATCTAAAGGTCTTTATTAGCTATTTTCATTGTTATTTACACCAAATAAACCTTAGTATCATTTTAGGTTCCACAAAATCTTCTTTTAAATTTATTTTGCATTGTATTAGAATAGTACATGCAAGAAAGAAATATTTAACTATCAAGTTGAAAATTTCTTTAGTTAATAAACAGAATACTGTTATTTATTCATTTAAAATCATACAGCTTTCCAAATAAGGGATGTGTGTGTGTGTGTGTGTGTGTGTGTGTGTTTGTATAATACAC
>NW_008332663.1:2763159-2803287 GCF_000622305.1 Nannospalax galili | reverse complement strand
CTCTCTGTGTAACACAGATTGGCTTCAAACTCTTACAGCCAAAGACCTTTGACTGCTGGGGTTACATATGAAATCTTCAGCCTTTTCTATAGCCTAGGTTTATTGCTGGATATTGAATGCTTTTATAGTGGTCTTAACGGTAACATTTAAAAAATACTCTTTGGGGCCTGAGGATATACTTTGGGAATAGGATGTTTGCCTGCATGCCCAAGACTATGGTTTCAATTCCAAATAATACATATTAACACACACCATTACACATGCAGACCACACACACACACACACACACACACACACACACACAGAGAGAGAGAGACACACACAGACACATACACAAACATACGCATACATTCCATACACAGATTGTCCAAGGATTTATTGCTATAATACAGAACTTATAAAAGTTTTTTTTTCTAGTAGTACTAGTGAGCTCATTCACGTATTTTAAGTTTACCTATTCATTTTTTTTTAGATTTCAATGTGCAGAGTCATAATCTATAGCTTTGAAGGTCTTATTTTTCCTTTCAAACTTATATTTTCCTGTCTTGCTAAATTTCTTGAGACAGGGTCTCCCTGTAGCTCCAGCTTTCCTGGAACTCACTATGTAGACCAGGCTGGCCTTGAACTCACAGAGATCGCCTGCCTCTGCCTCCTGAGTGCTGAGATTAAAGGCATGTGCCACACTCCCAACCAGCCTTTTACTTTTAAATAGAACATGAAAAAGAATATTTCCTACATTTTATTGCTATATTTCTCTGAGATTTAGAGAAACTTTCTCCCACATTTTGAAAGTCCTGAGTTTCCTGCCTTTCAAAAATCACATGCCTGGTTGCTTCCTTTTATAAATTCTTTTATTGAATCTGCTTCAAAGGCTTTTTAAGTTTGCATTCCTTATTCTTTTGTGTGGATACAATTTGATTAATTTTTTCCAATGTTAAATCAATTTTCCGTGCCTCAAATAATGTAAATTTTAATCATGATGTATTATTTTTATATACATTGCATCATTCAGTCTAAAACCTATTAAGAATTTTTATGTCTTTATGATTAGGATGACCGATAAATTTCCTATTTCTTATTACATCTTCAGTACTTGAAATAAAGTTCTCTCCTGAAATATATTGAGAAATGTCCACTCATGCTTTATATTTTAAAATTTCTTTTGGATTATGGCGAATGTGGCAGGGTAAGCCTTCTAATAATATTACTTCACAGAAATATTTGTAAAGAGTGACTTAATTTCTTTAACTAGGCCTTATCAGTCTCTTGATTTCTTCTTGATTCATGTTTTGAAATGTCTATATTTCATCTAAACGTGAAAAGTTTTTATTCATTATCATATTCTGTTGTGAACGTTTGACTTTGAGATTTATGAAAGATTTGACTTTTTATCCCTTTTTAGATTTCGTTCAATGTGTTTATCTTCATTCTGAGACAAGGTCTCGTATAGCCAGGCTGACCCCGAATTCAGTTGGCCTTGAACTTGTGATCTTCCTCCCTCTACATCCCAAGCTCTCTAATTATAACTGTTTCCCACCATATCAGCTTCAATTTTTTTCTTGTAGTCATTCCTGTGACAGTTTTTCCCAGGTCCTTAAACAAACCTTTAATTACTCTTCTTGTATGATGAAAGCATTATGATCATGTATTGTTATCATATTCTATGGTACCTCTAGCTCTCAAGTCTGTCATGTTGCAATTTTATTATTATTTATCTAAAAAGGCTTGCTAATTGTCACTTATTTCTTCCTTCAAATTGATGATTAATTTAGATATATTTATATTAACTTTCTTAAATTTAGGAATTTATTTCTGCTTAGTTTATTTCTTCTGTATCTGGATTACTTACCATGTTCTCTAGTACTTAAACACTCATTTTTGTGACTTATTATATATGTCAGCATATGTGAAGTGGTGATATTATGATTTTCTTATCGTCTGTTATAATTGACTACTCAGAGCAAGCCTGCTATAGCCACACAATTTTTGTGATAAGTCTATAAATTTACCATGAGTGCTTGCACTATATTTCTGTACATACAGCTACTAGGTTCCATTTTCCATATATGGAAAACTTCAGAAAAAACAAGAGAAGACTAAGCAATGAGTAAGGAAATCACAGATCTAAGTGCTTTTTAGGATTATACATGTGTAACTTACCCAATAACAGTAAAAAGGTACTTATATAATTTTGAGGCTTTTCCCACTAATGAGTATAAAGTAACAAATTCTTAGCCAGATGTGGTAAAGCCTTTAATCTCAGTGCTTGGGAGGCACAGAGAGACAGATCTTTGTGAGGCTGAGGCTATCTTGGTCTACATAGTGAGTCCCAGGCCAGCTGGGGCTACAGAGAGACTCTGTGTCAAAAAAAAAAAAATTCCCTTGAATATATAAACATAAGGACATTTGCAGTGTTTTAAATTTGGATGTCTAGAGTTTACTGAAACTTTTGGAGAAAAAAAAAAAAAACATGTTGCCATCTGACTGAAGTTTTAAAGGTTGTTTATATGTGTAAGAAAGAACAGACTCTCCTAGAATCACAATTTGAATGATGGATAGCTCAGCTAACCTTCCTAGCTTATAACTTTGCTAAGTGACTTCCTATTCATTTCTATCCTTTTTATTCTCCAGAATGCAGAGCTTTGTGGACCATATCTCAAAGCCCTTCATGCTCTTTTATTTTGATGTCATCAGAAAAGAGGAGATAGTTACAGGGAGTGGAGATTGAAGAGGACAAGTAACATCTGTTATCTGCGAGTGTTTGCTAAAGTTTAAGAAGTCAGTGACTAAATTCCACTACTTAACAACTCTCTTCTACAGTTCTGGGTTTCTGCTGGTCTTCCTCTTGACTTTCTCTTCACTCTCAGAGTAGAAATGGCTTCCTATCCTGGCTAATTGCTAGGGTCTTCATTATCTTTGATCTTTGTAATATTTCTGATTGCTTCTTACAGGTTTGGTTTATTAAATATTTTTATTACTCTGTTAGTTGTCATAACATTGTTACAACATACATTTTATATTTCAAATCAGTATGTTAATTCGGTTTTTCAAAATTGCCGGTGCCAGCCGGCCAAGACGGACAGTACCTAAAAGGGGGAGTGAGGATTGAAAGAAAAAAACAAGAGACAGACTTGGGAGAGGACTGTCAGTAGAGACTGCAGCCGTGGTTTATTTCTGCTCCGCCTTTTTATACAGAAGAACTCAATTAGTTTCAACAGCTGTTTTTCCCACCTGTATCTGAGGGTCAAGGAGCGGTCAAATACTTGTTTTGTGAGGTCCACCATATAAACACATTCCTCCTGATTTGGAAGATTAGGTACTAGTGTGCAAAACACAAACTCAGTAAACAAGCCTGCCACAGCTTATGTACATAATGGATTAATAGCTCCCAACACAAAAATATTAATGAAACAAAAAAATCACAAGTACGACTTATTAGATCAAATGATTATACTATAGAGAAACACTGAAATGCACAATATTTGAACTCACTATGCCATCCTAAATAACACTATTTTGTTTCTAATGAGACTATGGATAAGGCATCCTAAATAATAATCTTCATGTCAGAAAAACTATTGTTATATACTACAGATAATTGACATAAAAGAGGGAAAATAATTATGAGGGAGACTAATATATTATATCTACAAAATAGTGTTGATTCTATCTGTGCTAGATTAATAACCTACAAAAAGAATCAGTTAAATTCATATCTATGTTCAATTTCAACCCAGGAGAATATTTGAAATATTAAATTTCCAAAAATTAACAAAAATCACTTTCAATTTACTAATTTAATAAGTTATTCTTTCTTTTTTGCTTTGAAAACATTAATTTCCAATCCTCATATATCATAATGCTCTCTTAAAATTGCCATAGAAATTCCGTATCAATTTTCAATATAACATTGATAATATCTTGCCATAGGTAGAAAATTCTAAGAGTGAAAATTAAGCTAAAATTTCATCATTTATACAAAGGTGAGAATTTTTTTACATGAGAGTACTTAACCATGCAAAAATAAAGAGACTAAGAGAGAGCAAGCAAGTTCAAGCTATAGGAGAAAAGAAGAGGGTGAGAAGGAAAGAGAGAGAGGAAGAGGAAGAGGGAGGGAGGGAGGGAGAGAGGGAAGGAGGGAGGAAGGAAGGAAGGAAGGAAGGAAGGAAGGAAGGAAGGAAGGAAGGAAGGAAGGAAGGAAAAAAGAGAGAGGGAAAGCAGGAGGGAATGAAGGCAGGCAGGCAATCGGGCCATTTAAAAAAATTATTCATTGTTTTTATTTTGTATGTGTGTGTTTTGCCTGCATGTATGTATGTATACCCATGTCATGCAATGACAGCATATTGATATTAGAAGAGGGTGTCAGATCCTCTGGAACTGCAGTTACAGATGGTTGTTTACCTCCATGTAGGCATTGGGAACTGAATCCGAGTCCTCTGCAAGAGCAGCCAGTGCTCTTAACTGTTAGCCATCTCTCCAGGCACAGTTTAGCCATTCTTCACTACTACAAAGTTATGTGTAGAGATTCTAGGAATTAGAAGAATTGAATTTTCTAGTATAGGGTTTTTTCATTCTTCCTACTTCTGTTTTTACCAAAACCAAACCAGCAAACCAAGTAAACAAAACACATGAATAGTTTGGAACTTTAGGCAAGAGCAGTGTGAAGATAGAACTACAGAGTAAGGAGTTAAATTTGCTTGTCTTGTAATATGTATTGTGTAAACACTCATTTCTCACAGTATTGATATTGTGAAACTCTCTTATGAGAAGCTGTCCATTTCTTAGCAAATAGCAGTAGTGTAATAGGTAAGTCGCTTCTTACTGCAGAGCCAATTTAGATTGGAAATGGACAGGCAAACTGCTAGCAGTAGGGTAGAGGCTTCAGAGGTATGGAACAATAGAGGAAGAGAAGAACAGCAGGTTTTCACGCTAATTTGGTCTATAACCTTGACACTAAAGTGATAATGGAAATCTCATAAGGTGTGAATGAAGGTCTCCAACCAAGAAAGTGAGGAAGTTACATAATACATCAGTTATAAAACCTCTTTAACTATATATATGGTGAGTGTCTCACACTTAATAATCTACTAGTATTGTGAAGTAAAAGGAAAGATTTTGAAGTTAGCTGAAGTTAGATGCGTACTTTGGGTAAACCGGTTAACCTTTCCTGCGTACAGTATTTTCATTTGTAAAATAAGGATGTTGGATCAGATCATGTCAAAGTCTCATTGAGCTACATATCTGTGGCTATACACTCATTTAATAACCAAATTCCAAGTTGGACAGATGTAGTACAACAGAAGGATAAATGGGTTTATTTCAAGGGAAACGAGATCCACTGAAGACAATTAGGAATACTCAGATTTTTCACTACTGTCTTGCAGATCTCGAATTTGTAAAGTACTAATTATGATATGACAGATACTCCTGTTTTATTTATATATCTATTTTTATTGGTTTGTTTGTTTTTGAGACAAGGTCTCTCTTTAGCCACAAGTGGCCTGGAACTCGCTATGTAAACCAGACTGCCCTCCATCTCACAGAGGTCTGCCTACCTCTGCCTCTTGAGTGCTGAGATTAAAGTCCTGGTCAACATGCCTGGCTACCACATAATTCCTGATGAAGAAACACCTAGCAAAGAAAAAAGAAAAAACAGAGATACATTGTTTTCTAAATACATCACAATGTCACAATCAAAAGTTTTATCTTGGTTATGGCTATTGCACCCTGAATTAAACTTAGGATATGTAACTTTAGATGTTCCATTGAAGTACATTTCCTTGACACCGAGAACAGATAGGACTCATTCAGAAAGCGGTCATGTTTTCCTGAGTTAAGATGCTGATTTGGAAAGATGGTGCAGTTTCTGTTATTGTCAACACTTGCCTGGCTAAGCATGTTCCATTGTGACCTTCACTGAACAGCAGTGTGAGTGAAAAGTCCTTATTCCCTTATTCTTATTGAAGAGGGATTGAAGAGTTAAGTTGACTTTGTAATATATCCACATTTTCTTGATTAAACCAAATAAAATGATTATTGAACATTACAGACCAGTGAAAAATTGCTACACTAAAATAAGCTAGCCAGATATGAATATTAATAAGGAGTTTGGCTTCAAGCTTCACAAGGACTAAACAGCTGGGATTCTAAGTAAATTTGGTGAGGTGGCTAAAATTGTAATATTTTTCTTTTTTTTCTTTTTTTTCTTTTTGGTCTTTTTGAGTCAGCGTCTCCCTGTATCCCCAGCTGTCCTGGAACTCGCTATGTAGACCAGGCTGGTCTGGAACTCACAGAGATTCACCTGCCTTTGTCTCACAAGTTCTGGGCTTAAAGGCCTGTGTCATGAAGCCTGTTTAAAATGGTAATCTTCAAGTTATATTTATCATAGAAGATTATCTAGAAGTTAGACGCAAACCTTGCTAATTCCCAATACCCTAAGCTCAAGGACAATTATGGTGCTAGGTGATTCCTTTGTCTGCAAAAGATGACTATTCTAGAAAAAATACTATACAGAAAATGATTTCATTCACACAGCTAGAGATTTAAGGCAGTTCTACCCAAATGTAAAAGTAGAAGAATATACTTACATATTCACGTGTATCTGTTTTCCAGGAAATCATTGATTTATATGGCTATATGGTCTTTTCAATTGTTTATGTTTATGCTGCAGCTATTCCATAAAGGCAAATTTTTCTCTCTCTTCTGGTTTATAGTGAAATGTAGTATGTGATTTCTTTAGTAAGACAAACACGGGAAAGCAGTAAGTCTGAAAAAGACTGAATGCAAATGCAACCATCAGACAGAGTTTGGGACAGGAAGCTGTGGTTTGTGGCATGTGGACATTAAACATTGGAATTAGGAACACTGGAAATTTGGTGTGCAGAAACACAGTGGCCAGGTCATATCTTCATTATTAAAATGTGGTTTTTGATAGTGTTCCAAATTTGCCAGAATTACCTCAGGAACCAGTGGAGTAGGCAAACTTCCTTCATGCCATAATAGATGTTAAATTTCCTGTCTTTCTCAGCATTTACAGTCCTCTCTCCTGAACATCTGTTCCATGTACCATTCTGTTTAAACGCTGTTTCCTGCTTTGCCATATATCTTAGTCTAGTTAATTTTTATTCATATTTTTCTCAGGAAAATATTTCCTTCCCCACTTGCTCATTGACTTCTGTGTTTCTATGTGTTTTTTAGAAATCATCCTTTTCTATTATTAGTAATCAGTTTCTCTTTAGTCTTTACTAATCCTAAAGCTCCAAGAAATCAAAAATTATGTCTAGCATTTTGGCTAATAATCATTCAATAATTAACCTGAAAATTCATGCATGTACATTTACTTTTTAATAGCATGCATATAATGTGTGATCCAGAATGTTGTTCTCTAATGCCCTAAAAGTAAGGAAGTATATCTCTAATTTGGTCATATGACTGAAATATTCATAAGATATTTATGCCTTTTAAATAATTTCCTTAGAACTTACACAAAGTTTCAGAATCTCAGGATCACAGAAACAGCCTTCATGATATTATGTAGATTAAAAATGATTTTTTTTTCAGATATTCATACAACTCTGAAGTTTGTGAGACTAACCAGCAGGAAGTCTTGAGCAAGAGTGAGGTGGGAAAAATGAAAGAGAATATCAATGAGTGTTGATCTTGTAAGAATAATGGTTTTATTTCTGTATGTGAAATTCACACACAGAGGTCAAATTAGACAATTCAGTGAAAGATTGCAGCGTAACATCCTAAAGTGGGGTAAGGATTACTCCATCATCTCAATAAATACACATATATTGACATAATAAGATACTCACAAGACTGTTTAAATGATCAATGTTGATTAATATTAGAAATTATCCCAAGTAAAAAAAAAAAAAAAGGTAAGTAAATGTGGGATTGTTAACCATTCATGTGCAATAGAATTTTCAACAGACTTGTCTTTTTTAATTAGAATTATCTAGAAAAAATATTTTTTGAAAATTCAATGAAAAGTATTGCAAACAGGAAAGACGAGAATAGTGAAATGACTTGAAGTAACACTTGTATAACAGGAGTGGACATCGTTAACCATAACTACTTTTCTGAACATCATATATCCAGTCCCAACAAAATTATCTTAAATATAGAATATATTAGATATAAAATATGATCGTGCTTAATGTACTAGTGGATTTCAAACCTGCTTCAGACAATTAAGTATTTTATTCTTATGGCTTAATTGTATTATTTGTAAAGTGGAAAAAGATAACACATTGCTAACTTCATGTCTCTAGATCAGTATGTGTCAATAACTCAGATCTGCATGGAATAATTAGTCCAGAACATATAAAAATCGTGATAACTGGTCATTCATTATAGACTAAAGAGCATGAAGGTTTTGTGGATGAGAGGCTTCAACAATGTCTATCATTTAGAAAATAAATTTAATTATAAATACAAAATGAGATCAATTTTGATATAATTAACTCCTGTAAATTAATGATCCAGAACCTTAACATACATCAGACCCATGGTATAACCACTACTGAATTTAGGATATAAATAAATCAGCATAAAACACTCATTTTTATTTATTCCCAGTATTCTCAATAAACATCTGATTACAGTTACTGAAGATGGATATTCCTTCCACCTAAGTACTGTAAAATTCATTCTACATACACATTGTTTCTACAAAGTTCCTTCATTCCTTTTGTGGTCCAAATACTTTCAAAATCATACTATGATCATATGTTATATGTGATTTCTATTTATTAAAGTATATTTTTTACAAATTATCAAATTCTTTCCCAAATGTAAGGGAAAGCAATAGTGTTTGGTAAAAAAAAATCACAAGGGAAGATATTTGTACTTACTCTGCTGAAACTGCTGTTCTTTATCTTTTTTTCTGATATTTGAAGTTGAGGAAAGCAGTATTTACTTGTGTTTAAGTTCCCTCTTTCTATACTTTTACTGCTATGATTGCCTGATCTCTACATCGTCTGACTGAATTTAAAGAGTAAAAATTATTTTTCTCAAAATCAATTTTTACTTTTCTCTATGTTCAATTATGCAGTTTTTATAAATTCAGTATTTCACTTAATTTATCTTTTCCACACACCTAAGACACTCTTCTCAATGACCATTGAGTTCAATGATCATTAGTGAGCAAGTTTAGCTAAGAAATTTTCTCAACTTGTCTTAGGGGAAAATGAAGGCATAGCAAATTAATCTTTGACTCTTTACCACCCAAAGAGACAAGGAGTTTGGACTGGCTGGGATTTTCTGCAGATATTCCTCCCAGAGATAAAAATTTCCTTGGAATGGTGTGGTGAGCCTCCTGCTCCAAGATTTCTCAAGTAACAACATTCAACTTCAGGGTGAAAGAAAGGCAATAAACCAGGAGCCTTCCATTAAATCTTAACAGTTTGATGAGCCAATCTTACTGGGATAAAACAATATCGTAAAATATTCAAAAAAATCTCAGTTCGGCTCCTGGGAGTGAGATCTTTAAATATTACCTTCCAATCATGTTAGTTGAAACTGCCACGGAAAGATGTGGAAACGGCCAGTAATCGTTTTAAAGTCTACCCTAAGCTGTATGGATGCTAAATATGAATAATATAGACCCCATATTCTTTCTAAACAGAAGTTGTTAATTAGATGTGTAATTATAAAACAGCAACTGTCAATTTAATTGAGCAAAAGTGGAAGACATTTACTAGAAATCATCATCTGGTACAAAGCTAACAGAAAATGAGGGTAGGGAATTTGCTGTTTCTGTGAAACTTGGAAAAGAAAAATGAACTGTATTTGTTAACATATGTCATTGTCTTTGCTATCTCGAATAAGCAGGTGTTCTAGTTAGCTTCTGTCACACAGAATACCAGGGAAGTACAGAAGGGGAGTTGTGCAAGCTAATCACCAAGACAGTGGCTTTGTACGACAGCAACGATACATGGCTTACAATTTTGTAGGTGGTCTTATTTTCTCCTGTCTGCACATTTTTTTTTCTGGATTCTCTCATTGTGGTCAGTTGGCAGCTTAGTGGGATGCTCAGTGATTTGAGTTGGTTTGACTAACATGACTCACAGTTGACAGGTTAGTGAATTCTTAGATTAGGTTGTTCATTTACCCGTGTATGATCCCTCATTTTCAGTGGATGAATTCAGCTTTGCTTCAATAATAACCAATTATTTCTAAGCAGAGAGGGAGTAACTCCTAACTCTTATGAAACATCTGCATATAAAACATTTTGCAGTAACTCATGTTCCAGCAGAATAACATGGTACAGTTCATATTTGCAGAGTGAAGAAATAAACTCAGTCTATTGATTGAAAGAGCTTCATGGTACTATGCAATAATGCTGTGTTAAGTAAATACTCAGTGGTTAATTTCATGACTATATGGTAGATAGCTACTGTTATTTAAATTGCTTTGAATGAAAAATGACTGATGACCACTATTTACCTTCTACCAATTTCTTGAAACTCATGGGGGCATGTTCTTACTCATCACAATTTTCATAAACAGAAAAAAATACTCTCATTTAATAATTTTAATTTTTATGTAAATTTTTAGAATTATTGATCAGAGATAAATATTGTCTTAATAATTCTATGTTAATTTGGTTGTCTCAAAGCAGTGCTCGATTTAAAAATATTGTCATCTTATTTGATGTTTACTAAATTAAAGAAACTTACAGCATTTGACTCAGTGACCACATGCCACAGTTCTCATTTATTTATCCTTAACATCATAATTTACAAATTGTTCATATCTCCCACTTTCCAGGTTTCCAAGAATCTGCCAAATAATTATCATATTAATTTGATTAATAATTTGGGTTTGAGAAGTAGTTGGTTAAGAGTTACTGGGAAGTTAAATGATATATGTAATCACTTAGAAGTTTTAGAAGTTTGTACGTACTGAGGCCTCTTACAGAGCAATGTACACTGGAGGTGGGGGTGAGAATAAATGAGTAGATTATTTAAAATGTCAATGATCTTATGTCTATATGTGATGACCTTCATCATTACACAGATTCCAATTCTAAACTATTGGCTATATCAGAGAAAGAGAATGTCTGGGAGAAGGAAGAAATACAGATGGCTTTTTGAAGACATTATCATTTTCCTGGCACAGTTTTATGTACTTTGTTTCATTTGTCATTAAGCTTAAGGAAATTTAGAGACTTTTTTTTAAAGAAGCTTCTTTTTGCAGCATATGGAGGCTATTACAGCATTCCATAACTGGCCACACACAGAGAATAAGTGTCCAAGAAATGTGTCCAGCCACAAATGACATTTCTGCAGTGGACCCTCTATACCTAAGGCTCAAGGAACATAGTGGAACAGGGGGTAGGGAGAATATTAATGCATCCCTCAACTCTCATCAGCAAAGCTTCTTCATGCAACAGAGTAAGATGCAAACAGAAGGCCACAACTAGCCGTACTATAGAAGATAAGAGATTTCAGAATGTGTATTCAAGGATAGACTCATATTAAACTGCATTCACTCATGTCTCAGGAACCATTGCTGAAGTAGTCTTCCAGGGCTCTGGGAATTTGCTTATATGAACTTGCGACAATGGTTTCAGCATGCAAATTCCATACTGACTCAATCAGACAAAAACCCAACATAGAATTGGGGAAATGGGCAGCAGATCCCAATATTAGCAAAGGAACTATTAGCAACTGATTATTGCTGGTTAGTAAGCATTGATCTTCTTTAAAAGAGTTATCTCTAGATAGGCTAACTAGACTGTAGTGGATGAACTTGCAGCCAACAGACATCTGGGTACAAAAGCTTGACTTGATAGGCCTTAACACATATGAGAGAATTCATGAAATGTTGTGGGGACGCTATGGGGGACTGCTAGTAAGGGAGGGGGTCTAAATATGATTAACATTTATTGTATGAAATGAAAAATAATTCAATAAAATATGCATTTAAAATGCTTAAATACAGGGCTGCAGAGATGGTGTATCCATTAAGAGTACTGGCTGTTGTTGTAGAGAACCCCAGTTTGAATCCCAGCACCAACATGGGGGATAGCAACTCCAGTTCCAAGGGATCCAGCACCATCTTATGACCTCCGGAGGCTCTTCATGACACAGCTGCACTTACATACATGCAGGCATAACAAACATACACCTAAAATAAAATGAAAAATAAATACATCTTAAGTAGTTAGAGTGACACAAAAATAGTATTTATAAGTCAAAAATGTTCAATCATCTGAAGATCCCTAAATCACCGATGGTAGTTGTTTTTTTTTTTTTTTTATACAAACAAAATAAACAAGCAAAAAAGCAACCAAAAATTGATGACATCATCTGGTCCCATTATAAAGAAAAGGAGAAAAGGATTTGCAAATAAGCTGTCCTGAAGCTTTGTAAGGTCACCCTGCCTTTCTCATAGACACAGAACTATTCTTTTTGTTTCAGATTCTGTCCAGAGCCGAAATATGATTTATCTGTTATTCTGTCATTTTTTTCACTCTTTCTCTGACTCTACTTACACTGTGCCATGAGGTTGCTTTCTCACTCTCAACTTAGAAAAAAGCATGACTTTCTTCTTCTCTACCTTCCTCCTATAGGGAGCTGCCAAGATTTTCAGCTTGTGTGCTTTGGAATTTTTCCTCTAAAATCCAATAAAATTATCTTCAAACTTAAATTGAAAAGGAGAAAATTAAGGGGGGAGGGAGAAGCCAGATGGGGAGAAGTGTGGAGTGATATTATTAGTTGCAATAAAACAATGTTGGCTATGAGAAGTTTTTCTTTTTTATCACAATCTGAAACCCAACCCAAGGTTACTCATGTTCAGTCCATCAGAAAAACAGAATATTATTAAAGCTCTGTTCAGTCTGTTGTGATCTAAATGAAGATAAGAAAGGGGAAAGATGTGATTATGAATTTGTATCAATTATTTTTTAATTGGATTTTTAAAATTTTTTACTCAGTGTTGTTTAGACGTATACAAATCTCTGCTGAAAAATAAGGCTTGTTCAGGGAATGTTTATGGGATATAAACATTCTTAAGTAATTGTGTGCTCATATGCATCATGAGAGGTCAGCTAGGAAAAGAATGTTTACAGGAAATCATTAACTTAACTAAGAACCCAAAAGCATGCAATGTATCCATTTGTAAAACAAGGAAGAATTTTAGTATGTGTGATTCCCAGGTTTGTGAATCATGTCTTAATGTTTTATTATGCAACAGTGATTTAAACTGACTGCTAAAATTAAATCCTTGCCATTTTTAATCTTTGTTGATACAAATATCTATCTCTAATGCAGATGATGTGAACTATCCACTACTTTCATCTGAGTCCACAGATTTATACAGACTCAAAAGGCATAGCATGCATGCACATACATAAACTATTTATGAGACTCAGAAATAGTAATGACCCTTTTATAGTATTTAATTAATTACAAAAAGTCTTCCACGTAGGTCCCCTTTAACTTTTTATAAGATTAATTTATTTGCATAGTAAAACCGAAAAATGTAAATATTCATTAATAATTCTTTGTAATTCCTTGTTATTTGTGTTCAAGTTAAAATGTGCTCTTACTTCGGTGATGAAAAAGGACACAATAATAGTGACATTCATTGGCACTGTTGTAAACCTGGAACATCCCCGCTCACAGAAGTTTGAGGTTTGACTTGCATTGCAAAACACTGAGGTAATAAGTTGGACAAGATATGGTTACATGTGGCTCTCCTTTTTTGTGATTAGCTTATTGTATTTTCCTCATGATCTCTGCTTATATACTTTAATCCTCTATGTAAGTCAAGCTCTCATTTTCTCAAAAGTTTTTAAATAGAAATAGAAATTTATTTTTCATTGATTCATTTCTTCAAAGGTCAGTCAAACAAAGATAGGATAACTAATCAAAATTGTGCCATATTGTTTAAGAAAATATATATTGATATCCAGAAATTAAATATTTATGGTAGGTCACACAAACCATTGCCACCTTCAACATCATTGTACTTTTCCACCCAATATAGAAAAAATATTTCATTTATTTCAATATAAACTATCATATAGGAAAATAATAATAAATTCTGATGTTTTTTCTTATACAGTATGAACCATATTCATTTCACTATATGGTCATCTGATGACCATAAAAGTCTTTTCTTCCACACTGTATTTGTCATTCCTCCTTCTAATTAACATACTTATTTGTAAAGATGGAATTATAGACACTATGAAAATGACATTTTTTATATAAACAATATTTAGTATGTTATCAACTATATTACTAATACATCTTACTTTATAGAGAAACAGAAAAATTTACTGAAGTACTACTCCAAATAAGAGAGATCTTTGGTTTTTCAACATACATTGGTGGATCTAGAGACAATTCAGCTCTCAGTACTTCTCGTGATTCCAGTTCCAAGTGGCTCACTTGGATAAAATCCACATAATTGTTGATATATCTCATAAAACAGACTTGCTAAGTGTGTCCAAGGGGTATTTGTTCCTCCAAGGGGTGGGGCCAGCTGCAGAGAATTAGCTACAGAGAGGGAGCTGCAGAGAGTTAGCTGTGGAGGGAGGAGTGTGGATGTGATCTTGGCATCTGCAGCCCAGAAAAATATAGCCTCAGTGTCTCACCTGCGTGGACTCAAGAGGGGTCAAGACTGCAGGCCCAGGAGGCATGGGTAAAAGCTAATGCAGGCTTTGGGCAGGGTGCAGAAGCAAGCTGGAATGGTAAGCCACTGAGCCACAGAGTGGAAAGAGGCACCAGGTGTTTGCCTTTGTAAGTTATTCTATTTCCCCTACCAGTATATAAACTATGAAAAATTCAGATAAAGATGTGTTATATGGGTTGTCTACTAGCACGAGGACCCTAAGAAGCAGGGACCCTAAGAACTCAGGTGACAAATTGGTACAGCTGACAGGGTGTTGCTGGAAAAGACAAACTGTGGGAGTTTGGAAAGACAAGGGACTTAATGGATCCCATTAAGAACTGCTTCCCCCTGCATTGGCCTAGGTTGAACAGCCTGTAAGGGAAAAATACAGAGGAACTCAAAGATTGAAGAAAGAGAGAGAGAATTTAATAGTACTTAAGTTTAATTACTTCATTGCTTATAACTTCCTGGGTAAGAGCCACTCAACTCTGGTACAAGGCTAGACTGAGACATAAGGGCGCCCGGAGATAGATAACGGGATGTGGGCTGCCACCCCAGGGTGTGACCTGTGATAAACAACTCTGGTACAAGGCTAGACTGAGACATAAGGGCACCCGGAGATAGATAAGGCATGTGGGCTGTCAGAAATGCTTGTGTAAATAAGAGATTACAGAAATCAGGAAACTGACACCTACCACCCAGAGGGTGACACACATGAATTAGCTTAAATCTATAGGTTAGGTATTTTAAAGCTATTGGTTGTGTGAAAATGCACGGGCTCTGGTACAACGGCTGTGAAAATCCTATATAAACATTGCCTGAAGTTGCTTCAGGGTCGATTGCTCTAACCAGACCTGCGTATCTTGGGAGGACGGTCGACCCCAGCTAGCTGGCTTAATAAAGACTTTGCTTGAGTTACGTCTCCGTGCTCATACATATTGTTTTCCTGGGAAGCCCACGGAGTCTCGGACCCTAACATTTGGGGGCTCATCCCGGGATTTGTTCGTACATATTGTTTTCCTGGGAAGCCCACGGAGTCTTGGACCCTAACAATGGCAGTGTTGACATGGATCTTACAATGAATTATAAAATATGTAACTAAAAAGGGGCTGGCCACGCAAAAACATGGACATAGCTGTGTTGTAAGTGTGGTGAAATAGCCCAGTTGCGGGTATATGAAGACTTGTTAAAGATTATAGAAAAGTTAGAAAAATGTTTACAGGCCTGGGACACAAGCAGAGAAACCTGAGAGGGGTCATGGCCATTTTGCATAATAAAAGACTTACCCAACACAGGAAGCTGAAAGGCTAGGGTGGTACTGGTAGACCCAGTTGCAGAACTTGAGAAGAAAAAAAAAAAAAACAACAGGACATTTTAACTTGTTTTAGGTCTAAGGGCTCCAGAAAAAAGATAGAAAATAATAAAAAAGGAAACAGCTTAAAATGAAAGTGGCTAAGGCTGCCCCTCAGATTCAACCTTTGATACAGAAAGGAAAGGAAGCTAGCAGTACTATAGCTAGGAAATACTCCACACTGGGACTGTTAAAACTAGGAAAAACTAACAAGCAAGCAATCAAGGAGCACCTCACCACATGGTTCATGGGTATGGGATATGGGAGCAAATAATATCAGTCTAGGTCCTTCAGAAGCTTCACAGCTTAGTTATATAACCACTCATCCATCCTTGAAATATAGTCTGTTCAACCTAGGTCAGTGCGGGGTAGCAGTCCTTAACGGGGTGGCTGTTTAAAGGCATTAAAGATACATGGTCATCACCAAAGGAAACTTCCATAATTAACAGTAGCTGGAGGACTACAAAGGAGGGGCAAGCATTACTGAGAGAACTAGGTATGAGAAAAGCAATATATGATGCCTAGTTCACTGAGCCAGATAAGACTGTGTTCACTAGAGATATGTAAGAAAGCTTAATTCAACTGGGACCTCAAGAATGTTATAGAGCTTTAATGGTTTTGCTAAGCCCTTTAATGACAAAGGATCTTTGTAAAGTGAGAGAGGCTTTAGCAGATCAAAGTGACTCTGACCAACATGTAAAATGTGTCAGTAGAATAACTTATCATCTTACAAGAGATACAGAAAAGACCATACAGAAGAAATTGTCTGTTTGGGTTACTCAAACATAAATGTGGTAAAACTTATGTCAAGCCCAAATTCCCAAAGGAAAAAAAAAGACAGAAAAACAAATTCAATACTAAGGAGTTTCTGGAAGGCTTTAAAACCAGAACAAGTTTACAAAAGACATTCAAAGGATAAAAACTGCCCCAGGGGTGGTTAAGGATCCCCAAAGATTGAATAAGGTGCATTTCTCTACGGATAAAGGCTATACTAGGGGTGGAGGCAGTTTTTCTCACCAGTGCCTCCCCCAGAAGCCAGATATCATCAATGGAGAGATGACAGATATGGCTACAGACAGGAGGCAGACCCAGGGTCTTCCTGACTCAGGGAACCAACAGGTACAGTGAGAACAAGAGAAACCCCCTGCCTCCTTAGCCCAGTGCAAGTTCAGGCAGCTGGAGCCAACAACTGTAAGTATATTAAGGATAAAAGAATACAAAGAGACTCCATGCAAGATCCCCTAGGGATAACTAAAGATAATAAAGAACTAATCAAATTAATGCCTCTTACCCATGTTACAGTACCTAACAAAGATCTATGGAGAAAACCTTTCCATGCTGTGTTAGGCCTTGTCTAAGATTGATTTAATATATGAGATTAGCCTTCCTTCAAGTGTTTTACAGGTGTGAAACCCAGTTGAAAGATACCTGAAGAAACAAAGGCCAGCTATAGCTGTAAGATTCTTGAGAGTGTTATGGTTGGGTAAGGTAAAAAGAGAGGCTCCCAAACTATACAACTGTTAAGAAAATATACAGTACCAGGTTGTGGGTTGCCTCCGTAAGAGCTGTTGCTCAGAGAGAGATCCTAGAGGTCCTCAAATTCACCAAGGCTATTGCCACTAATGTCAGTTGTACACTAAAACGTTTCATAAGACCATGTTGCTGAATACACTGCGTGATGTCACATGTTGTGTTAAATGATAAATATCACTTTCCAATTATGTGATAACAATTACCAAAGTCTTATGCTAAATGGGTTATTTTCAGAATAATATTGAATTTCTTATGAATTGCTAATATGCCCATATTCTGTCTTTAAGAATGTTCATAACCGGGATGGAGAGTTGCTCAGTGGTTGAGAGCACTGACTCCTCTAGCAGAGGACACAGTTTCAACAACCAGCACCTACATGACAGCCACGAACGGTCCTTAATTCCAGTTCCAGGGAAATCCAAAGCCTTCTTCTAACCTCCATGGCATTGCACAACATTTGTACACTCACATACATGCAGGCAATACACTCATACACATGAAATAAAAATAATAAATAAAATATTAAAACATTTTTTCACCATCTTTACTTATCTTTAAGCATAAAATTATCTTTAAATAGTGTGCGTATATGTGTGTGTGAATGTATATATGTATGTATGTATGGGACATGTATGTGTCTGGTAGTGTGGTATGTGGTTGTGCTTGTATGATTAATGTATGTGAATGCTTGTGCATGCAGAGACCAGAGCAAGCTATCCAGGTCCTTACTTCCTTTATTGCTCCCCATGATATTGTCTTGAAACAGGGTCTGTCACTGAATCAGAATGCCTTTTCTGCTGTTATGCTAGCATACTATTGGGTCCCACTTGTTTCCATCCCAATCCTGGGGTACAGGTACTCACAGTTTTGCCAAGACTTTTATTTGGTGCTAGTAATTCAAACTCAGGTCCCTACATCTTCATGCTTGCCAATCTGATGCACTCATCCACTGAGCCTTCTTCTGAGCCCTAAGGGTAAATATTTTGGTATTCACTTCAGTTTATATGTCTCTGGTTTGGAAACACAGGTTAAGACCTACAAATACCTTTGCTAATGTTAATGTAAGGTATCTATGATTTTTTACTTTAATGGTTCTTTAAATGATGGGCAGAAATTCACAGGAAAATGTTTAAACATGGGGATTACATACTGTTAAGGATGATATTCTATATTTTAGGCTATTGTGAATGGGAGATTTTTTTCCTAAACTGTTTCTCTGATGGCTTGTTATTGTTATATAGAAAAGCTATTCATTTTGTATATTGATTTTCTAACCTGCCACTTTGCTGAGAGTGTTCATCATTTCTAGATTTCTAGTGGAATTTGGGAGAACTCTTATGTATGTATGTATGTATCATCTATAAATAGTGATAACTTGACTTTTTCTTTTCAAATTAGTATGCCTTTAACTTCCTTCTCATGTCTTATTGCTACAGCAAGAGTTTAACACTGTATCAGGAATAGGGATACTGGATAACCTTCCTGATTTTAATGGGAAAGATTCCAGTTTTTCTCCATTTAGAATGACATTGGCTGTGGTTTATTGCATATAGCTTTAATTATCTTGAGGCTATGTTCCCTCATGTCTAATTCTCAAGGGCGTTGATCATTAATAAACGTAGGATTTTGTCAAAGGTCTTTTCTTCATCTATTGGGATGATTATGAGATTTTTGTCTTTAAATCCATTTATATAATTTAATATGTTTATTGACATAACTATTGAGCCATCCTTTGATCTCTCCAATAAAGCTGACTTGATCACTGTTGATGGATGATATTTTTGATGTGTGTCTGAATGTGGTTTGGGAGTATTTTGCAGATAATATTTTCCCTCTAAGTTCATTAAGGATATGATTCTATGGTTTTCTATCACTATTGTGGATTTTCCTGGTTTTGGTACTAGAATAATACTGGCATCATAGGAGTTTGGGAATTCTACCCCTGTTTCTATCATTTCTCTTTTTGAATTATTTAAATAGTATTGTTTGTAGATGTTCTTTGAAGTCCTGGTAAAATTCTGTTCTTATGCATCAGGCCCTGTTGTTTTGGTTTGTTTTTTGGTTGGGAGGCTTTGTATTACTCTCTCAATTGCTTTGTTTGTTATTGTTCTGTTTAAGCAATTGATCTCTTCTTAGGTTAATTTTAGTGGATCCATTGAATTTAGAAAATGTCCCACTTGTTTTTGATTTTCTAATATAACAGATTATAGGGTTTTAATGTATCCCCTTATAATATTCTAGAACATTTTGGTGTTTGTTTTGATTTCTCCTATTTTCTCTCTGATTTTGATGATTTGCATTTGTTCTTTCTTTTATTTGGTTAGCTGGGCTAAGGGTCTGCCTATCTTGATTATCTTTTCGAAGAATCAGTTTTGAAATTCATTGATTATGCTGTTTCCTTTATTGGTATTTTATTGATTTCTGCTCTGGTTTTTCATTATTTCTTCTTTATCGGTTGAGTTTAGGTTTGGTGTGTTATGGTTTTTTTCAAATTCTCGAGTTATGTCATAAAGTGATTTATTCCTATTCTTTCTCATTTTTAATGTAGGTGATTAAAGTTATAATTTTCCCTCTTAGGTCTACTTTTAACATGTCCAGAAGGATTTGTTGAGTAGTAATTTTGATTTAATTCGAGGAATACTTTTGTGTCTTTCTTGATTTCATATTTGACTCCTCCATCATTTAGGAATGTATTGTTTAATCTCCCTGAGTTTAAGAAACAACTAAAGCTTCTTTTTCTGTTAATTTTAAGTTTTACTGTCGGATAGAATACATGGAATAATTTCCTTTTCTTTGTATTTGTTGAGCTTTGTTTTTTACCCCAGGATGTAGTCTATTTTAGAGAAACGTCCATGGACTGCTGATTATGAATTGTTTGGTGTGTGGGAAGAATATACTGTAGATGTCTGTTAGGTTCACTTGAAGTATGATACCATTTAATTCAAATGTTTCTCTGTTTATTCTATGCTGTGTTTCCTATCTGTTGAATAAAGTGGGGTATGGAAGTTACCAACTATTACTTAGTTTGGGCTTAATCTGTCTTGAAGTTCTTTAGTATTGTTTTAATGAAACTAGGTTCACCAGAGTTTGGTACATATATGCTCATGGTTGTTATGTCTTTTTGGTTGATTGGTCCCTTGATAAGAATATAATGATCTGTTTATCTCTTTGGGCTAATTTTACCTTGATTTTTTGTTAGATATTAGAATAGTAATTTGTATTTGTTTCTTCATGCCATGCACTTGGAATATTTTTTCCATCATTTCACCTTTAGGTGGGGTCTATTTCTGGGGATTAGATGAGTTTCAATTCCTTGTGACAACAGAGAAATAGACATTTTTCCTCATATTTAATCTAAATTATCTTTCTATCATTGAATTCAAGGTAAGATTTAACAGAATTTTTGTCTATTAAAATTCTGAGAAAGAAACCGCACTCCCAGCTTCTCCCAAGAGTAGATGTCACTAGCTGTAAAATACCCTGAAGGGAAGATAACGCAAAATATTTATAGAGTGTCTAACTTGGGAAGTTCTTTTGATACTTTTTCTCCCCATAAGTCCCTCCTCTCAAACTTGACCTTTCATAATCCTTACTGGAGTTTCACAGAATATAGGTTCATTTTTAAGGACAATAGGGAAAATTTCCCAAGGAAACAGTTAAGTGTTATGTCAAAAGGAATTTGTACCATAATGAATTTGCTGAATATCCATCTAATCAGGAAATATTATTAGAAGCAGTGGTTTACTGCATGTTTATTTTTTAAATAGTGGAAACTCCAGCTTCGAACATATGGTTTTTAAAAAAATGCATGTATGAAAATACAGTAATGAAACAAGTTAATTGATATATCTAATGTATGCCAATAAGTGAGATAGTAATTTTAAAAAGAAAGTTTTGTTCTTCTGACTGATAGTCTAGTATATTAAACTGATGGAAGTTTTTAAAAAAGATATTCTATAAAGATGGACATTTTTTACTTTTTTATTCACCTGTGTATGCGATGTATTCCTCAAAATGGCATAGAGAATTACAAAGTTTAAAAGACAGAAAATTGAATGAAACTTGGAGAACATGGCTGAGACACTGGCATATAGAAATTCAAATGGAAGTAACACCAAGTTTCTATAGCAATAAACCTAACCAAGGAGGTAAAGGCCACCTAAGATATAAGCTATAATAATCTGAAAAAGATAATTTAAGACAACAGTCTGAGTTATAAAAAAAAAACTCCTCTTAGGCTCATGGATTAGATGTCATAATATTTAAAAATAGTCATCTGAACAAAATCAACATATTTTTTCAATGCAAACACAATTCCAGGACCTTTCTTCACAGGCAGAGAAATATGAATCTTAAAATTTATACAGAGGCACAAAAAAACAAGGATAGCTAAAAAGAAGTCCTGAACAAAAAGAATATGAGGGACAATATCACCATATCTGACTTCAAGTTATGTTATAGAGTCATATTAATAAATTAAGGAAGTACTTGCTCAAAATCAGTCATGTACATTGGTGAAATAGAAGACCCAGGTATTAGTCCATACAATTACAGCACTGATTTTTGAAAAAGATGCTGAAGAACATATACTGGGGTAAAGAATACAGCTTCAATAAATGGTGCTGGGTGTCTACAAACAAAAGAAATTAGATCTTTTCTTCCTACCCTGAACTGAATTTAACTCCAAACTTAGCAGAAACCTCATTGTAGTAACCAAAACTCTGAAAGTAATAGGAGATTAGAAAAAGGATACAATATATCCATATAGGTAAGGATTTCTAAATAGAACTCCAACTGCTCAGATAATAAGGCCAAAGCTGACTAATGGGATTTCATTAAGCTTAAAATCTTCTCTCTAGCAAAAGTGTGAAGCTGAAGCCTATGTAATGGGATAATTTTTTCAGGCTATAGATATTACAAAGGATCAATAACTAGAATATATAAGGAACTCAAAAAAACTAAACAGGGGATGAAGAGATTGGTCAGAAGATAAGAACACTGACTGCTCTTACAGAGGACATGGGTTCAATTCCCAGCACACACACATGGTAGCTGACAGCTATAGCTAGTTCCAATTCCAGGGGATTCAACACTTTCTCCTGACATCTGTGGGAATTGTTGACATATGTACAGGCAATACACTCATACACATAGAAAATACCTAAAGATGAAGAAAACAAGCAACCTGACTAAAGATTAAAGTTTAGATCTGAATAGAGTTCTCAAAAGGAAAAACAAATGACTAATACACTTTTTCTACAGTGTTCAGCACCATTTGCCTTAAGAAAAAGAAATTCAATTGGAAATTGAATTGAGATTCCATTTCACCTCAGTTGGATTGGCTGTCATATACCAGTAGTTCTTCAGCTGAGATTGAAGTCTGCTGCCCATTTACACTGTTCTATGTTGGGTTTTATACCACTTGAGTGTGCATGGGTCTGGTGCTTGCTGACTTCATTGCTGTAGATTCATATGAGCAAGATCTCAGAAGCCTGTAATACCCTGCTTCCATATGGTCATGTACCACCTCCCCTGCCTCTTACAATCTTTCTGCTTTGTCTTCTGCAACAGTCCCTAAACCCTGTGTGGGTGAAGTTTAATTTAGGAGTCCTGTCCAAGAATCCACACTCTATACACTTATTCTCTACACTTTGGCCACTTGTGACTTTTGTGTTCATTGTCCTCTGTTTCATAAAGAAGCTTTGTTGACAAGAGTTGAGAGATGCATTCAGATTCTCTCTACCTCTCATTCCACTATTTTTTATGAGTCTTAGCTTTAGAGGTTACATTGTAGATAACTGATTACTGCTGGGTGAGGAAGACCTGATCTTAAGGGTGTGATTCTCAATAGACTGACTAGACCCTAGTGGATTCATTTGTACTGAGGGATATCTGGGTACAATAACTTGATTCAATAGGCCTTAACATAAATGCCAGAGTATATGGAATCTGGTGCATGGGAGGGGGTGCAGATGGGGAGTAGGTACAAAGATATTTAAGATATTTTGTATGAAATACACAAAATTCAATAAAGATTTGAAAAAAGAATGGCTCTCATCAAGGAATCAGAGAAAAAGTGTCTGTAAGACACTTAATTCAAGTGATGCATCTTCAACGCAACCTCTGCAGCATAGGATGAATGCATCCCTCAATTCTCACCAGAGAAATTTCTTTATGCAACTGATGGTCATCAACAGAGAAACCCATAATTGTTCAGAGATTTCAGCGTGCTTATCCCTGAATAGTACACCTATTTCAAACCTCTGCCTCCCAAGCCTTGGGAATCATTAAGGAAGAGAGAGGGGAAATTTTTTAAGAGCCAGATGGGTTGGATGACCACAAGGAAACATCATTTTCCAGATAACTGGTCAGTAACTCATAGGAATTCACAGCAATAGTGTCAGCATTCACAAATCCTATGCAAGCTCAAACCAGACAAAATCACACTATAAACATGGAGAAGTGGGTAAGAATCCCCAACTCAACTTAAGGAATTCTTGGCAATTTATGGCTGCAGGGGGAAAGATTTGCTTTTAGGCTTGGGACTCTTGATGGGACCAAGGAATGAACGCACAATGAAGAACATTTAGGAACACAATGAACATTAAATTGGGAGGGAGGGAGACAGATGAAGTTGGGGAAGGTACAGTTATGGCACGGGTTCTAGATACCATCAAACTAGATTGTATGAAAATTACAAAATTTTAAATTTATTTTAAAGAATATAATGACAGCGGGGGCCGAAAAGATCATGGGGGAGGAGGTGCTGTTGTCCACTGTTGTTGGGAGTGCAACCTCGCACTGCCATTAGGGAAATAGATGTAGATGTTCAATAAGAATCTAGAAATAGAGCTACCATGACATCTAGATATACCACTCAGGCATATACCCAATAGACTATATATTATATGTATATTATAGAAATACTGCTCATCCATGTTCATTGCTATTCATTCACTTATGTTTGAGATAGAAACTTACTATGTAGATATATATGGCCAGGAATTCATTATGTAGTCTAGGTTGGACTAAACTTATGACAAAACACCTGACTTAGCCTCTTAGGTGCTGGGATTATATGTATAAACCACCTTACTAGCTACTATTTTCTTCTATATCTAAACTAATTTCCTTCTATTCATGAGTAATAATATCACATTTTTTAAAAAAGCATCTTGTTTGGTAAATTCCTGTTTTTTTTTTACATTTACTGTTTCTGCTGTTGATAATTATCTGCCCATCTCAGTATCTGGGCACAGAGCTCATCACCTATCATAGATCAGTTCTCTAACATAATGAGATTCATTTGTTTGTATCTTGAATGAGAACAAATTTCTTCTGGATAATGTCTATTTTTAAAATTAACATTTAACAGAAAATATAAATGACAGTCTAGAAAATGTGATGAGTTCATATTTGTTCAATCAATAGATTGAAATGAATAAAACAAAGCGAATAATCCATGAAATATGCAAGAAAAGGTGCACTGTCAATGAAGATTTCCTTATCTAGAAATAAGTGTCATTCAAGAAACATGAAATCATTGTAAGTCGCTATGTTATCCTTAAATAAACTTTCATCCTCACTTCAAGACAATTCGTGAGTTTACCTCCTAGACTGAAAAACACCCTAACATGCATAGCCGTCTTCAAGCATCTTTTGAAGAATAGACAGGGCACAGCAATCTGATTGATGTGATTATAGATGCTCTAAAAATTTCTGAAAATACATATTTCTTTTGAGAGAAGCAATCTTCCCTGAAACTGCTGAATATGATTTGTGATTTAAAATTTTATAATTCAAAATCCTATTGTCCATTAAAAAAAGTTTGTATAATTTCTTGTTTGTGTCCATGAAATAAAGTGCATTTTGTATAATATTGTACTGTAGGTCTCCAGGCTTTGCTCTACTTATTGATTACCATGTTATGCTGAGTTAGTATATTAGTTATTCAAAAGTTACCACATCAAAGTGCAAAGATCACAATAATTCCATGGCATAATAGCTGTATAATACAGATTTTAAATGAAATGTATCTTTTAGAGCAAAAATTGCCTGTAGTCAAATTTCAAGTAATCATGTTTTCATATTATATCATCTGGGCATTATTATTACTTAGCTATTCTGTTTTATATTTTTCATGTACTTGATAAACAATAATTGCAATAATAATAATATTAATATATAGGATAACTACTAGTAATAGAAATCTATTTTGTAGTTATGGCTCTGATAATTCAAAGATTTAATGTATGCACATACTAATGAGCATTCGACATGAATTAGCTAATATTTTATAACCTCAATCTGATTTTAATGACTAGTATGCAATTATGCTCTTTCATGTATGTTAAAAGCATTGCAAACTACTATGCATAGGTGAGAAATTCAATAGATTGTTGTACTCACACATTCTTTTCATAGACACTGTTAAGTTACGTTTTAGCACACGCAAACATTTAGGGTCCATTTCCTGCTCTTTCAAAAAGGGCACCAAATAGGGGAAAATTTATCAAGGGATAAAAGGCTCTGGGGTTTGTTTAAGTTCAGTGCCCCAGATTGTTCATCAAAGCTACATCACTTGGAAGTTATTTAATCTTTGTTGTAAAATAACAAATCCAACAGGTTCATGACAAATAAAATGGAGTTAATCACCTCTGCAATGTCCAAAAATCAGGAGGCACAGAATACAGGAAATAGGAACAGTCTAACGGTCCTTCACTCTAGTCACACATGTGCATGTGAGCATGGAGAGGATGTAATGCATTGAGGAGATCACCTCAAGGGTGGTAACTCTCTCCAAGCTATTGACAGTAGCTCCCAGGTTGATACTAGATTTCAGTTTGCCTTCAGAGTCTGAAGCTTATCCCATCAAACTTATGAATACTCTGAACATACTGAACTTCAGTCATTAGGTTTCAGAAAACATATGCAAAATATCCTGCAAAAATCAATTATACATCAGAATAATACTGATATTGAAATATTAATAAAGGTCCTAGGAGACTGCTCAGTTATTTTTGCTCCAAATATAGTAAATTTCCCCTCATGAATTATACATTATTTAAATTTGTGTAACATAAATAATACATAACTTATTTATTTTTAAGAAATACACATTTTATTCTCCTTGTCTAGTTTCAGAGCACATTATTATGAATATTCCTCAAGTAAACTAATCACCTGTGTCAGCTGCATACAGGTCAAGTAGCTTAAAATATTGAACGATTTAGAAGTCAACTTTTATCTTGTTAAGAAGCATGAACAGATTTTAGAAAAAATATTAAATGCACATGAAATGATTTTTTTATTATTCAATCCAACACAATTTTCTGAACACATTTTATTACTTGTATTTTAGTGCAAATGTGATATAGCTAAAAATCTAAGTTGAAAGACACAAGTTGTTCAGAGAATAAAAATATTCTTCTTTTGTAAAATAGATTTGTGAAATCAGCTCTTAGCAATAAGACACAACATCTTAACCAAATCTTTATGGAAAACTATGTCTGATTATCTTCAAAAGATTGTTTCAATAAGAATTCCAAAATTCATAACATTTGACAGTTTTTTCAAAATATAATCTGCAATATTTTGGTATTTGAACTAACCTGAAAGAATTTAAGTAACTTTCATTCCCTTGAAATTCTTTCATTTGTTTATTTTTAACCTACTAAGATTGAAAACTAAAAGAAAATGTGTTGGCCATGTTCTATTCTGTCTGAGTAAAATCAAATTATTATTATTTTTTAATTTAAGCATATTTCATTCTCAAAATTAGACCAGTGGAATAAAATCTGAAATTAATTTTCCTGTCCTCATAATTGTATTTCCCGTTTTGAAGTTGATGTCCTCAGTGGTTTGTTTCTCAGTAGATATAATACAAAAACTGGAAGGTCTATAAGTTAGTATTGTTTTGAACTACAAAAATTCAAACCAGGTACAAGCAGATGTACACACACATCTGAACACACATACACATACAAAGCTTATTTTCTTCATTCATTATCCTCGATGGACACAAAATCAATAATATGGACACTAACTTCTGTGCCCAGTTCCTTCACTAAACTTTCTCTTCATTTTAGTTTTCATGCCAGTAATTCCTCCCACCCAGATGTTGATGATATTGTATTCGCCAACATATGAAAATAAGATGGAATAATATTCATAACAATACATCAAATAGTGCACCAAAATTTGCATTTGGTGAGCAATTCTTAGATAAACTGGAACTCTGTGAACATTTTTATTTAGTAGCTGAATTATGAAGACTAATTTCATTTAATCTTTTAAAGCTAAAACAAAATTAGGATGTGATTTACATTTTTACAAAAGAAAAAACTAAGATATGGACTTTTCCTGTGACACAACACACTGAAAATAAACACACAAAACTAGTGCTTACATTAAGAATAAATTCATAGAGAAGCATTTCTTAACCATTACATTGTATAATCACTTATTACTACTATAATTTCTAAGCATGACTAAATATTATTTTTCTTTACCTAATTTCTAGTAGAGAGTACCATAAAACACTAAATGTAGGTAACACTCCTCTGATATATGTTTGGGCACATACTATTTATTTGAATTAAGGATTTTTAACTATGAGTTTTGTAACACATTATTTAAATAATTCTTAGAGGTTGGTTTTCAAGGGGGTGCTAGTTATTCAGTAGTAATATACAATAATTTTATTCAAGATTAATTTGTGGCCTGAAATTCTTCCAGCAGACATATTTTAGACATTTGCTCTCTGTGTGGAGGCAATATCAAGAGTAGAATTGTGGAATTTTATCATTTGAGAATTTCATACATGAGTATCATGTATTTCAATCAAATTTTCTTCTATTCCCTCCAGTCCAATTCTTTCCCTATTCCACCATCATGTTTCCCTCCCAATTTCATGTGCTGACTAAAAAAAAAAAAAATCTGCTGCCTGCTGAATTCACTTTGTGCTGCATCTATGTGAATGTCTCTGGTGCCTTGTAGTCACCAATTGCTAAGCATTACTCTTTAGAAAAGAGTGGGACTTCATGAAGCTCTCCCATTCATCCTGGAATTTTGGTTGGGTTGAGCTTATGTAGGTTTCTGAATACAGTTATAGATGCTGTGTGTGCATATTATTAGCAGTGCTGTCAGATCCAGAATCTTTGAGGTAGGGCCTTGCTTGCAGATGTAAACAATAGGGTCATGTCTTTGAAGGTTATGCACAACCTTGGTTCTATACCATCAGCTTCATGGTCCACCAACTTTTAAACAGCTGCTAAATTATACTTCCCCTGCCACAGAGAGCCATTCTGCCATGCCTTTCCTACTGAGATGGACTGAGACTCTCTGAAGCCAGAGACACATTTAATGTTTCCTGTCTTATGTTGTTTCTGTCAGGCTCTTTAGTCACAGAGACCCAGAAGTAACTGGTATAAGGATATGGGAAAAGATGATAAAAATAGATATTGCAGTTTATTTTTTATTGTAAGTAGCATCTCTGTCAACCACAGCCACCTCACAACTGCTGCCTGAGCAGCCATGATGATAGGACATGATGGATGTCATAGATACTAAATATGAAAATAGTTTGTTCCTTGGACTTCTCAAAATACTATAGAAGACTTTAACTTTGTCTTTCAAATAACCTTACAAGAAAAGAATAACTTCCATTTCCTCAGGACTTGATGTGGGATATAAAATTACTGTAGCAAAATAACATTTGCATTTGAAAGAATTTCATTTAATTTCTCAGTTATAGAGCAGGGAACACATATTGAAACCTTATTCATTCAGTGCTTTCTCACACTTTAGTCCTATTTTTAATGAAAACATTATTATTCATTTCTTTTTGTCCTTGTTTTGTCTTTTGTTAATTCCCTCAATTCTTCTTTTTTATCTTTGGAATCTTCCAAGGATATGAGTGCCTTTAAAGATTTAAAGACTCTCGGTTAGCTGAGAGAGCTGAAAATTTATTTCCTATATGAACTAATTAGAACCATTATTAAACATGAAACACTACTCATCACTGACTTTTAAGTTCAGTCTATTCATTTTTCTCTGCTTTTCTAAAGAATCCAAGATCTCTTTGTTTCATCTTCCTCCTCTGCAGCTGCAGAGGAAGGTCAGAGTTGCCAGTTAATTTTTTGGAACTTGAAACTGAAGGATTCTGAATAAAAGGTCAGTGGCCAATTGTTTGTGAAAGAAACTATATGAAAAATAGGCACAGGTACTAGGCAGAGGCTGAAAACCAAGAATTTTAACAAGCTGTCCCAGATTATAATGTTATAGATCCTACATCTAAAGGACAGTCATTTAGAAACTATCTGTAAAAATTACCAGACTCTGGAGGATCATCTTGGTCCTAGGGTGAGGCGGTCAAAGGCAGTGATATCACTCTTCCCAATGAGTGATGTGGAGGTTTTAGGAGAGGATGGGGCAGGGGTTCTAAATTTGATTAAAAACTGCTATATGGAATGTACAAAAGCTCAATCCATTTTTTTAATGTTTCTGAATGGCTGTTTTGCCAACTTTCCTTCAAGATGTGGAGAGTTGGTCTTAATAGGAGTCACATCAGGAAAGAAATGTTTTTAGTACTCATTTCTCCTGTAATCCTGCCTCTAAGATGTCTTAAAGGGAAAAATTATTAGTTACTCTCTCTAGTTTGTTGTTATTTACAGAAAGTTTCCTTGATTAGTCATGTAAACAAAGGCAGAGGAACGGTTTGTTTCCTTCACTGGTTTTCCTAACCACTGACTCACCCTGTGTCCATTATAGTGATAGAAGAACCCAAAGGCAAGATCCTTCGGGGGTCATCCTAAAATTTCTGAAGGTTGCATAATATTTAACTTTCAACCCAATAGTTATGTATCCTATTTTTTCCCATGGTCACCATTAGCTTCATATTGAGGTTTCTAGTTTAGAATAAAAAGTACAATGATAGAGAGGTAGGACCATAGGAGAAGGGTATTATTAAGGGAGAAATGGGACAAATGGGGGCACATTAATTGGGGAAACCATGAGAGAGGGGTTAGACAATGCGAGAGATAAATAATGTCTAGCTAGTTTTTAAAACCAGAGGGAACCATATTAGTCGAACAACCTACTGACAAACTACACATACCATCAAGAAATATATGGCTAGGCAAGGTTTATCTGAGAACAGTTGGTCTTTGCCCACGCTTTAGCTACATGGCACATGGTAATTAAAATTACCAGATTGGTGAAACTAACCTTCTTGGATGCTTAACAGCCATAGTTTGAGGCCTATACTAATTTCGTCAGAGGGACATAAAAGACAGATTTTGCTCCTTGGTCAAGTAGTTCCAGGGGACTATAAGTGCTTCTCAAAATGCCCCCTAACTGTGGTGACTCACCTGTCCTCTTGATCAAGGAGGCCATGGGACCCCACAAGATGGACTTGAAGCAGTGTCCAGTCTACAAAGAGGAGGGTCAACATAGGAAACATTTCCTCCATATTTCCAAGCAAAGCCAGCCATGGTCGAGCAGGACCTTTGACGTATCTTCACATAGATGCAACTGGTAAAGGGATCCAGGGGCTCGTCTCAAGCCCATGTGACTCCTGAGGAACAGATCCTCAAATGGCTTTAATAGTAAAATTGAATTGGTTTATCTGGGCTGACTGTATGGCCTTAAATACCCAAAAGGAAAGTATAACCAAAGATTAAAGGGGACAATATAATTTTTTAATAGGCCATATTTATAGCCAAAGGCTACATAACAAGAAAGAATGCCAGATAGGAGATATGTTCTTTTGAGTTGTTGGCCAGGGTGGCCCAAGAGACTCCCAGATAGTAACCCAGCTTAAAACTGGGAAAATGAACAGCAGTTCCCAATCTTATCTAAAGAAATATTGACAACTGATTGCTGCTAGATGAGGAACAGCTGACCTTCCTAAAACAAAGACCTCTAGATAGGCTGACTAGATTCAACGGATGGACAAGTACTGGGGAAGAGCTGGGGGTGCCTACAACACAGCAGACAGTAATAAGGATAACAGAGTATAAGTGGGGAGTGAGGCTATGGGAGGGTGCCATCTGGGAAGTGGGTATATAAATAAATAAGATTGGGATGTTCTTGTGATATACACAGAAAAAAATCAACAAATTTAAAAAAATGAGTTATATTTAAGGAAAAGCATAAAAATTTATGTCATGTCAATTAGTAGAGGTGATAAACATTACCATCAAAATCTACCTGATGACTGTATATCCATACACAGATGCCAAGGATCCAAGTGCAATGGACCATGACTAGTAATAATCAGATACATACAGATTAGAAAAACATTCACCAACATCTAAGTGTTATTGGCAAAAACAAAGAGCCTTTCTGTAAGAAACAGAAAATGAAAAAAGAAAAAAGAAAAAATGAAATGGAGATATTTCTTAATGTTTAAAAACTCATTCAATTTTATGCCTTACAGGGTTTATACTGAGTTCAATATTGTATAACTGTATTAATTAAACTGTGAACCTAAAAATTTTATAGTCACTTTTGAAAGAGATATATCTTTGCTCTGGAAATTGTGATTGAGTATGTTAAAGCTGTAATGAAATGTTTCTTCTAAAAAAATTGGCACTGTGAAAAAAAACAAAGATATTTAATAAATACATAAATAAAAGCATATTTTCATATTAAAAAAGAAATAAGTAAATAAATATTTAAAATATTTGTTTCCTTTAAAAAAGTACAGTGATAAAACATAACCATAGAAAAATTACTTGGTACACATGAAAATTTGTGGCATTATATAATCAGATAAAAGTATTAAACAAATTCATATACAATGGTAGAAATGATTTATTAACTACTTTTACAGTCACTGTGCAAGGGTGATATATAGCCATGAATAATTTTCATAATAGTACACAAATTTGGGTTTGTCAAATTGTATAGGAAGTTAAACAGATACAAATTGAAATGACTTTCAGGGGATTCAAGTTTGACATTCCCTGAGAAAGAAAAATATTTACAATGCACACTTAAACAAAAGGTTATCATTGAGGATCTGTTTTCTCAGATATAGAAAGAAGGTAACTCAATAAAAATATTTTTATAAATACCTCGAACAGATACATCACAATGAAGATGTTGAAATGGCCCAAAGCATATCAGAGGTTGTTAATAATTACAGGAAATTTCAAATTACAAATACTGTATATCCTCTTTTCAGATGGGGACAAGGAAGTGAATAGAAGATATTAGTTGCTGACAGAAAATGAGAATGAATGTTAACCATATTGTCTTTTGGTAAGAATGGAAATTAGGACTGCATGTTCTGAATCTACACGTGCCTGCTAAAGCTAAAAAAATTCATAGTCTATGCCACAGGGCTTCTACTGCTGGGTAATAATCAATGGTTATGTCCACACATTCACTCTGAAATATGAACAAAGATGTTCATTGATGCACTATTTGTAAATGAACAAAATCTAAATTCCCAAGGGCAATTAAATGATTAAATAACTTGTGATGTATTTATAAAATTGAATAGCACAGCAATGAGAAAATCTAAAACTTTAGACAAGTTTATAAAATATAACCTTTAGCAAACAGAATCCCACAAGATCATACACACACAAAACAACTCCTCCAGATCCACAAATTATGTAATTGCATTTACCTGACATTAAAATACTCAAAATTAATTTAAGGCATAATTCTAGAAGTAGTATCATTAAGATAATGCTTTGAGCAAATTATGGAGGTCTTCTTCATTGATCTGTAGGCGTTTGGTTTGTAATTGTATTGGCATTCATTTGTAACATTTGATATTTTCAATATGTATACTATATTGTAATATAAAAGAAAAGATTATGCATTCTTGTTAATATTCTATTAATAAATTAAAAACAAAAAAGCTTACAGACATAGCTAAATGACAGATTTATTCAGTTCTCAAAATTTATTGTTGGATTTGTATTCATTCTTGTCACTACTATAAGATGAAGGGGATGATTTGATCCTGTCATACATTAAATTTGGATCCTTCTAAAGAACAATTTTTGTATAAGCTGGACAGAAAAATGCATAGTTCTTTCATGAGGTCTTCAAAACCCCATGAATTATGAGTTAAATTTTCTTCATATATTTGCTCCAATGTAGTCTTAATGGTCTTCTGGTTTACTAATGTACCGTACCATCTATTCTTCATTACCTAACAAGTTTTTTCTCAAGGTCTTGCAACCTGTACTAGTTAAAATGAAATTACAGATTTCACACATTCTATTTATATTAACTACAACTGATGTATTTACATTTTGTTCTTCTGGAACATAGTATCAATGTCATTATAGCTGATACAAAACAAAAGAATTATTGTATCTCACTCAATTCTAAAAAATGAAACAACGATTAAATATATCATCACTATTAGGATATGCAGGATGAGATCCAATAACATAGTCAAGTTCACATATCTCTAAAATTCTGGCACAGTTAAGATGATCATATCACATGGTAGACTCTACTGTCACAATTAAGTTACTTACAAAATCCAGATCAATTATGCAGTACAGTGACTTTCACAACGTGCTTTTTGATATACATATAAAAGTTTCATTTATTACCATATCCTCAGTAGGAGGGATTGTATCTGGACAGCCTCTCACCTTATATCCTAGTTTATTTTTGTAACTACACTTGGAATATGATTTGTGAGTGACTCCACTCTACATAATGTTATCAGGTAAAACCTAAGTCTGGACTTATTAATACAAGAAGAAAGTAGCAGTGGACTCTGTAAGTTAAGCAAGAAGCTCATGTTTTTTTTAAAGCATACTGCCTCCAAGACATCCTCAGCTGCTTCCAATCCTTACTCCACTAGCTACATGTACTCTGGACAGCACTTAGGTGCTTTGTGAGGAGAAAATTAATCTGCCTAAGTGACACCTTGTAAGTTAGTCACTAATGTCTGAGTAACCTTCTTTGTTTGTAAAATCATATTCAAAAAATTGCAGAGTATCTAGTATTTTTATTTTTTCTAGGACTTTACCTTACATCAGTATGATACTTTTTCTTTCAAGTAAAACATGATATATTAAGCTTAAATGCCTTTAAAGACAATTTAACTCGCCTTCCATATGTCATTGGCGAACATGTAACCACAAAGGAGTAAGGTAAAATGATCATATTCAGTGGTCTACCCGGAAGTGCGGTGAAAGTTTTACTTCAACAGTTACCAAACTTTTTTTTAAAAAGAGGGAAAAAAGAATTATGGAACAACAGGAGTCCTTTTCATGTCTAGAGTCTTCTCATGAGAAATCTCAAGAGGGCTTTCAGAACTGCTGTTTCTGTATTCATCTAACGAGGGGAGGAAGAGGAAAAACAATTGAAGGTGATTTTAGTAAGATATCAGGCAGCAGCACTGGAATTGAATGCTGAATGCAGAAGGGCTCTAATGTCAGAGAACATGCAGAGAAACACGGGTCTAACTGTCTTCATTAACGTTTCAGCTTAAGCTTTTTAAAGGTTGAATAAAATATTTCACTGTTGTGTCGATCACAAATCATGCATTAAATTGCTGATTCAACTGCAGTCTATTTTGTTTTGTTTTGTTTTGTTTTGTTCTCTTTGTTTTTTGTTTTTGTCTTTTTGAGACAGGGTCTCCCCGTAGCCCCAGCTGCCCTGGAACTCACTATGTAGACCAGGCTGGCCATGACCTCATTGAGATCCGCCTGCCTCTGCCTCTCAAGTGCTGAGACTACAGGCGTGCGTCACCACGCCCTGCAGTCTACTTTTAAACGATGATATTTCCAAAATTCTACCCATCATACACATTTTTTAAATGACAATGATGTATCTTGTTAGAATAATACAAATCTCCCGTTAAGTATATAAGCTTTGATACTGGTTACCAAATGTTATAAATCAGAAATTAAATGGCAATACTTTTTATAATTGTATAAGTGATGGCTTATTCTGGAACCAAATATGAGGGATCGTGACCTGGCAACACAGATTCAGGTTACCCAAAATACCATGTTCCAACGTGGAAAAAGTGTCATGGAATTTTTAAACTAACAGAGCAAAGAAAAATCATAGATCAAGACACTTTTCAAATGCATTGGTGGAAATATTAAGCATGCAGTTACAACTAAAGAAAAATATCATCTATAGGCATCAGATGCTATCTGATGACATTCAGCATTTTGACTGGTGGAAGCTAGGGCTTTAAGTTAATATATTTCAAAGGATTTTATTTGGTAATCACAGGATGTTAAGTCAGAAACAGATGCAGTGTTACATTTACTCCATTAGACCAAGTGATGTTTAATTTTAATTACATATCCTGTAATATGTCACACATAAATGCTTTCAGATACAGAGGTCAAAAAAAAGAAAGAAAGAAGAAAGAAAGAAAGAAAGAAAGAAAGAAAGAAAGAAAGAAAGAAAGAAAGAAAGATAGGAAAGAAAAAAAAGAAAATGTAAGACCCAGATCATGAGCTCACGATGGTCAATAGTTTGGGTGTGATCTAGGATTCTTTTCTTTATTGGCTTTACCAGCTATTCCTCTGCCCTGAAGACTGCTCTTCCTGCCTGCTACACAGCCTCATCTAGATCAGATTCAGGAAGTGCTTTCTAGTAACACGGGAATAAATATGTGCCAGCCCCTAACCCTGCACGCATAAAATGTGATGCTTGGCCAACAGGTGGAACTGTGAATGAAAGTTTCCAGAAAAACTGCACATTGAAGCTGACAATGAGCCCTCTGCAAAGGCTGAACAACTGACATGGTGATTCTCTAAGAACACTAAAGAATATGAAAAACCTTGAGCATTTCATGTTTGATTATTTTGTGTAGCTCCACCTCCTATATTTCATGTTTTAGTGACTTGTGCCTTCATTCAGATACTTACCAGCTTGCTGAAAATCCCTGACAATATCCAAAGGAACTGTACTTACTTATTTAGAATTTCATTAAGATATTATTCAAATGCATTGTATGCCATCTTTTAAATAATATGCTACAATGGTTTTTAGTGTATTAACAAAGTAGTTTAATCATCTCCACAATCTATATTGAATCATTTTCATTAAACTCCAGAGACTTTCTATGAACATTAACAGTCAGTTCCCTCTCCCTCCACCTGTAACTGTTACAATCACTGATACATTTTCTGACTCTTTAGATTAGCTCATTCTAGACACTTCATATGAAAGGGATCACACAAATGGTGTCTGTAACTGACTTGTTTCACTCAGGATGTTTCCCTGCCATATCAGTTCTAGAATACACGAGGACGCTCTGTTCTTACTCAAAGCTGTGTTAACATCCTAATATACACTATCACACATTTTTTATGTTTATGAGTTGAATTCATGAAACGTTCCATGTTGAACTATGATGAAAAATACTGCAGTGAACATCTGTACAACAATTTGAGTATGCACTTGCGATTTTATTTTTCTTCGCTCTGTAACTAGGGGATTCTTTATTGTCTTTTGAGTACCTTCCAAGACATTTTCTGAGCCTGTTTTACCATTTTACTTTTCCTCCATCAGTGCAAGGAGGACTGTGATCTCTCTGTAATATGACTATTTTCACTTTTTGTCATTTTGAATACAACCATCCTATGAGTTGAGTGCAATGTCATCTTTTAATTTGCATTTCCAAATTGATTCTAATTTATTTAAGTTTAGTTGGCACATGTGGCACCAACTGTGACTAATTTGTTTTCTTCCCTTGGTTTTTGCCTTTAAATACAATGTTCACAGTTCTACATATGTATTTTCTTCCTGTTTGGGGAAAATACAGGGTATTCACATTGAAATAAATACACCTCAAATACCTCACAGAAGTGTACACTTTATTTTCTAGAAGTGTCCATTTATCTTTTTATATTGTTCTTTATGAACTTTTACTGATGCAAAATTTCTATAAAATCTTCAATGTTTGCATTGTGATTGCAATGAGTTTAGGTCTTTGATGACACCAATAATAATATCTCAATAATCAAGGAACTAAACATTCTCCTCACCTTTACCACACCTCTTGTCTTCCTTTATGCTTATGTCTCTCTCTCTCTTTCTTCTCTCTCTCTCTCTCTGTATGTGTGTATGCTAAGAACATACAATATAAAATCCATTCATATAACATAACCTTTGCAAAACTTAACTGTAAGTTAACTATAAGTACTGTTATATATAACAAATGACTGTTACATATAACAAATCTCTGGGACATATTAAGCTTTAATAACATGAGCTTTGTTGAACATGACTCCCCTTACCCTTTTCCCCTATCCCTCAATAGCCTCCATTCTATCCTATACTTCTATAAGTTTGACTGTTTTGCTCATGTAGATGGAATCAGTGATAGATATCCTTATGGCACTGGTTTATGAAAGATAGAGAACATCCTCATTGCATCTGTTTTGTTACAAATAGAAGGATTTCCTTATATTTTGATGCTGATTAATATCCTTCTTTGTCTCTGTCTCTGTCTGTCTGTAAGTGTTTGCATGGATGTGTGATTTTCTTTATCTTTTAATCATTCAGTAAGCATTTCAGTTGGTCTTTTATTTGACTATTGTCAATAATGCTGCAATAAATAAAAAGGTAAAGATACTTACTTGAGATTCATATTTTAATTCCTTTGAGTATATAAACAAAAGTAAGTTTATTGGGCCATTAAGTAGTTCAATTTTATTGTTTGACAAATTTCCTTCCCATTTTCCATAGTAGATATGCCATTCTACATTCCAGCTAATAATATGCAGCACTTATGTCTCCACCTTACAATCAATACTTACTACATTTTATTGTGGAAGCAAATATAAGAGAGGCAAGATGGTATAATTTCTCACTGGCCTTTACTGTGCCGAATATGTAATTTAACTGAATACACTTCATCTCATGTATGCTGCCATAAATAATGCATACATTCTTGGCTCATACTCCATCTACATATATTTAACTCATAAACAGAACTCATAGGACTTGTAAAAACTTTTGAGATGGGAAGAGAATAAATGGTTTTCATTTCTAACACTTACACAGCCATAAATAACATGAATAAATTAAAATATTTTCCAAATATCTTTATCAACAAATGGTGACAAAATGAGTTAGTGCTAGAATAAGTTAGTGAATTTGAATTCATATATAAGACATTAAAAAATATTTTACATGTACTACATTTACTGATGCTTAAAACAAGATGATATGTGGATTCTAATATGTATAGAGTTAGAATATATAAAAATTAATAATGATACAAGTACTTAATAGAACTCTGAGCTAAGCTTTGGGAAAACAGAAATCATGAGGGTATGTAGAGAGTCACAAAATTGCTGTTTTAGAAAATAATTATGTTCTTAAGGAGAACCAAGATTCTTGCTTTAAAAGAAGCTTGCCGTTTGCCTGTTAACTCACCATTCACTCCAGTAGCTCTGGCTCCACAACAAAGTCATAGTAAAACGTCTCTGAACACAGACTGCACTCATATTTACAAAGAAGCTTGAATGTCTCCTATGGGGACATCCTTGTTGCTCTGAAATCCTGTCAGAGAATACTCAACAACAAACTGTGGTCTAGTAACATGAGTTAATACTCTCATTCTCATATCTAATTGAAAGATAAAACAACAATGTTGGGCCGAAAAGTAAGCAGGTATATGAAAACTGTACAGTATTTTGCTTTTAATTGGGAATGATAACAGTACCAGGAACATTATGATGAGAGTCAAATGTACAAATGAAGCTTTACAAAGTTGCCACCTGATTTAGGAAAACCATAAAAATAGTCATTTTATTAGACATAGTTCCACAAACTTAAGCTGAGACTCCTGGAGTTTTATGCTTCTTGTATGATTATGAGGGGACTGTGAAGACAGAAAAAATGACAACAAAGATCATTTTATGAACACTGATTATTTCAGTCTTAATGCCTCCCCCTCTGCCAAATTCACAGCGTGTCATCCTCCCTATAATGACAGTATCATGATGTTGTGCCTTTGGAAGGTGAAGTGATTAGATAATTAGGAAAGAGATTTAATAAATTAATTGGTGTCTTTTACTATAGTGTGAAGTTCACTTATTTGCCTTTCCACTTGCTGAAGACACAGAAGGTGCTATGAATAAACCAGGAGCAGATCATTAGCAGACATCAAATCTACCAAAAGTGCTGATTTCTCAGATTACTCAGCTTCCAGAAACATGAGCAGTTAAGTGAAACTTTTCAGGTGCCTGAAATGCTGATCTTGATTGTCAACTGTAATCTGTTTGGAATAACATAGGAGACATAAATCTTCGTGTGCGGTTACAAGGGCATTTCCAGAGAAGTAGGAAGACCCAACCTGAATATGGTAGTGGTCTCGGACTAAATTAAAAGGATAAACCTATTTTTATGATTCCTTTTCTGCAATGATCATTGAACCTTGGGAGGCAGAGGTTTGGAAGGCCCAGTGGATGAATCCATACTGAAGGACATTTAAGGACATAAATCAGACTCTGTGGATAAATGTATATATATTATATAATAGATTGAATTTGATGGGAGGGCTAGAGTAGGGGAGGTGTGAGTAGGGGAGGAAATCTAAATACCATCAAAATATATTGCATGAAAATTGCAAAAATTCAATAACAAAATTAAAA
>NW_008332663.1:2757465-2763129 GCF_000622305.1 Nannospalax galili | reverse complement strand
ATATATATGACATAAACAGAAGGATAAACCAAGTAGAGTTCCAGCATCCTTCTTTCTCTTCTTCGTGATTATATACCAATGTAACCAGACATTTCAAACTTCTGCTTCCATGCCCTTTGCTTCATAATGGACTGTAGTCCCTCAGAACCATGAGCCAAAATAAAGCTCTACATGGGCTGTCTTTGTGAATGATTTTGTCACAACAGTGAGAAAAATAATTTTTTAAATGTTAGTTCCATTTCCTTCTTTATTCTAGCTTGACGCTAACATATTTTTTTTTGTCTTAGAGGGTCAGAGATTTCTAGAAATTATGTGACTTTAAATTTTATCAGTATAGAAATCGTTTTGAAGTTAAGGTTACAATAAAACAATATAAATGTGTAAACATATGCATGAATGGGGACACATAATATTTAGAATTGAGAACAAGGAACATAGTTTTTCTTATGTTCGTGATTGATGTATGCATTTAACTTTCCAAATAATGAAATAGCAGGAAACATTTCTACATTCCATGAGTCAATTAGTGTTGTCTCTTTGGGGCAGTGATTATAAGAGTTGGTCTTCCTTTTTGATTCCAGAGATCAGTACTACAGTGGGAGTTGGACATACCTGGACACTGATTTGTTGGAGATGCTGAAATGAGACAATACCATCATTGTTCTTAGTAACTAATTTTTATTTTGTTATAAAATTTCTAACTTTTTCATTCAACTTTTAAAACATGGATTGTGCCAATAACAGTTAAGTTTCACTTCAGGATGATAAATATAAAAATTATATAAACTGGCTGATATGTTTCACAAAATTGAGACCAACTCTAAAGTAAGAGATAAGCCAGAAGGATTTGCCAAGGCAGTTGAGCACTGCCTTGTAGGAGCAGAGTAGAGAGGAACAGAAAAAAAGGAATCATCTCAGATTTGAGACATGAGCCACCAAATCATTTCTCACTCTAAGCCCTGTTCATTCATTACTTTTTCCTTTTTAAAAAGAAATATTTTACTTGTTTTCATTTTTTATTGAATTTTTATGTGCTTTATACATAACATCTAAATCAGTCTTAATCATCTTTATACCCCCTTCCCCATTGGAACCCTCCCATACACCCCCCTCCACTGGAATTCATGCATTCTGTCATTTGTGTTAAGGCCCATTGTGTCAAGTTAGTGTTCCCAGACATTTGTCAGGGCAAGTTCATCTACTGAGGTCTAGCCAGCATATCTAGAATCCTTCTCTTTAGGAAGATCAATGCTTCCACACCCAGCAGTTATCAGTTGCTAATAATTCCTCAGCTAAGATTGGGTTCTGCTGTCCATTTCCCCAGTTCTGTGCTGTGTTTTTTCCTGCTTCAGTTTGCATGGATTTGTATGAACTATTGCTGTAGGTTCATATGAACAGGATTCCAGAAGGCCGTAGGACTCTATTTCCATATGGTCATGCACCTCCTCCCTTGCTCTTACAATCTTTCCACCCCATCTTCTGCAATGGTCTCTGAGCCCAAATGGGTGAAGTTTAATACAGGATTCATATTTTTTTAATTAGCAAATTTCCAAGAAAATTTTTATGAAATGTGTTACCACCGAAATCTTAAGAGAAAAAATGTTTAAAAGTGAAGAGAGTTGTCTTCTCACCTGTCTGGACCATGTAGGACTAGTGTGTGCTCCTGAGGGTGCGAATGCTAGGAAGAAATGATGACTCTCAGCATCTTCTGTTGACTGACAAATCAAATCCTAAGACTTTGTTGTGCTGGGAATATACAAAGCAATATATTTAATACATGGGGAAATGGACAAATTCTACAGTGATAAAGCTATTGTATTGGAATTTCAATTTACAGACTTTAACAGAGTTTTTCTTTCTGTATTTGAATTTTTATATGAACACTCACCCATGAATAGACAATGTTTATCTAATTTCAGTCATATTTTATCATCAAAGAACATTTGATGTATTATAAATGTTTCATGGTTAAAATATGACTGATTATATTGACCTTCAAAGAGACTACTGTCATATTCTGCAGAATGGTCTAGGTTACCACCAGATATATTTGTGTTCTGGATTTATTGGATTGAGATCCAAACATTGTAATTTATTCTTCTGTTAGATACATTACTAATTTGGTATTTTAATAAACATTTAATTGCTGATAACCATGAAAAATACAAAATTTATTTTGACCACATCTTTATAAATTAGTAAGTCTTATTTTCTCTCTAATTTTGAGACCAGGAAGGCAAGAAGTCAGACATAATGGATCCAAGGAAGTGCAGGTCTAGTGATGCAGCTGTGTCTCCTGATGGTCAGAAATTTCCTTTATTTATAGTTATCTTGAACTGTGCTTGGATTGTCCCCATTATATTCAAAACCAAGCAACCTGTAACTTTTTCAGTTGTGTGTTCTATTCACATAGCTAGTCATGACCCATGGTTTCATTAATATTCCATAATGCTCACTTCTGAATGAGATCACAACTAGAACCTCTACTATGTCACCTCAACCATTGAAGTAACAGTAATACAGCATTCATGTTTGTCTCTATATGGGTGATAGAGTTAAAACTCATGGGACAGTAGACTGAGAGGTTTCTGGAGATGGTTGCATAGCTACAGGAAAGCCATTCATTCCATTTTTTTTTAAGCTTTAAAACTGTGCTGGATAGCTTTAGTGTCCACTTGACACACCTGGGTTGAGGAAGCTTCAATTGGGGAATTGTCTCCATTGGACTGGCCTGTAGCCATGTCTGTGGGGCATTTTCTTATTTGTTGTTGGTTTTGCCATCCCTGGGCACGTGGGTCTGTGTTGCATAAGAAAGCAGGCTAAGCAGGGGCCAGGGGAGCAAGTCAGTGAGCGGCATTCCTCCATGGCTTATACTCTAGCTCCTGCCTCCAGGTTCCTGCCCTGAATTCCTGCCTTGGGTTCCCTGATGAACTGTGACCCAGGAAATATAACCTAATAAAACCTTTCCTTCCCACGTTGGTAATGGTCAGAGTGTTTTGTCACAGCAATGGAGAAACAAACTAGGACAGGTTCTTTGATAATGAAGATACCCAGCAACTGAAAAAGTTACGGGTTGCTTGGTTTTGAATATAATGGGGACAATCCAAGCACAGTTCAAGATAACTATAAATAAAGGAAATTTCTGACCATCAGGAGACACAGCTGCATCACTAGACCTGCACTTCCTTGGATCCATTATGTCTGACTTCTTGCCTTCCTGGTCTCAAAATTAGAGAGAAAATAAGACTTACTAATTTATAAAGATGTGGTCAAAATAAATTTTGTATTTTTCATGGTTATCAGCAATTAAATGTTTATTAAAATACCAAATTAGTAATGTATCTAACAGAAGAATAAATTACAATGTTTGGATCTCAATCCAATAAATCCAGAACACAAATATATCTGGTGGTAACCTAGACCATTCTGCAGAATATGACAGTAGTCTCTTTGAAGGTCAATATAATCAGTCATATTTTAACAAAGTACATCAGACCTGCTCTGATGTTGAGGTCAGTTCCTGGTAGTGAGCATAAAGACTGATGCATTCACCTCTGTGGTATGGAAATAAGTTAGTATCTATAACCACAAACTAGTATGTGGAAAAGTTAACTTTAAAATAAAACTTAGATAATTTTCTATTCAGAAATTTTAGAAAATTATTGAAGCCTATGTGCTAAGTAATTGCTTGTCCAGTAAAAACCATCTGTTTTTAATACTGTCTCCAATAGCCATTTTTATTAATTTACTTAAAAACTTTATAGAAATAGAAATAATATGAAATTATCACTATAACTTTTCTTGTCCTACCAGTTGTATCTCTGTGTCAACATAAGTGAAATACAGGAGTGGATTTTGTATTAAATTGTGTGGAACTGTGCATAATGTCCAACTCACTTTACCTATGAAGGAGACATATTGGTGATCAATACTATGCTAGCACTTATAGACAGTGAAAAAGAAGTACTGATATAGATGGCCCCTCAAGTCAGAGCAAAAACGTATACCTCTCTGCGTGGACATTTCATGGATGGCAAACACACAGATACAGCCACACTGATAATAGACACTAATACACACAGACAAACAGACACACACGGAGACCCACAAATATATATAAATACACAAAGACAGACAGCACATTGTATGAAAACTGTGGCATAACTTAAAGATGTGGCCTGCTTAGAACAATGGAAAGTATGTGCTACCGTCAAAGCCTCCAGGTCTTAAAAATGATTAAAAAAAAACAACCTTATTACAAAAAAATCTTTCAATTAAATGAGGGTACCAGAAAAATAGGTACTTGAACAGACAGTGTGGGTATGGAGGCACTTTGCTCTAGCAAGCCTGCCTGGAAAATGTTTTCCCACATTCAGGCATGTAGGCAAGTAGAGGCACTGTGGAACTGGAGATAAAGGCGGTTCAGATACATCCCAAGATGGCAGAACTTGATGTTGTCCACATTATGATGGTTTTTCATACATGCAGAATGCAAGAGTAAGGAGTTAATGGAAGTTTCTGCACCGTGGTTCAAGAAAGAGTGATGGAAGCCAAACGGAATATTGAAGAAGGCCCTGCTGACAGGTTCTGAGAAACAACAAATTCATTTTCTGTAAATTTTGTCCTTAGTTGGTAGTAGCAGAAAGTTGTGACACCATTGGGAACAAGATACAGGTAGTAGGTACAGGCCACTAGAGACAGGTCATAAGAGTTCAGACTGCCAATTTTTTTTGCCTGAGCTTTCTGCTTCTTGATTTGCCAAGATGTCAGCAAGTAACTCTGCTTGCTCCTGTCACCGTGAGCATCCTTATCTGTTTTTCACTGAGTCAAAATAAACTCAACTTCCTTTACATTGGTTCTTTCAGGCCTTTTGTCACAGTAATTAAAGGCTGACTAATGCAGTCTGATAATATACTGTACTTGGAAGTTCTTACAACTGACACAGTTTCAAAGACTCAAGTGTTCTAAACCTGCTGTATAGCACTTTATTACTCATGGACTAGCAGACCATTCAAGTTTAATATTGCTTTGAGGTTGTTTATACCTCCTCTTCATTACACCTACAATATAAAGTATGCAAAAGTGGATTTGACACATGTGAAATGCATGTATATGTACGTAAGCAATGCTATTTTTAGGAAACCAAAATAACCTTAAAGAGTTGTTAGCAATTAAGTTCAACCATTATTCCAGAAAAGATAATTATTTTATCATTCTTTTTTGCAAACAAATTTGTCACGCAGCAAGATCTTGCAAAAGTTTTGGAAGCTAATTTCAGTATATAAAATTGTTAGGTCTTTTTGAGCCAGGTGCTTTGGTATTGTTATATCCCTGGCTGACATAGTGCTCTCTATATAATTCAATGTGAATGGGCTCAATCTCATGGCAATCCTTCTGCTTCAGCTTACTCAGTGTAGGTAATATAAACAAATTTGTCACGCAGCAAGATCTTGCAAAAGTTTTGGAAGCTAATTTCAGTATATAAAATTGTTAGGTCTTTTTGAGCCAGGTGCTTTGGTATTGTTATATCCCTGGCTGACATAGTGCTCTCTATATAATTCAATGTGAATGGGCTCAATCTCATGGCAATCCTTCTGCTTCAGCTTACTCAGTGTAGGTAATATAAGAATGTTCTACCATTACAACTAATTGTGCATAACACTG
>NW_008332663.1:2737384-2757223 GCF_000622305.1 Nannospalax galili | reverse complement strand
AAAAAAAAAAGGCATTCAGAAAGACCTTGTAGAATTGTTCCTTGATGGGACTAAACTTCCACATGACTTTCAAGGAAGCTACAAGATACTTATAAGGTTAGATACTACCAGTATCTGAAACACATCCTTATTGTAAAATAGTGATTTACTTACAATACTATTACAGTGGTCATGTATCCAGCTAAATAAACAGAAATATGTTCCCCTTTGCTTTACCTTTTCTTAATATGCCAGGAAATTCCAATATGAAATGCACAAAAATTCAAAAAATATATACATTGAGAAAAAATTCAAAAACAGTTTCTTGAGTCTTTCCTGTTGTAGGATGCTAAGAGGCACTCTTGCCTTGCCACTCAGAGGACAGCAAGTCATAGACTTTTCCTGGCATGTGATGAAGAATACATTCATTAGTCTTGCTTTCTGTGTTTACATGAAGATCTGCACCGCCTGCAGTAGGAGTAGGTAGATGTGTTTGTCAAAACACGTCACTTCACAGAATGAATCATCTACAATCAGCTAAATTACTTTCTCAGGCATGCTTGTGAGTGTCCCTAAGTGGAAAGCTTTAGCCCACAATCACAAGAGTGTCACGAAATTAACTCATTCCTTCAAGTGCAAAGTAAAAATGGTTGATTTTAATTGCGTCAGGTGTGTAGCCCTGGTAGCTAAGGGAAAAGCTACAGGATAATAATCAAAATTACATTTACATGGAATGTCTCTGAAGCTCCACTTACTCTTGGACACTGTTCCGGGGAATTGGAAGATTCTCAAGTTGCTAATTAGAGTAGTAGAATTTTTTATTAACATTTTTCAGAATTATATTTTTCTAACATAAAATTTTTTTCAAATGAGAGCACATAATTACGAAAATGTTAAAGTGCATATACTATGTAAGTAAAATTTGTATATTTATTTATTAAGATGATACTTAATGATTACTTCTACTATCCCACAAAAAAACACAGTAAACATAATCAATGTCCTAAATTCACAGGCTTATTTTGTGAGTAGGGAGACTAGCCTATGCAGACAAATATGTGAAAAATTGAACAAAATATTTTCATTGATTAATAATGAAAAAAGGGAAAAGTGCAGGAATATTTATACTTTCATGAACATTTATTCACTCTTTATAGTATAAAAGAAATGGATCGAGTCACTGCCCCCAGACATTCCACAGGTGCAAGTCCATTTACTGAGATCTGATAGAGATGTTCTGTATGAAATACACAAGAAATCGATGAAAACAAACTTAAAAAAGAAATGGAACCAACCTAAGTATATATTGATAAATGAATTGGTAAAGAAAATATGGTAGGTATGCTCAATGGAATAATATTAGACCCAGAAAAGCAGGAATCCTGTCATTTTCTACAATATGAATGTGTCTGGTACATATTAATCTAAATTAAATAAGGAAACACAGAAAGAACATGCTACATGCTGTTATTTCACTGTGGAATTCAAAATAAAAGTAGAAATTCTTGAGACTGTCTTTAAAACTCCAAGGAAACAGGCAGAAAAAGGAGCAAACATCTATGAAAGGATCAAAAGATTGTTGTGAGAAAGTGAAGGTGAAGTAAGGGATGTAAGAAAGGAGTCCCTGATCAAAAGGTTTGAAGTGTCAGAGACAGAGAGAGGGAATGAGAGAGAGAGAGCAAGACAGAGAGACAAAGAGTAACAGAGACAGAGAGAGAGAAATTCTTAAAATCAATCACACAGAATAATTGACAATAACACGATATATTTGCAGAATAACCAAGACAGTAAATACAAAATGTCTCATCATACCAAACAACAGGTGAGATGATTGCAATGGTGATTAGCTTTGCTTAATTAGTCCATAATGTATGCACATATAAAATATCACCTTGTACTCAAATGTATACAATTATGATTTTCAGGAAAATTAATAATGATAATTAACATAACAGCAAATGAAAAGATTAGTTAAGGCCATCTTCAACTCCATGATGAAGCCATTTTTGAGATATTTAAGAAAAGAAACGTATAGTAAATATAAACATGTAAGTTGAGGCTTATGAATAGAGGTAATTAAAGACAGAGAGAGTGAGTGGACCATGGAGAGATGGTAAGAAGTTTAATATGGCTAGAGAAGAATGGAAATCAGAAAGATTTTATTTTTATCTTATCTCCTCCATTAGTATAAGGAATTGGCTTAACAAAAGAATAAAAATATGGGTTGTGATTGTCATTATTGAGAAGAGAAGTGTCTTAAAATCTGTAAGTTGGACTAGTACTGCCCACCAGACCACAGCATTGCTGGGGACTGACCTGGCTCCCACAAGACTATATTGATGTCTACCTAGAGAACACAATTTAGTAAAGAATCAACATTAGATTAGGCCCTTCTGTAACCAAGATGGAGCAGAAAAGAAACAAAGTTTTTCCCCAAACATGCACATAGACACAGTATCAAAACTTTCCAAGTATACAAGGGGCAAGTGTCCCCCTACTGTGGCTAATTTGGGTGACTGTGGCCTCATTTCACAGTAGCAACTGGTTTAGATTTAGCCTGAACTTTGATCCTTGATAATATTCACTTAAAAATTCAATCATAAAATTATCTTTGCATCTCAGCTAATTGAATTCATAGCAACAATAAGCTTCCTTACCTCTCCCAAATATCACTAATGAAATTCCAAATCTAGTAAGCTCTTTTGAACACTTTCTCATTAGTCTATTCTACACTTCCTTATGATATAAATCTTCATTTTCATGTATGCAAGAGATAACAGATTTTAATTTTTCAATTACAGCACTTATAGTGGACTTTTAAAATCAAAACATTTTCAGCATTAAGTATAGGCACAACATAATCCAAGGATATTTTCTTCTGGTGTTCCCCGTCAGTGAACCTATTTTACATGATCTTTCTGACATAAATTTAGAGATCAAGAGGAAGGAGAATCACTCTCACCTGACTGTTTATTATATTACTTAACATTAACTTTACTAAATATTTAACCGGATGTATCCTGATCCTACTATTGAATAGGCAAATCCATCCGTGTGATATAAATTGAATATAAAATATCCACATGGAATAAAAGGTTATTGAGGAAAATTACAGATAAATTTTCTTCAAGAGTAAGTTATAGTCTAAGCACTTTACTTTAGATATAATCACTAATTAGCCTACAGTAACATAATAATAGTGTAGCATATGGAAATAGCCTCAAAATTACAGGGAACTGACAGTTCAAACTTATTATACAGGGTGTTTGGTAAAATGTATTCATGTGAAATTTATTTGAATTAGAGTTTTTAGTGTCAGGAATATCTGGCACAAATTGACTCATTAAGAAGGAAAAGACCAAGCCATTTCAAGACTGAACATTTGGAATAATTGACTTAGCTTCTGTGATATTTAATCTTCATTTTCAAGGTAATTGGATTAAGAAGTTTCTATGACATTATTGAGGCATATATTTTAGTGTGTCTGTGAGTTGATTTCCAAATAGAATTCCCAGGGAGAGAAATCCCATGATGAATATGACTGGTATCATCCTATTTCCTAGAGTCCCGAATTCAATAAAAATTGAAAAACTAGAAATCCAACTGAGCACCTGTATTCTTAATTTCTATACTTCTTAGTCAAAAAAGATAGTAACAAACTATTTCACACTCCTGAGACTGCAGTCTAAAAAGCCCATCCTATTACTATGTCTTCCCTGCAATGATGGCTCCCCTCAAAACATGAGCCAAAACATACCCTTCCTTTATAAAATTTACAATGAGAAAAAAAGAAAGGAGCAAAGTTTCAAGATTTAAGATTTCATTTTTATTTTATTCATGTGTAGGGTATGTGCACATGAATGCAAGTGTCACCTGAGCAACAGGCTCTGGTTCCCCCTGGAACTACAGTAATAGGCAGTTGTGGATTGCCTGACTTGGGCGCTGTAGATAGCATGCACTTGTAACCCCTGAGCCATCTCTCTAGTCCCTCAAATAATATGAAAAAACACTTTTTAATAATAAGAAACAATGAGCACTAGAGAAAGGTTTATTTAGGAAGGAAAATAAAACCCAGTCTGAATAGCTATGGCCAAAATATATTATGGAGGTAGGCTATTGATGACTTTTCATATTAGATTTGTTTTAAAAAATGTTTTTTTTTCTTAGAGTCATTTCAAATGAGAAGAGCACAATATTTTTTTTGGTCTTTTTTTTTTTGAGATAGTGTCTCCCTGTAGCCCCAGCTGTCCTGGGAACTCGCTATGTAGACGAGGCTGGCCTTGAACTCACAGAGATCTGCCTGCTTCTCCCTCCCAAGTGCTGGGATTAATAGCCTATACCACCACACCCGGCTCAGGAAAAAAATATTTTTATTTGTGACATATTTTCTTCCCCAAATCTAAACAAAATCTATGTCATGATAACTCAAGTTAGTCCTGCCCCACAGAAAGTAGTTCATGCCTGGTACTGTAAACCTGGATGAAGCCTATGGCTGAAAAAGTGATAGGTCCTAGTGGAGAACCTTCTCTTGCTATTTTGCTAAGTGGTTATAACATCAAACTGCCTCTAAATATTTAAACTTATACTCTTAGACCCTGACTACTTTCAGCCTTGGAAAGAGAAGCTTCTTTTGGTCATGGGTATTGATTAATACAGACATAACTGTTGAAAGTGCTAAGAAAATGTGATTGTGAGTGCTAAGACTTGGTTGGGGCACCTATACCAGCATCCATTCTATCCCCCCATCACATTCAAGGCTCAGGGGAAAATGTAGAAGAGTTGGAAGAAAGATAATAATGTCAGAGGATGTGGTCAAGAGGTATGAAATGGTGTCCTCTTAGAAGTCATGGCCACTCTACTCATAAACTCACAGTGGCTGTGCTTGATTGTACAAGGCCTACACAAGAGCAAGCTACTTAAAGTCCCAGCACACATGTGGATGGGGTTCACAAGGAGGAGCTAATGGTATGGATTGGTGAAGTGGGGCAAGATAGAAATTTGGGAAGGGATGGAGCGTGACCACTGGCAAGTTGCACATGCTCCAGTGGATGATCTCATATTGACATAATGTTGGCAAGTTGATATGTTGAAATGATTCACAAGTGCTTAGAGGGGGAAAAGGGTGGTGGATATCATGGATGAATCTTTGATTTTTTTTTTTTTTTGACAATCCACAATGTTTATTACAAAGGTAAACCATGATACTCTGAATGAACTTATCAGTAGGTTTTCTGGTAGTGAGCACCAACACAAGGACCTCCAAACTTTTTGGACTCGCACAGATGGGGATCGGCTACCAGCAGGGTCTTGTCATACTGGATAAAATGTCTTTAATCTCCTTTTTTGAAGTCTCATCCACATATTTCTGGTAGTAGGCCACCAGGGCTATGGAGATGGACTGTCGAATAGCATAAATCTGGGCCACATTACCACCACCCTTCACACGGACCTTGATGTCCACACCAGCAAACCGCTCCTTGCCCAGAAGCAGAACTGGCTCTAGTGACTTGTACTGCAACGTGCGTGGCTCGATCATCTCCAGGGGACATCCGTTCACCTTATGAGGCCATTTCCCCATTTGCAGTGTGCCACGGCTGTGGCTGCCTTCTTGACAGAAGACGACCTGCACCGGCTGCACCCGACCCTTGGCTGGCATGGCTCTGAGCACACACCCAAGCTCCTCACTGCACGGCATTGCACCAGAAAAGGACGAATAAAATTTTTAAATAGAAAAAGAAAGAAAAGTGATTTGGCAGATTGAAAATAAAACACAAACGTGTGTGGGTCCATCGCTTGAATTCTCTTCATCACAAATTTAAAGGAAAGCAGACTCACATCCAAGAATATTTCCTTAACACAAATTAGACAAAAGCATTTAAAAAAAGAAAGATAATATGAAAAACATGAATAGGGGTAGAGTAGGTGTGTAAATGGGGGAGAAGTCTAAATATTATCCAAATACATTGTCTGAAGATCTCAAATAATAAAATATTAGAAACAAAATCTCAGACTTGGGAATTTGTATTTAAATAACACAGGCAGCATTATCATACTCTGGGTTTTTTTCTCTCTCTTTTATTTCTCCTCATCCACTGATTCCCCTCCTTTCTTCCATCTCTTCCATATTTCCCCCTGAGATTTTTATTGCAGAAGAAAGGTTGATATAATTGCCCCATCTATGGCTGAATACTTATAGTCACGTGTTCATTTATGAGGCTCTGCTCACTTCAAAACTGACTTTCTCTTAGCAAGGTTGAAAGCAGCCCAGGTCTATGACTACAAGCAAAAATATTTGGAAGGAAGCTTTGTGACATGACCATTTAACACAATAACAAAATTAGGTTCCCCCCTAGGACCTATGACCTTGTCAGCCATTAACTTTTGACCTGGTTTACAGCACCTAGCATGAAATGCTCTTCTAAGGAGTGAGCTTCAAATCCAATAAGTAAGCCACACAGTGCGGCACATGCCTTTAATCCCAAAATATGGGAAACAGAGGAAGGTGGATCTCTGTGAGTCAAGACCAGCATGGTCTACATAGTGAGTTTCCAGGTTAGCTAAGTCTACCTGGAAACTTGTTTCAAAACAGACAAAAGCCAAACGAAACCAAACCAAACCAAACAAAACAAACAAAAAACCACCCCAATCAAATCGTAAGCAATTAGCACCCCTTAATATTCATGCCATTATGTATCTGTGAGCACATCATTCCCAGAAACTCGGCTCTGGGTAAGTCCACCTATGCCTTTTCTCCCACAGTAACCGGAGTAGTATTTAGCATCACTGTGAAAACTAGGAAGGAGGAAGTTTCGCAGTCAGTTTGAGGGAAATTGATTTCTGTGTGTCCTGCAAACAAAGAGTGTAATGACTTCACCAATAGGGCCTAATCATGTAGTTACTGGGAGCAACCAAAGACAATGACAGTATTCTATGTTGTTTGGATATCTAGAACTTCCCTGACCTACAGTGTAGGAGGAAGTGCGGCCTGAACAACCAGCGCACGCCTGCTGCAAATGGACCAAAAACATCTGGCTGAGGCAAACCTGTGTTCTGCCAAAAGACATAGAGATGGCTGACGTGAAAATGGTCTGATACAGAGAGCCAATGAGGAATAGACACAACCTATCAATGGATCAATGGGACACAGGGAGGGGGATATAAGGGAGCCCCATATCCGCAATGGAGTCTGCAGCTTCTAGCATTGCCTGCTTCTCACCTGACTCCTGGTGACTCCGGAGGGCCCCAGAACACCCTCAACACTACAGCTTCTAGATGGATATGCCATGCCTTACACTGTCATTTTTATTTAATAATCCATATCTTCCAAGAATGACACTGTTTAGGTAATATTTTGAAATTAGCATACTAGCTAATGGATTTTCATAAAGCTTTCCCACAGAACCATTTGTAAGCCCTCCCTTCATAGCTCCTTTCTCCCTTCCACAACAAAATTATTAAGTGAATGCTAGCCATTCAAACTAGATTATTTGTAAATTTCTAAACAGGAATATGGACTATGTAGATCATAAAGTCAATCTTCTCATTCTAAATGATGAAATAGTCAGTGCTGTATGCCATAGATTGTGGGGCCTTATTTTTTATTGAATTTATAAAATTTTCATACAATATAACTTGATGGTATTTAGATTTCCTTCCCTATCCCCACCTCTCTTTATTTTCCCTTACCCATTTTAACATGTGGTGTGTGTGTGCATGTGTGTGTGTGTGTGTGTGTGAGAGAGAGAGAGAGAGAGAGAGAGAAAGAGAGAGAGAGAGACTATAGAGTCTACTTTGTATTTCTAAATGTCCTTCAGTAAGGGTTCATCCATTGTGCCTGGTTGCCTTTTTGCCCTACCAAGAGTCCCGTCCCATCCTTGAAAGAGACTGTCTTCTGCCCCTCCCAACAACCATCTATTGCCACAATTTCCTTTGGTGGAGTTGTAGCTTTTAACCCACTTCCTCCTGTCTATGCTCGGATTCTTTCTGGTTTGAGCTTGCATGGGACTTGCATATGCTCTCACCACTGCTGAGACAACATATAAGTAACTGACCAGTTGTCTAAAATTCTGTTTCTTTGTAGTCATCCACCACTCCTACCGTCTTTCCATCTACTCATCTACAATGATCCCTGAGCTTTGTGAGCAGAAGTTTGATACAGTCATCCTATTCAGAGATAAGCACTCTGCAGCCTCTTGGTGGTCAGTTGTGGGTTTCTGTGTTAATCAGCTTGTGTTGCATAGGACAACTCCAGTGAGAATAGAGAAAAGTATTAACCTATGGATACAACAATAAGTCATTGGGAGTCATTTTAGGTGTCATGTTCCCATTCCAGTGGATGGAGTTGTGGTGCCTATGTCCCCATAGGCACTAGGGTCACTGGCCACCTAGCTCAGGGTGCAGGTGCCTGACACTGAAGAAGTGGTTGCATTTCAACTGAGCCTGATGTACCTCTATTGCCATGGGCTAGGCCTGAGGGTGGCTGCACTATACCATACACTCATTGTCTGCCATCCGTCATCATCATCATCATCATCATCATCATCACCAACGTCATCTAGATGACAACCCAGGTTCAGGCAAGAAAGGACTTGAAAATTAAGGAAAATGGCTGAAGAGCCAAGATGACAGCAGTGGCAAGTCTCCCCAAAATGCAACTCTGGGTAAGACTGTGACCACCTTATCCTGCCATGCCCTAGTGCCTTTCTTGCCCTGAGGCTAGGACTGTGAATGGACACCATACCACATACCCATAGTTTTCTGGCCATCATCATCATCCAAGTGACAAGCTTGGCACAGGAAAGAAAAGACTTGGCAATTAAAAAAGAAAATTTGAAGAGCCTTGATAGCAGATAGCTCTTTGAAAAATATGACTCCCGGAACAATGTCTCATCACTGGCTGCTCCTGGCCAGCGAGGAAGATGTGAAGGCTGCAATTACTAAAATTGCTAAGCAAAACTTGAATTATGTAAACAAAAGCAACAAAATCAGCAACAAAACATGAGCTGCACCTGTCCCTGAGCAAAAAAGCAAGAGGTGGTTTTCTTTATTATAGATGCCCCTCAAGTTAGAAATCCAAGGCAGCAAGTAAGTGTTGCCTGGAGTCAGGGTCCCCTCCTGTGAGCCATAATTATGGACCCTCCTGTGATGTAGCTGTAGTTCCCTCCCCAAAACCTGGAGCTGTGGTCCCTTCTAGTGAGCCGGGATTTGTGGTACTCTAACATGAAGTGGAACTGTGGCTCTTTCCCATAAACCTGGAGCTAAGGTCCCCTCCTTTGTCCTGGGGTCATGGGCCTCTCCCGGGAGCATCTAGCTCTGATCACCTCTCCTATGACCTTGGAGCTATAATCCCCTCCTGTGAGTTGGATCTGTAGTCCCCCTACACACCCCACCCCATACCTCAACTGGGTGAGCAGAAACTATGGTCCTGTCCTGTCAGCTGGACCAGTGACCTCCCTATTGTGGACTGAAGTTGTTGTCTCCTCCTAGGAGTTGAAGCAGTAAACCTCCTCCATGAGTCACTGTTATGATCCCTATCTATGAGCCTGAGCTGCTGTGGTACCCTCTTATGAGCTGGAGATGTAAGCCCCTTCTCTGATCCAGAGTTGTGGTTCTTTACTGTAAGCTGGAGGTGTGGTCCCCTTATGTGACCCTGGACCTGTGGTTCCCTCATATGCCCTGAAACTGTGGTCCCTATATTGAATCTGGGGTCATGGTCTCCACCTGTGACCTGGAGCTTTGGTCACCTACCATAAATCTGAAGGAATGGTCCCCTCCTGTGAACCTGGAGTCATGGTCATCTCCCATGAATCAGAAACTGGTCCCTTTCTTTGAAACTAGACCTGTGATCCCTGTATGATATTAAGTTGTTTTATATTCTGGTGAGCTGGAGTTGTGATCAGCTACTAGAAAGTTGGAGTCATAATCCCCTCCTGTGAACCCAGAGATGTGTTCCCATCCACTCAACTTGGAGTTATGCTCCCCCTCCCATGAACCAGGAGCTGAGGTCTTCTACAACTTCTGAGACAAAGTTGTAATCCTTCCCATGAACAGGAGCTTTGGTCCCTTCTTGTGAGCTGTAATTCTGGTTCCCTCCTCACATGAGCCTAAAGCTTTTAACTCCTACTGCTAGCAAGGTTCCACATATGTCTGGTAGTAGGCTTATGATGTAGAGCACAGAGGACTTCCTGCTGTTGGGCAGCATTTTCAGTCTTCTCTGAACTCATTCCCCACATACTTTCCCTTGAGGACCCAGGTTGTGTATGGCAGAAGATTCTGGTCCTGGAAGGAATGGACCGCCTACCTACCCTGAGGGCCAGCTCCCTGTCCACATGTGATCCTGCATATCCAGGCCTTGATGTTGGAATTTTCCCATTATCAGGCACCAGGAGATTTTCCATTATTATTGTATTGCTCTTCTACCACTCTATTATTCTCTCACCTATGACCTATTTGAACTTCTAGAGAGAAAAATCATAGGAAGTAAAAGAAAATAGAAATCACTGAAGGACATTTGGAAGCAAACACCTGAATGAATAGGTCTTAGAATGTATGGCAGAGTACATGGGATTCAGTGGTTGGTTGGGGGAGGTGTGCATAGAGGAGGGATTTGACTGAGAAATGTATGAAATTGAAAAACTCAATAAAAATAGAAATCACTATACTAAACAAATCGATACACTTCTCAAACTAAAAAGTATGTAATTAGAGCTTAGACTATAAATTCAAAATGCTATGTGTCTACTATAATATTTGACAATTGTTTAATGACAAAACTATACTACAAAGCTTCAACAATAATTTGAAATTTGTTACTGTGCCTATTATGGAAATTTGTCACTCAGTCTCTTTCCAAATTCTCCACCTATACAGTCTTTCAATGTAATCATGTTACTCCTTAAAGAAAGCAATGCTACTAAAATATTTTATAGTTTTAATATGACTATTTAGCAGAAAACTATTATTAGGCTCACCCCAATGAACTGTATCTTGCCTAGTCTCAGATTCCTAAGCCTCAGATCAATGTCAAGTATGGATTCCATCCTCGGAAGCAAACCTTACATTTAATTAGAATGTTTGGTTATTCCCATAATATCTGTGCCACTATTGCACCAATGGTATATCTTCCCAGGCATATCTTATTTCTGTAGTTCATAAGATTTGCCCCTTGGTTAGGATGATAATGATTTTTCCCCTTCTGGTAGCATTCATAGCACTCTCCAGCACTATGGACACTAGCCAATAGAAGATGAGGAGCTTGTTTCTCCTTGTTTGTTCTACAGCCCATGTCTGTAGAGTCTTCAGCAATAGGGTCTTACCATCCAGTTCTGTTGGGTAACCAAAAGCATAGGCAATGGCAAGTATTATTTGAGGGTCTATGGGAACTGTAATCAACAATATAGAATGTGTTGAATCTTTTATGAGCTCTGTCTAATGAGTTATGAGCTATTAGATGGCATTTTGGATTTCTTGATTGAATTTCATCATATTTAGCTTCTTATTTCCATATCAGTGTGAGAGTGAACCAGTACCACTTTCTATGTTACAAAATGTACATAAAGTAATTTTTTGATTTTTTATGGAGTTAATATTATGTTTGTAAATATTTAATAATGTATTTCACCATAAATTGTTTACATGAGCATTTAAGAAAGATTGCCATCCTTCATATTTTACATTTGCTATGTTCTGATAAACACAGGTTATTGGAACTCTTCCTGTATTAACAGAAGCAATTTTATCTCTTCACCCTGTTCTTTAGAATGAATTTTTTTTTTGTAAAACAGAGCAAGAGTACAAGAGATAACAATGTTTTTTAACATAGAATACTGTATAATTTTACAAAATATGAAATCTCTAATATTGATCATAAATGAAATTACCTATTCTGAAAAAATGGAGAGACTCACTGACATAATTTTAGAAAAACAGAAAAATGGCCTGTGCTGAAGTCCACATTGAAATAAGCTTATTACTACTATAGAATACTTAATTGCAATAAAATGTTTTTAAGTTATTAAATAAAATAGTACAGGCAAATAGGAAAGGAGATTTAGTACCAAATCTTCTCATATTCCAAAACAAAAAGTAATAAAAGATAAATATTTATGTATATTTTATGATAGAAATGAATTGCTTTGCTGTGTAGACTGATAATAATCTTTTTCAGTTAAGTATTAGGAAAATATATGAATTTTATTTCAAAATATAAAATAAAACAGTTATTTTAAAATATTATTGAAAGAAATTCACCAATAGGTGGTGCTGGTGTGATGAAATTTGATTAAACTTCATGTAAATCTGACCCTAGATTCTACTATTTTTAATTTCAGAGATAGCTTCATCTCGCATTCTACTTAGTAACTGCACAAGAGTGAACTGGTTATAAAATGTCACTGAAGATAAAATGTTTTTAAGTATTTGAGAAGCAATTCCTATCACCATCATTAAAACAAATGAGAACTAGGTCAGAGATCATATCTATAAAAAATAGACTGTTCAAGGTGGTAATTATCTGATAAATGAATACACAAGTGCTTGACTCAAATGGAAGTTATGAATCTTGCATCAAGCCCTTCATCAAGGTTGCATTACATAATGTCTCAGTAAATGGCATATCTATGCGACATTCCTTGTCAAGAAATATTTTTCTTCATCAGGCTAACATTTGATTTGTGAGACATAAAGCAAATCTCAGTGACAGTATAAAAAGAATGTTTCCAATTGCAATTAAACATGAGTGTTAGGGCTACTGAATATAGAGTGTGTAAGCAAAAATGTATGATTTGGGACGTGCAATATTTGCAGTAAATTACCAAAACAATTAGACTTAATTTGGCTTTATATTTTAAAATATTTTAATTAGAAATAGTATCAGAAAACTAATCAGCTGAAATCCAATTGTTTTGTGATAAAGTTTGATTCAAGAAAATAGGAGTCAATAAATGTTAATAACAAGCCTTTAATATGAAATTTATGTGACAGATTGAAAGTATATTCACTTAAAATTTTTTCAGATATTTAAACAGTAAATTCCAAATCAAATGAATGCCTTAAAATCTATTGTTTTATATCTTTTTTGCCTAAATTGATACTCAGAATTAAAGACATTTTAGCTATCAAAAGTATGATTAAGGTATAAAACACAAGTTTTCTCAGAAACATTCACCATATTATACACTTTTGACTATTATATGTATTTGTTCATTTCTTTTCTGTTCTCTCTCTTGTTGTCTTTATCTCTCTCTGAGTCTATATATCGCTCTCTGTCTTTCAAATGTGCACACTAGCAATGTTGTCATATGACATCATATAGTGTTGTGTATTTGATTCTAAAAGCAGATGTCTTTGGAAGCAAAGATGATTCATGGAACACATTTTCTTAATTACACAAACTATTAAATTCATTGAGTTTGTGTGGCCCAAAATACATGCTTCACAATGTGACATTTGGAGATAGGATCTTTACAAAGTAATCCAGTTCAGGTGTGGTTATTAACTTGCACCCCAATCAATCAAATATTGGATGTACATCATCATTAAAAGTAGAAACTTGAAACAGTGATCTTAAGGAAGTGTGATGTAGAGAGACAGACAAAATCTACAAGCCAAGGATAATAGAAAAACCACAGTTTAAACAACAAGCAAAAAAGGTCTGGAGAGGAAGCTTCCAGAAGCCCTTAGCTGATATAAATCCTTCCTATACCTTGATTTTTAGATTATACTGTCTCAATCCCTAATACAACAGCTATATATTTTTGCTGTCTAAACTGCTGTCATGTTCAGATTAGTCTAAGTCATCAAGTGTATTATTTTTATCATTTGTAATGTCCGTGAAATTTCTAACATACTTCCTTATATGCTTTGATTCTTTTAGTTTGAGCTTGTATAGGACTTGTGCATGTTTGCCATTGTTGCTGTGTTCAAATGAGTAACCGATCAGCAGTCTGGAAATGATTTATGTGTGGTTGTTCAACACCTCTGGCACTTACAGTCTTTCTGCTCCCTCTTACGCAATGATCACTGATTCTAGCAAGGCAGAAATTTGATACAGGTATGCAATTAATAGATAACACTCTGCAGCCTCTTGCTCTGTGCACATTGGAAATTGTGAGTTTCTGTGTAATTCTGTTGCATAAGGGAATTCTGGTGAGAGTTGAGAGATGCATTGTTATATGGGTATAATAATAAGTCATTAGCAGTCAGTGTAAAAATATAACTATGTAATAGAAAACTACCATTAGGTTCACTTCTACGAACTGTGCCTGTCTAGCTTCAGATTTTTAAGCCTGATATTAATGTCAGGTATGGGCTAGAGCCTAGCTGGCTGATCATATCTCCAATTAGATAGAGGTTGGTTTCTTCCATATTAATTTTTTAAAATTTCAGTCTATTAAGAATGGAGGATGTAGCCTTTCAAATATTAATTATATACTAATTAGTTGCATAGCCTATACTTTATCCAGATAAAACTTTAAAACGTTACAGAAATTTTCAAAAGACCATTTTGTGTGTGTTTTGAAGTCCATTGAGATATAATGTCACTATTTTCATGTAGTACAATTCCATCATAATCAATAAACAATTTAGTTGAAAACAAATGTAGGGGGTAAAGAATTGTTAAAGGAGGCCACATTTCATTTTATTCTAGCCAAAGCCTAGGATTCTATGTTTGTTTTCCTATTAATTTTTCAGTAAAACATGTCAGCCTAAAGACAATTCTCTAACTTGTCCATTTTGCTCTGGGCTATGCATATTATTTTAAAAAATGAATCCGTTTTTGTTACAAATAAGGAAACAACAAAATATGTTCATTTTTCATTAAGATGATGAAAACTGTAGTTGTTCCTTTGAAACCTGCAAGACCTGAGGTATTTATAAATCATCCCTGTTTTGTTTTGTAAAGACAAGTTGAAGGAAATTAATTCTTCAGGAAGACAGGAACTTGATAGCTATGAGTAACTCAAGGCCTCTTTAGGGATCAGCTGTGTTTTAATAGTGTATGTGTGTGTGTATGTGTGTGTGTGTGTCTGTGTGTGTGTGTGTCTGTGTGTCTGTGTGTCTATGTATGAGCTCAGGAGGAGCAGTACATGTTTTTAACTGTTGTGCCCCCTCTCCAGGCCCTAGGGCTCAAAAGTGTTAAGCCTGTATGAAATTGTTTCCTATCAATTTTTGAGAAATTTAATTCCTATTCAGAAGAGTAGAATGTATGTTAGAACCTTGGAGACCCTAATTCAAAATCAACATATTATAAAACCCTTAAAATGTATCTCTTAAAGTTAAGAAATGACAAAGGGGCTTTATTTTTATTTAAAATACAGTTCCATTAATAAGGCTCTATTCAAGTTCTTCTATTTGTAACTTGTTCTTAAATTTAAAAAAAATTAAATATGGTTTTGGAGACTATATGAACAACTTTACCTTCTTTTAACATCATTATAATTTAAACCAATCAAAGTATTTATAGAGCCTAATATATTTAGCATTTAAATTTTTGTGCCCAATGTTTAAGACCTGAGAAACTGAAAAAATGTATGGAAGATTAAAATTCAAAACATAAAACAGGACCTGGGGAGATGGCTCAGTGGTTGAGAGCACTGACTGCTCTTGCAGAGGACCCAGGATCAATTCCCAGCACCCACATAGCAGCTAACAACTACCTTATCTTCAGTTCCACGGTATCTGACACCTTCTTCTGATCTCTTCAGGCACTGCATGACACAGATGCACTGACACACATGCATACAGTACACCCAAACACATAAAAAATAATAAAATAAAACACCAAATCCCTTGCCTTAGAAACAGAATGTGATATGCACGGGAGTAGGAAGGAGTGTGGTACAAAGAACTCCAAATTATCGGCCAAATAGAAATGTTGGAAGTAAGTCTTGTAATGATATTGCCAATGGCAGTTTCAGGGCAAAATTGCTTCTGTATTAGTATAATAATATTTCTGGAAACTCTAAGCGGAGCAGAGAGGAACAACCAAGATAACATTTTAATAAAATTTTAATCATGTTAATAACAGCTTAAGCAATTTCTAAGTGTCTACTAAAGCACAGCACCACAACCTGTCCTTTTCTTTACCTTTCCCTGCCGTTGCTTCCCAATATCCCTACCACGTTGTTTCCGTATCAGTCATGTTTATTGCCTTTCCAAATGTGTTATTTTATAATTGCCATCGTCTTTAAAACACTGTATCATTTTAAAAATATTTTTATTGAGGTTTTGAGCATTTCCTATAATACATTTAATCAAACTCAGACCCATTCTTGATTTGTAACCCCCCCAGCTCTCCCACCTGGTTGCATGCATTCTGACATATATACTAAATTCTATCTGGTCAAGCATTTGTACCCAGATGTCGCTCAGTGCAAGTACATCCACTGGAATCTAGTCAGCCTATGTGGAGTCTCTCCCTTAAAGACCAACTCTTCCTCACTCAGAAGTAATCAGTTGTCAATAGATCCTCAGGGTGGGGACCTGCTGCCCCTTTCCATAGTTCTATGTTGGGTTTTTGTCGACTGAGTCAGCATGGGTCTTGTGCATGTTGTCACTGTTGCTCTAAGTTCATATGAGGGGGTTCCCAGAGGCCTGAAAGCCTCTGTTTCCTTATGTTCATACACCAACCCTGATTCTTATAATCTTTCCATCCCATCTATTGCAATGATCACTGATCCTTGAGTGGGTGAGATTTAATAAGGGAGTTCTATCCAGATACCCATACTCTGCAATCTCTTATTCTCCAAAACTTGATCAGTTGATTTGGTAATACCTTTTAATTGTGTAAATGATGAACTAATTGAATTATGTGGAGAATATTTGTCTAAAACGTTTAAGCAACAATCACTATCATTTCTTTGTCCTTATGTCATGTTGAAGTCCATCTCCCAGTGATGTTCAGGGTGATCTTGAAGTCAGGTTTCTTAAAATAGGTACAGAAGATTTCCACAGTAGCTCTGAACTGTGATTTATACTTCCATGTCTATGTCTACTTGGGGGATGGGTTGTGTTTTCATATCCTGTACTAGTGAATCCTTGACCAACACCAGGCATCTCTTGATACAGGTATTCTCACCACTTTAGGAAAGTTCTTCAGAACAAGGTTGCCATGGAAGACCAGGCATCATATTTTCATTTGAGGGATGATGTTAAATATATGGAAAGACTGAAGTACATGATAATTAGGATATATTTTCCATGGAAGAAAAATAGATTTTTTCCAGACTATATTATATATAAATAAAAAGAAAATGTTTAATTGTGGATGTATTTCAGAGGTATAATATTTGCATGGCATGTATGAGGCTATGGGTTTAATGTTAGTACTGTATAAAATAAAGAATCAAATTTAAAATCTAGATTTGGGAACATAAATCTGAAACTGTGTATTTGGCCTAGAAACTTTGAATTTTACTGAAGACACAAAATCCCAATGTCAAATTAGGACTTGACTATAATATTTCTAAATTAATACAAACACTGAGGGTCGAAAAAATGAGCTAGGGCATCCAAAACACCAAAGATGTTAAAGCTAGGAAAATATAAGAGTGCAAAATTTTCGAGATGAAGTATAATATCGACTTCTAAGGTATTTTAGCATCTAGGTCTCAGAATGAAACTTTGTTAACTGGAAGGAAAGACATGTCATTTGAATTTCTTGAAAGGAGGCTTCCAAAAGTGATGGGCAGGAAGTATTTTGTGCAGTTGTAATGAGAAAGGCTTACTGAGAATTTTTAAATAATGAAGGAAAGACAATGTCTCCTAAAGTTTTCTGTAGAAGTGAGAAGAGGGGTTGTTATAGTGTAAGAAAGATGAAAGAAAGGTCATGAAGTAAGGAAAATGACAAAATTTCAATAATATGTGTAACATACACTATTAGAGCGTGTGTGCTATTGAAAGGAACACTGCATTGAAATTGTCTTCCCTTTTAGGAATTATTCAATTGGTTTTAGAATTTAGGGACTCTCCAAAGAAAAGTGTACATAGAACATATGCATGTGTGTGTGTGTGTGTGTGTGTGTGTGTGTGTGTGTGTGCATGTGTATCAATTTCAACTCTTTCTTTCAATATGAATCCTTCATATTTTTCTCTTAATAATGCAGAAGGCAATTATAAGCTATTCAATGTTTAATTATATTTTTCTGTCTAGATTGTGATTTTCCTGTCTAAGCTTCTTAATGTTTGCTTTCTGCCTCATGAGTCTTGAGCAACATATTCTTTATTTTATGAAGCCTTTCAAAATTCTAGAAATACAAATCATGAAAGTCTTTTTCAATATAGAATTATAACATCTATTTTCTTTTCTGAATTTACCATACATACTTTTTTCCAGTTTTTTCAAAGTCAATCACAATGTATCCTACTTTAAAATAAGGCAGTAAGAATCACCCAGTACAAAATTATATCTGGTACACAGTGATATCTACACTGCAGGAGAATTTTTCATTATACTTTAATTCTTTGATGTTCAATCATCCATTTAACATCCATATTATACCCATTGTGTACATCAACCCATTGGCAGAAGAATCAATCCATTGGCAAGAGTTAAAATACATTATTAGGAGTATGTATTTATAAAGTGATAGTAGCATTGTGAATTCATCTCAAATATGTATTCACAAGGGAAAAATGCTGCAAATAACACATTGCTGTAGCAAACACTCTTTGAGGCCCACTGAACAACTCTTATTCACCCACTCTTGGTAACATTCCCATCTAACTGATGTTCACGAACAATATAGCTGGTTCATATAAAAGACTGTGATTTCTCAACTTCACATTCTTTTTGGTGATAACTCATATAACTGGAAAATAAGTTTTATTGGGTAGTGGAATATGAAAAGAAGTCTGAAGAAGTTTTTTTGTGAGGGCATCTGTTCCTTTAAATGGGAATGCAAATAGAGATCTATGGTTTAAGTATTGTATTGGAATGTTTTTCTTGAAGATTCAGTGTTAGAATAAGTGACAGATTTGTAGACAAAGAACAAGCATTCTGCATAAGCAGTTAGATGACAGAGTCCTGACAGGTTAGAGATGTCCAATTTGCCAACTTTTCATTTTCTTGAGCTAAGACAAGGCATTAATTTTCAGCTTCATTTTTTACTTTAATTTTTGAGACTGGATCCAACTGTGTATCCACTTGTGGCCACCACATTCTTTCTCTCTTACCTACCCAAGAGTTGAGATTCCAAGTTGCATCACCATGCATAGATCTTCTAATTAAAAAAAAATTGGACATATAATAGCTGTATATATGTATGTGATACAAGTGATAATTCCTTATGGTTACAAATTCTTGCAGTTTAGTATCTTGGTACTTATACCACATGTTCCCACTCACATGTGAAATCTAAACATGCTGATATCAACAGTCAAAGTGGTATAATGGTCATAGAGATCTGGAAGAGTAAATGGGATAATATATATATCAACATGTTATTTTAGACATCAATATAAAAATAGAATTTTATATATATATACTACATTCAAATAGAAGTCTTAACTTATGAGTTTCAATAGTATGGTAAGATGATGATAGATCATAACGTACAGACAGAGAAGATTTTGAAATTTTCAATATAAGCAGACAGGAAGTATTTGAGGAAATGGGTATGATAATTACCCTGACTTTATTATTATGTAAAGTAAACATGATTTGATAATTTACAGTTTATCCAATACATTAACATATTTTGTGTCAATTCAAATAGCTAAAGGAAGATCATAATGATATTTAAATGAAAATGTCCATAGTAGTTAATGTTCACATAGATAAAGAGGAGAATAAAACTGGGAAAATAAAATTGGAGTTTTTTATGTTACAATATTCTATTTAATATTTTATTTTTCTTATTG
>NW_008332663.1:2733484-2737127 GCF_000622305.1 Nannospalax galili | reverse complement strand
TCTTATTGGTTTCTAAAATAAAACATGATATATATATCAATATAGATACTGATATATATATAATATTATATATGAATTAGTAACCAAATTGTAAAATATTTGTTTTAAATGATCTTTACAAAATCCCACACGAATAATGAATGTAGTAGATGATCACAGTGGCTTCTAACATTGCTCAGAGATGACAGGGTATCCTGTGCTGCCTGATGGGAGCTTAAGCTCTCAATCGTAAGGAGTCATGACACCCCTTTCCCCAAAGTATCCTTCAGCTGGACTGAATCAAGATACACATCAACCTATAATTTTTTTCTCTCTATGTAAACTTTAAGGAATTTTTGTGCATTTTACACAATACATTTTAATCATATTAGATCCCCAACCTATTGGCAGCTGATTACTGAGGGGTGCGGGCACAACTCTAAATAGGCTGTTTAGACTCCAGTGGATGAACTTGCACTAAACAACTTACACTTTTAAATGGAAAAATAGAGAACAGAAAAACATGCTGAATGACATTGTGGGCAAAACATCAGTGTTATCTAAAATGTGTTAAACCCTGCAGGACAAATTATTCAACTTTGTTAAGCATGAAAGTTGCAAGGAAAATCAAAGAAAAGTAGAAATCTCATTATATATTAAAGAGACGTTATATAGCCATAAACAAAATATTTTAATTTATAACATGGATTCATACTTTTCATAAAACATGGTACATTTTCCAAAGTATATATAGGACAAATAAGAAACCAAGTTTTGAGTACTGATGTAATGGTAAGCTATTTCATGGTACTTAAAATTTAATAATGATATTGTGACTCTGAGTGCATAGGTTCTAAACATGTGTCCTGTAATAGTTATAAAAAAATGATGAGTGACTGAGATTTACTTGAAGCACATATACTGGGAGAAACATGAAAGAAAGTTGGCCTTGAAATAGTGATTGATGGATTATTACTTATAGTACTCTATTTCTGCACATTTGAAGTCTTCATAAAATAGTCAATGAATGTCCTGAGACATGAATAAACAGGAAAAGGGGAAAGCATGAAGAAACAACTGAGCAACCAACATCTCCAAATAAGTGATGAAAAACAAAAGCAAATTCCATTTTGCCTTTTAATTTGTTGATAATATTCGTCATTTACATACTGAACATAGGTAAACTACTAACGTGGTAGTAATTTTGAAATTTAAAGTTGACATTCAATATGACGCTTGGTTCTTTAATAATTAATAAATAAGCATTTTATATTGTTTTGCATAATTACGAACCAGTTCTTAGGGAATGTGACCTTTCTGACAGAGGGTCTAATTTGAGTATTCTGTTCAAGGAACCAGCATTGTTTATAACAAATATAGGGTAAGAAGGGAACCCTTAAGCCAGAATCCTTCCTTACTCGGGTTACCTACAAATTTATGTAATCCTAAAATTAGTTATAATGCATGCCATTCTACAAAGGTTTAGAAGGCCTGAGGTTGTATCTCAGTGTAAAGTATTTGCCTACCATGAACAAAGTCCCCAGTTCCGTTGCCAACCCAGCAAACACCAATCCTGAGAAACAAACATATGATGAATCTTCTTCAGCAAAGATTTAGAGTGACCAGTAAAACCGTAGTAAATAACACTATTATTAAAACTGTTTCAATAACTGAAATCTAGGTACATTGGAAACTAGTATCCTATTGTTTACAGCATCCTCCAATTGAAAAAGGATAGCGTGATAAATAAAGGGCAAAATAGGACTTCAAATTCATGTTACTCTGATGATCGCTGAAAGAAGTCCATGATAAAAAGTGGCCCCTGTTAGACTTTGATTGTTCATACATATATATTAAAGCCTCATTAAATTTGAATTAAAAAATATTATAATGTTTCTTAAATAGTGGGTAGAACTTGAGGCAAATTCTATAATGGAATACTTTTTATATTTAATACTAGTTTGCAAATATTCAAATGATTGAAAATGTTTGGAGAATATAAATATAAGCAAAAGGAAGAACAAAGTTAAGGAAGAAAGGCAAGAGTCCATGATAACTTGAGAATCTCTAGTTTGTAACGAGTAGTGTTTGTGCAAGGATCAAGTTATGGATAATTAAATTTAATTACACTTGCCATTTTCCTCACACTATATGTAAGATTCCTTCTGGTTTTGACAGTGGTTCCAGTAAACAATCATCTCAATTGAGTGGACAATCAATTAAAAGCATTTCAGCTTAATTAATAAAAAATTGAGTATAATACTTTTTTACCTATGGGGCATGTCAACCACTATTTCACCTCTAAATGTGTGAGGCCTTTATATAAATTCCTTGCAATTTTGATAACATCCCCAAACCGCACACTTTTTTCTCATACAACTTATAGTACAATGAACATTTTGTGCTTATTTTTTGAAACTGAGAAAAAAATTTCTAAGAATAACTATTCAACTTATCAATTACTGTATTATTACAGTCACAAATCTACATATCTTTGCATCTTGAAAAGTCTAGTAATAAATTTTTACTAACCATTTTTATTTCAATTATTCTTTTTATTGTTTTTCTTTTATGTGTATGTGTATATTGCTTACTTGTGTGTTAAGCACACCCTTTCCGCCATGCCCAAGGAGGTCAGAAGAAGGAATCTGATCCCCTCCAACTGAAGTTACAGTGTTGTTAGCCTCAGTGTGGGTATTAAGATTTGAACCTGGAGCCACTGGAAGAGCAGCCAAAGCTCTTAACTGCTGTATCATCTTTCTAACCCCTCAACTATTATACTTGTACAAAATAATTTAGAGATAATTTGCCTATTAAATAACTAAATCTAATAATCTTTGAGTTCAAAATCTAATATTTTATAACAGAACTCTTGTTTTTACTTCCTTTTACACATTGTAAAGTGTGGAAATAAACTGGGTGAATAATTTTCTCTTGGTATAAATGGCTTCACACCTCTGTACCAGTAATATCCTTTATGTCACATGGAATATTCTTTTCATGTGTTTTATTCTATCACCATTCTTTAAAAAAAATTAGTGGGGAGGGAAGGCTAAGGGAGGTTGCCATCTGGGAAGGGGATGTATAGATGAATAAGATGGTTTGGGAAGTTCTGTGTGATATACACATACACAAAAAAAATCAACAAATTTTTAAAAATGAATTATATTTGAGGAGGAAGCATAAAAACTTATGTCATGTTAATTAGTAGAGGTGATAAAAATTACCATTTAAATCTACCTGCTGACTTTATAGACATACACAGTTGCCAAGGATCCGAGTGCAACCGACTATGACTATTAATAACCAGATACAGATTAGAGATGCATGCACCAACATCACAGTGTTACTAGCAAAAACAATGAATCTTTCTGTAAGAAACAATATATTTTAAAATGAAATGGAAATCTTTTTTAAAGGTTAAAAGCTCATTCAATATTATGTCTTACAGGGTTTATATTGAGTTCAATATTGTATAACTGTATTAATTAAACAGTGAACATAAAAAAAATTTTTAATTTTAAAAACCCATTTTTTTAATTTTTATAAAGTGATTCTATAGCATTTTAAATTATAAGTATAATCCACATTTATATTGTTCATTGTATTTCTCTTGGGCAGCAATATAATATTCCATAACAACATAATACATTGGAATAATTTT
>NW_008332663.1:2731925-2732407 GCF_000622305.1 Nannospalax galili | reverse complement strand
ATAGTCCCTGGGAACTAATTGACCTAGGAGGGCAAGGAGCAAAAAGAGTCCCTTGTGTTACTCTGACCCAATTAGTATAGATCTCAAGGTATGTCTGTTAAACATCCAAGAAGGTTAGTTCCACCATTCTGACATTTTTAATTACTGTGTGTCATGCAGATAAGTCTTGGGTAATGACCGGTTCGTCTCAAATAAACCTTATCTAGAGATATATTTCTTGATCTGTCAAGTAAAATTTGCCAGTAGATTGTAGGAATAATATGGTTCTCTCTGGTTTTCGTGACTAGCTAGGCATTGTTTCTCTCTTGTATCATCTCACCCCTCTATCATGGTTTTCCCACTTAAGGTGCCCCCACTTCCCCCCCTTTCTTCCTTACTAATATCCCCCTTGCTCCTATGATTCTACCTCTGTTGAGCATCTTCTTTCTCCTTATCCCCTAGGTTCCTCATATACCCTTGCCACCCCCATCCCTTAGACTAAA
>NW_008332663.1:2717301-2727913 GCF_000622305.1 Nannospalax galili | reverse complement strand
TCTTTTTTTGAACTTTATGTGTCTTTGTGGTTTACTTTTTGGGTATAAAGATCTGGTTCTTCTAAGTTTCTGGTTCTCTCTTTTGATTTTATATTGTGGCTGGATTGATTTTGTTTTCAGGAGTTCTGTGGTGGCCCAATTCCAATGTGGGTCAGAAGTTTTCAGACTTTCTCCTTAGGTCTGGAATCTTCTAAGAATGCTTTTGGCCTCAGGAACTTGGGTGGCACTGACCTGAGATCCTGGCCGTGGCCGTGCCACGCAGGGATGCAAAGGCAGATGGGGTGGGAAGAAACCCGAAGATTTTCCAGGGAGTGGATTGAGTAGCTGGGTTGTACTGGATGCAAAGGATCTGGGAGAGGAAAGGTAAGCCCAGGAGCCCCAAAAAGAGGCTGTCCGCCCCAGAAAGAGGCTGGCAGGTTTTGCAGGACCAGGGAAGTAAAGGGAGGTGAGGGCGGGGCCAGATCCAGAAGCAATGCTCTTGGGGCCCAAGGAAGGCACTAAGTTGGTCTGGGTGAAAAAGATCAGGAAGCAGTATTGGTTCCCCAGGTGTCTGGGGCCCCAAGACTAGGAATAGCGCAGGGCCAAACTAGGAGTAGATAACAGCGGGGGAGATGGAAGGGTGAATGAGGCCGGGGGAGTCAAGGCACAGAGGGCTGTGTGATAGACTTACCCCAAGAGAGGCCTGAGGGTAGGAGAGCAGCCTAGGAGAGTTAGCCTGTGGTGCAGGTACAGGGAAGCAGAGAGAGGTGAGGGCGGGGCCAGGTCCAGAAGCAGTGCTCCTGGGGCCCAAGGAAGGCACCAAACTGGTCCAGGTAAAAAGGATCAGGAAGCAGCACTGGCTCCCCAGGTGTCTGGGGCCCCAAGACTAGGAATAGCACAGGGCCCAAACTAGGAGTAGAGAACAGCGGGGAGATGGAAGGGTGAATGAGGCTGGGGGAGTCAAGGCGCAGAGGGCCGCGCGATAGACCTAGCCCAAGAGGCCTGAGGATAGGAGAGCAGGTTGGGAGAGTTAGCCAGTGGTGCAGGTTCAGGGAAGCAGGGAGAGGTGAGTGAACCTAAAAATTTTATAGCCACGTTTGAAAGAGATGTATCTTTTCTCTGGAAACTGTTATTGAGTATGTTAAAGCTGTAATGAAATGCTTCTTCTAAAAAATAAAAAATATATAATAAAACAATCATTTTTTCTTCATGAAAATATTTCTGATAATTGTAGTATTGTACATTTCAAAACTGTGGACTTTCCTAATTTGTTTTACAAATTAATAATAAATATCTTTTGATTATATAGATGACTGGAATTATATGTGGGTACAATACATCCCTTAGCATTATATATAATTTTAGGAAATAAGTCATATCTTTTTACCCTCTAGCACTAATCATCAGAGGGATAAATCATCATGTTTCTCAACTACATGACTGTACAGGGAATGAACAAACTGATGAGATAGAACGGTGACGGCACCCATTTCCCCATAGTGAAATATGAAATCAACATTACATGGGCCCAGAATACCTTTGTAAAGAATAACAATTGAGATGAAAGGCAAGAGCATCCACACCATAGAGAAACCAATCAGGGCTTACTGTTAAATGAGCAAGTTTGTTATCAGTGTTTAACATATCTGTTTGTATCCTTTCTCTACATTGAATAACCTAAATAAAATCTGTGCATTGTGTTCTCTTTTAGTATGGAAGAGTGAGGTATATATCAATGTTCTGACTTGCCTGGGGCAAGTGAAAAATTTGATTTCTCTCTTGTCTTCTCAGTGATAGGACATGACTCGGGGCAGTCTTTGGAAGTCTCATCAAACAGTCAAACACATCCACATAATATATATAAGGTCCTCAGGGAAAGATTGAGGTATCTGGTATTCAGGGGGTATCAACAAATACTCAGAATTAATAAGTTCGTGATCTAAATACAGGCAAAATCCAGCTGCCACAAGAAACTCAGACTTCAAAACAGGAGAACTGGTCATTTTTTTTCCAAATGTGATGAAATCTCATATCACCTTGATAGTTGCAAAATATTAAGGTCTTAAAATATGCAGGAAACATAGTGAAATACAAGGAACAAAATACAACTCCACAAACTAAACAAAGGGAAGTAAATGTATGCACTGCCTGAGAAAGAATTTAGAATACTGTCTTAAAAATGCTCAAGGAGTGCACAGAAATGCAGATAGATGAAACAAGGAAAATGTGGTGTTTCAGCAACATGATCATATTATTAATGAGGTACAAATTACAAGAAAGGAGTAAACAAAATTCTGGAGGTAGTGAATACGATAATTGAAATAAAATTCTTCTAAAGAGGTTCAAAAGTAAGTTAGAGGTTGAAGAAAAAGTTAACCAACACTAAAAGTTAATTGAAATAATCAACTCAGAGAAGCAAATAAAAAGAAACAAAAAGTGAAAATAAATCTAAAATTATCATGTGTCACTATCAAGTGGTCTCAAGTGCATTAGGAGAAATCCCAATTTAGGGAGGAAAGGAGGGAGGAGAGAGAGAGAGAGAGAGAGAGAGAGAGAGAGAGAGAGAGAGAGGAAAAGGACAGGTGGGGAGGAAGAGAAGAGGAAGAGGAGGCAGAGGGGAAGAGAGAAGTGAAAGATTTATTTAAAACCTCTGGTGCATGTCTTTAGTTCCAGCACTTGGGAGGCAGAGGCAGGCGTATCCCTGTGAGTTCAAGGCCAGCCTGGTCTACATAGAGTTCCAGGCCAGCTGGGGCTACAGGGAGACCTTGCTTCAAAAAAAAAAAAAAAACCCTCATTGGGAAAAAAATCCCCAAGTTAAGGAGAGAAATGGATGTAAAAATCCAAGAGATTGAAAGAACTTCAGCTCTGACTAAAATCAGAGTGTAATATTGCCACACATCGTAATCAGAGAAGCATTGTATGTTAATGTTTTCTTGGAAAGGTTAGTCATTTGTTTTGAAAGTTACAGAGCCATGTATGCTTTTCATCCCAGTGCTTGGGACAAAGAGGCAGGCAGATGTCTGAAACAAGCAAGAACATTACATAGAACTTTGAACAGCAGTAGTTGAAGTAATGGAAGTGATTTGGTAATAGTGAGGAAACGTTGACAGTTTTAACTGTATTAAATAGATTTAAAAAGCGTTCTGCAAAAGACTGTAAGAGAGATATTAAAAGTTTTCTATAACAGACAAGGAATTTAGTGCCCAGTTACGTTTTCAAGCTCAAGGTTCACTCACTACCCAAAGCAGAGTTTTAATCAATTCTCTCTGACTTGAAGATTCAAGTCCCTTAACTAGCCCATGCAAGCTCACTGACACACTACTGATGATTGTGAAAGTCTGCTTCAGCTTTCCATGTGCGATTCATGCTCATTCATATTATATAAATATATTAACATTATGGATAAGTGAAAAATGGTGAAGCTACAGGGAAAAAGTTATGAATTTCCTGTTGTAATTTTGAAAATAAGCCACTCCACAACCTAGAAAGATGTAAAGGTGTCCCTTCCTCTGAGATATGATAAGTTCTAAGAATTCTGCTTGTTCACATTTATTTTCATTTGCTTTATTCTTCATGTATGAGCATTTGCCTGAAGGTGCATATGTGTATGCCATCCATGTCTGGTGCCCTTGGAGGCGAGAAGAGAGTATCAAATCCCCAGGAACTAGAGTTACAGGTGGTTGGGAGCCACCCTGTGTGTCCTTGGAACCAAATGTGGGCCCTCTGAGGCATCTTTTCCGCCTTCCTGTTTACTTCCAACAATTTATTTAGCTTTAGTTGTCAAGGCACAATGTTCATTCATCTACAGAAACCTGTACAAAATAATTCTAAACAGATAAAATTACTAATACAGTGCATTTTATTATTCTCCTTTTACCAATTTAATAATTTTTGTCTTTCTTTTATGATGGATGTGCACGTGCCTCTCCCCCCTTCCAGCCTGGTGTGTGTGTGTGTGTGTGTGTGTGTGTGTGTGTGTGTGTCCTGCCAAAATCTCAGGAAATAACTTCCTCTCGAGAATTGAAATGGGGGTTCAAAAATGTCATGAAAATGCCTGTAGTTGTTCTCTGATCACATATGGATTTAGAAAGTATGGGAGTTCAGACACTGTATTTTCTTAAATTATCCTAAACTTAGCAGAACAATTTATGCCTTTCTCTATTCAATTGTTTTTACCTTTTAAAAAGCAGTTTAAATTTGTAAAGCATTTGACATTTGAAGCATGCTATGAAATAGAAAATTCTTTGGCAGCATTCTCTCACTCTCTGTCTCTGTCTCTCTCCCTCTCCTCTCTGTCTCTCTCTCTGTCCCTCCATCTCTCTCTCTGTCTCTCTCTCTCTGTCTCTCTCTCTCTGTCTCTCTCTCTGTCTCTCTCTCTCTGTGTCTCTCTCACTCTCTCTCTCTCCATTGCAGTGTCTGATGAATCTGGACAACTCCTTGACTCCTTATCACTGATAAAATCATGAACAGAATCCAGGAGTCAGAGAATCTTTCACATCAGAAAAACATTATTCCTTTTTCAAGAGCCAGCATTCTGATACCTCCACAGAGACTGAAATTCCCTGATTCAGAAGGATAATATGTTGACCTAGACATTTAAATTTGTTTTATAAGTGAGGAAGCCACCGGAAGCTTTAATTTACTTTTAGGCCCTGACTTTGTCATAGTGTAGACATAAGAAAATCCAAGATTACAAGGCAGGGCCTGGGCAGCAAGTGTCATTGACGGAAATGCCTTTTACCCTTCCAAGATGTTATCCATCCCAATTGGTAATCAGATGAAGTGCCTGCGGTTCCAGTAGGGACCTTTCCTCTGTGCCACATGCAGTGCTTCTGTCTATGGCAAACCAGAGCAGCACAACGAGTGTGAGTCAGAAAATATACTTTGGAAAAGACCTGCATTCAGTATAAACAAAAACTTCTGAAATGAGTCCTGCTTATTTTCAGGCAATTTGCCTCTGCACCTGTTCAAACTCCAGTCCAACTGGCCCGTGCCTTAACCATTCCTGCAGCACTCTTGATTAGGAACACAGCTTCATCAAACAGAGATGCAAGCTCTCACACCTGTATTTGAGTTTAGATTTTCTTCTTTCCAAGAATGATCTTAAATTAAATTCCACACGTGAAAATATAATTCATTCATTTTTTCATCCTGTTTTTGCATCTGCCCCAGATATGAAATCTTTCCTAAGAAATGATACGTGAAACCACAACTCCATGAAGCAAGAAAGAATAAATTGATACCATCAGACCATTTAACTTCTATTTGTCCACAACTAAAATAGAATGAGTTCTGCAATGCAGTGGTTGGATGAGCACCAACCTCATTGTGCAGATCATTTAGGCCACAAATGTCTATACTAGCTGGCAAGGGAATCATAATCTAATTTAAACTTCTAAACCTTAATATAGTTGCCTGTAAAATGGGTATTATTAGATATTGTTCACACAACTTTAAAGTCTAAGAGAGAATATGTTTTGGACATTCTAACAGCATTCTTCACTTTAGGGAGCTATCAATAAAGTGAATAAGAAAAAAGTTCTAAATTCAGAGGGACAATCATACATACATACTCAAATACTGTAGTCTCTCTCCTCATTTCATACATCCAGACAAGTACCAATTTTTATAATTTTTTCAATCATGGTTATTTAAAAATATTTTTTATTTATTATTTTTGTTTTATGTGTATGAGTGTTATGCCTGCATGTAGGTAAGTGCACCCATGTCGTGCAATGCCAGTGAGAACCCAAGAGGTCGTCAGATCCCCTGGAACTGGAGTTACTGACAGTTGTTGCTGCCATGTGGGTGCTGGGATTCGATCCCGGGCCTTCTGCAAGAACAATCAGTGCTCTTAATGGCTGAGCCATCTCTCAATCATGGTTATTTTAAGAATTTATTTAATTAGTATTTATTGGAAATAATATAACCATATATTATAAAATGGGAAATTTTAGTTCTCATAGTCATAAATTTCCCAAATGATAATTTTTGTGTAACCACGTAAGCTATGACAATGAAGGAGAGAAATAAACACAGTTCACTACTGAATTTAGATCTCTCAGGTTTCAGCATTTCTCCACATAAATATAACAAGATTTCATGAGCCATTAATTAATCATTTATTTCTTTTTCTGTTTAAAGGCAATAAGATGCAAATTGTACTTCAGTATAGTACCACTGGTTTCTACTCATTCAGCAGTCATATATATTTTGCAGCTATTCAATATTAACATAAATAAAAATGACCATATTTAAATATGTAGACATTTTTAACTGAAAATATTAGCTTGTGTATTTTGGAGATTAAGTTCATAAGTCATAAGAATATATTAGATTTCACAAGAAATCTCCATCCACTTAATTAGAACTAGTCCCAGGACATCACAAACAGCATTCTATCTGTATTTTTGTATTCACATCATCTATATGAATCCTATTGCAGGGTATTAGCCCAGATTGAAGGACAGGAATAGGTATACCATGTCATACACATATTTTTCCTGAGGAAATGCAAATGTTAATCACAAGAGCTATACTTTCAGGCTTTTTTAAAAATAAATAATTTATTGAGAGTTCCATACATGCATATAAGGTGTTTTGATCAAATCCACACCCACTCCCTCCCCTCTAACTCCTCCCATATCTCCCCATCACTTTCTTCTGAAAACTTCATGTACTCTTTCTTCTTTTATTTATTATTTTTTAATGGAGCTTTTGGCTACTCTAACATTCCACCCTCTGAAGAGGTATCCCTAAAATCCTTTAAGGATCAGATAAAAGCTCCCAAATATTTTGACGTTTTTTGGACTTTGGAATGGATTATGTTGCTGAGAGGTCCAAGGACATTGTGAGTTTTAGCAAAGAAACTGGCTACTTTTCTTCGGGGTCTTTTTACCCTAACTTCCTAGCCAATTCCTACCTCCTATTCTTATCACACCATCCTCTGAAGAGGTTATCCAAACTGCCAATAGGGAATTGGGACCCAGACTGCTCTGGCTTCTTCCATGCTGAACAGGGAAAGAGGGTGAAGCAATTGGAGTACCCCTTCAGTGGGTCTAAGAGACTCCCAAATTGTATAACTCTTACCTCTAGGGGGAAAAGAAAGTCCTTGAATCATGAATAGGGGATGTGAAGGAGAAGTAAAGGCAAGAGTAATTAGCATTACAAGTTCTAGACAGGGGGCTAGAAAAAAGTCAGAACAGGGCAATTTTCAAATGTTCATATGAGAGTCCATTGGAATTTCTTGACAAGGGCTTCCAAAAGCATCTCTCTGCTGGGTTCCTCCTCATTTTTCTTTTATCTTCCAAAGCTGGACTCTAGAGTGATGGATTCAGGATTTGCTTTCAGGTATTTTGATAGCTGTTGGAGTGGCTAGAATCAGGGTCAGTTCCCTCTCAAAGGTTTCTAGATAGGGGCGAAAACAAATTTATCCATCATTTTAGAACAATAGCTGGTTATCTCCCTTAGCTACAGGTGGGCAGTACGGTATTGGAGACCAAGAGTTGAAGTCTTATATTTGAGCAGCACTTTCTGATTAGGAACAAAATAATCAATGGGAAATAATTGTCTAAATAACTTTTTACACAGACTTAAGCCTAATACCCAGGAAGTGTAATCCCTTGAACTCTTAAAGAAATATACTGATGACTTTAATCTTTGGTTATACTTTCCTTTTGGGTGTTTAAGACCATACAGTTGGCCCAAATAAATAAAATTATCTTACACTTAATGTTATTTGAGGATCTGTTCCTTGGAGGTCATATGTGTTGGGAGGAGTGCCTGGCTCCTTTCTTTTACCAGTTCCATCTATGTGAAGATAAGTCAACAAAGTCTTGTTCGACCATGTCTGGCTTCACTTGGAAGCATGAATGAGATGGTTCCTCTGAGTTGACCCTCCTCTTTATAGACTGGAGGCTGGTTCAAGTCCATCTTATGGGGTCTCCAACTCCTCCCTGAACAAGAGGACAGGTAACTCACCACAATTATAGGACATTTTGAGAGATGTTCCATAACCCCCTGGAACTTTGTCAACCTTGAATGGCAAGGGGCAAAAACTCTCCTTTATGTCCCTCTGACCACATTAGTATAGGCCTCAAACTATGGCTGTTAAACATTTTAATAAGGTTAGTTCTACCAGTCTGGTACTTTTAATTATCATGTGCTATGTAGATAAGACTTGGGTAAAAAAACAAATATTCTCAGATAAACCTTGACTAGATTTATATTTTGTTCCTTAAACTAGCTGATTAAACTATGACCATACAAATTTTAAGATTATATGTATAGTATACTATTTTTTAAGATTATATGTATAGTACATCATCCTTTATATATCATTAAAAACCTACATAGACTTTCATCATTCGCTTAGGCTTTCTCAATTTTTCTATTTTGGAAAATATCTCCATTCCCATATCCTTTTGACATCTTTTACATTCTCCTTTTCTTTTTTAAAAATAATTATGAGACATAGTAGCATTAACAAATAAACATTCCATCTGTCGTGAGACTTCTTTTCCTCAGGATGCTAAGCAATGCTTATTCCCTTTTAAAGTTCTAGTGTCAAGCCAATATTTGATTAAAGTTTTACTGGGGAATACATGAATTTATTGAGCTTACTTACCGAGGTAAGTGAGGGAACGTTTAGGTGTATGTACGACCTGAGCCTGAGGGTATGCACAGTGGAAAGCCTTTACCCAGCATGGGTCATGCCTTCTCTTCCTAGCCTTTCAGTCTTATTTCCATAACATATCTTTGATTTTTTTTTCTTTTTAAAATTTCACAAGAAGACTTAGGCTCATAGTTTAGATAGAAAATAATTGTAATTTAAAAAACGTGCACTTTTAGTTCATTAGGTGCTGTGTTTTATTGAGAAATAGTGAAAATCATATATAGTTCTCAATATGCTGTTTATATCTTTGATACTTAGAAGACATGTATTTTGAATCTTTAATAAAAGCGTTTTGTAAGTCTTCTATAGATTATTCATCTGTAAAACATTAATCAAATACTGAATTTCTCAATCAAATTGGGTTTACATGGGGGTTGTAGAGTATACTCACGAGAGCGCTGGCTGTTCTTGCAGAGGACCCAGATTCTATTCTCCACACCCACTTGATAGCTAACAACTGTCCTTAACTCCAGTTCCAGGGTATCCAATGCCTTCTTCTGACCTACCCAGGCATTGCAGAACATGGGTGTACCCACCGACATGCAGGCAATACATGCATATACACAAAATAATAGTAAATGAATTTAAAGGGCGTTCTTGAATCTTAGCCTGTAAGAACAAAGAAATTAAGTTTACAAAAGCAGTGTAAATTCAGAACTTAACATGTACTGCTGTATATTGCTCTAAAAAATAACTTCTTCAGTAAAACACACCTCAAAGCATCACATGCCACCTTAGTGATTTTTTTCTTTTACATGTATATAAGTGCCATAGAAATATAATCTCTAATTACAATGAATATCTGTTTATCTTCTCCAAATAATTTTTCTTTTTTTGTTTTTTTTTCAGTTCATTCGTATGTAAACTTTGTCATCATAATTCAAATTCCTGTGACTGACTGAAACACACTTGTCTTATCTGTTTCATTTTTCATATGTGAAATCAGCTACATCATGCTGTTCATTTTAAAACTGTTTTTGATGCACTCACCAGAGGTATTTTTAGATTGTTTTGTAAAGCTCTCTAAAGTAAATGCAAGAGTTATTTCCAATGAAAAGAGAAAATAAGAAAACAAAGCAAAAGATTATACTGCAAGACTTTATTAGTAACTTCAATATAAAAATTTATTGTCTCTCCTCCAATGAAGTCCCCATACTTGGTCATTTGTTTATTGATGTCTCCAGATTTTCCAATGGAAACATGGATATCTAAAAAATTGAAGCTAGCATTTAGTTATGAAAGAAAACATGTAATCTAAGTCTTTCTGGATCTGGATTCCTGCTCAGGTATGGATGATAGTTTCCAGTTGTAATATAAATGGGGAAAGGGGAATAATAGCAGAGGAAAGGATAATTGATGTGGAGGATTGGAGAGCATGGCAGAAGAGGTTGTGTGAAAAAATATAACTAACACTAAAGGCCTTTAGAAAAACTTATATGAAAACCTACCACTATAGAAGTTTCTTATATATATGATTTATTATACAAAATTTCTAGAGTTACTGTATTAGAAGGGAACATCGCCCCTTGCAAACACCAAAGTCTAGCAAGGAAATTATCAGTGCCAAAAACCAAAAAGCCAAGGATGAAATCCTTCAATTGAAACTGTTGACCAGGAGCACATAGACTCTCAAGCAATACTGGCCATTGCCCCTTCTTTTATTACACTTCAGAACTTCATGCTAAGGGTGTATTTCTGAAGACTTTATATATACATATATAAATTGTAGGGAAAAAAACATGAATAAGTCAAGCTGGTACTGACTTGAAAGCTTCATCTACTGACTAGCTTTCATGGTTCTGGAAGATGTTATGCATGATATTTGAAGAAAAAAGAATCACTAAACTAACCCAGCTGTGAATCCTGTGAGCTTCAGTAACTGACCTGGAAAGGTAATTATAGTTAAGTAAGATGGACACCATACCTAACATTTACATAAAGCCTTGGAACATGTGATTA
>NW_008332663.1:2715856-2717225 GCF_000622305.1 Nannospalax galili | reverse complement strand
ATTCTCTTAGTGACTTACTGTTACACTCATGGATTAAAGCATCACTCATTTATCACCAGAGAAGATACCTTATGCAGCAGCTAGTGATTAACACAGAACCCCACAACAGGCCAATGTGCAGAGAATAAGAGACTACAAAATGATTATCCACTTATTCATGAATTGGACACCTGTATAAACTGCCTCCAAAGGTTCATAGATTATTATGGAAGAGGTTATGGAAATACTGGAAGAGTCTGTGGTAATGGATGGCCACAAGGAAACAAGAGTTTTCGAGACAGCTGTACAGTTACTCATGAAGTCAAAACAATGGTGATAGCATGCACCATTACCATGACGAAAACAGACAAATTTCCAGCATAGACATGGGAAAGTAGGAAAGAAACCCCAACCCTACCTAAGGCACTATTAACAACTGATGGCTTCTGGGAAGGGAGTTTCAGTTTATTTTAAATGTTTTATTTATTGTTTTACTATTTTTAAAATTTATTTAATAACCACACAATTAGTAGAAGCATTTCATTACAACAGCATTGACATAGTCAAGAATAGTTTCCAGAACAAAGATGCATCTCTTTCAAAATTGGCTGTAAATTTTTAGGTTCACATTGTTGAATTAATACAGTTATACATTTTTGTACTCAGTATAAACCCTATAAGACATAAACTTGAATGAGGTCTTAACCTTTAGAAAAGATCTCCATTTCTTTTAAAAATATACTGTTACATAAAGAAAAACTCATTTTTAATGCAACTAACACTTAGATGTTTGCACATGCATCCCTAATCTCTATATATCTGATTATTACTGGTCACAGTACCTTTCTGAGATCCTTGGCATATATTCTCCAGTGGCGTGGGTGGGGCAGCCATGTGAGGGTACCATTTGGGATAAGGGTATAAAGATGAATAAGATTGTTTGAGATGTTCTGTAAGAAATACACCGAAAAAATCAATAAATTTTAAAATGAGTTATATTTGAAGAAGCAGAAAAATTTGCTTCATGTTAATTAGTAGATGTGAAAAACATTAGCATGTACCTGATGACTTTATTATTTTATGCATATGAGGGTATTGCCTGAATGTATGTAAGTGAACCCAAGTTGTGAAATGCCTGTGGATGTCAGAAGAGGGCATTGGATCACATGGAACTGGAACTATGGATGGTTGTTAGCTGCCATGTGGGTGTTGAGAATCGAACCAGGGTCCTCTGTAAGACTAGTCAGTGCTCTTAAGTGTTGATCCATTTCTCCAAAAATGTATCAGTCTATTTTAAAGTTGTAGCCAACTCTTGGTTAGTCTAACCAAGCTCCAGTGAATGTCTGCACACTGAGAGATATTTTAGAACATAAAATTATATCATATAATT
>NW_008332663.1:2713976-2715809 GCF_000622305.1 Nannospalax galili | reverse complement strand
GGAAGGGTTCTAAGTAAAATCAAAATGTACTGTATGATATTCACAGAAATTCAATGAAAAGAAAATATACTTATTAGATGAAGCAGCTGTGCCCTTTAGTTGATATCAAATTTCTTGAAGGAAATAGATATCAAGTCAAAGCATATCACTGGTAAAATAGATGATACTAGATTATGTTTTTATTTACCAATTAATTAATGAGAAACATGGATCCTGAAATGTTACTAGATTTTCAGTATATTATGCAAATATGGGGATATAAAATGTAGGATCCCATTTTGTGATCATAACATAGTACTTTTCCCAAGATAGTGTACCAGTTGAAAAAGATTTTAGTAGCACATGGAATTTTCAGAATAACAATTATTATGTTATTTCTGTAAGAAATAATGTTATCAATAGGTTCCATCACCATGAAAGTTTATCAAGAAGGAAGCTCATCTAACCTAAAATGTATCTTTTTGGAATGATCAGTACTGAAAACAAAATTTAGTAGCACTAGGGCTGTTATTCTTTAAAGAAAAGTCAGAACAAACAATGAAAGACATAAATTAATACAGCTGTGTCTCAATCACATAAGATTTTCCATTGCTCAAATGCTTGGCTCCTTCAAAAATGCATTTCTTTGATATTTTATGATAATTTCAGCTCATCACAAATAACTGAAGATAACTGTTGGCAAGCAGAGTGCTACCTTTCTCCATATTAAGATAATTTTGTACCTTACATTCACTGACCTTCTATTTTGACAGAAATAGGAATGAAGAACAGCAAGCTTCCTCTGTGGTGGTTTGAATGACTGTATCCCATAGGCTCCAAGAGCTTTGTCATTTTATCCCCAGTTGCTAGCACTGTTTTGGGAGATGTTAGAAGAAGTGGCCTTGCTAAAGGAAACTCATCACTCAGGAGAGGACTTAGGGAGTTCTTAAGCCTTGACAGATATCCAGTTGCTCTCTGCTTCATGTGTCTGCTTGAAGAAGTGAGTACTTAATTCTCTGAGTTATTTAGAGAAACCACCCCACCATGATAGACTAATCCTAATCCTTTTGTAGCCTGGAACATTAAGGTCAAATAAAATCTTCTTCCTATAAATTTCCTTAGTCATGGTGCTTAACCACTGCAACAGAAAGGTAACTAATACATTACCTTAACAGCTTAATTTACTACAAAAAAAAGCAAACTGAAAGTGTAAGCTATTTCTCAGAACTTCTTTTTTGTGCTGTGATATCACTGTATTGAGAAACGAAGTGAAGGAACTGATGCTTAGTTTAGACAGGACATTTCTAGGTCTCATAAAAAATGCTGATGAACTCACACACTAGGGGACATCCTTCAGGTCAGGCCGGATGCAATGCACTTGTGCCAGAATTTCAGTGCAGTCATGGAGCGGGTTTCCAAGAGTGGGATCTGGCAACAGCATGGCTGGGTTCAGGGCTGTCAGTACCTGGGAGGTGATCCTGGGTGGATTTAAGAGCAGAGCCTGATAATGAGTTAATCGGGCATTGCTCAACCATCGATCAGGGGGTTGCTTGAGCACTCCCTCGAGGGCATGAGGGGTCACCACAAACAGGTCCTGTCCCAGGTCCTCTGAGGTTTCAGGTGGACTAGTGTCCTGGTGGGGCGTCCAATGAACAGCACCCACCCCGAGGATGGGGACGTCTCCTGAATCCTCCAGGTCGCCTTGTTAGCATTTCAGCGACAAAGAAAAACTGAGATCAGATAGCCACGACCAAAGTGAAGGTTTAGAGAAGACAGGCACACATACAATTTACAAAAACTTACCCGGCCGGTTGATCACAAACCTTTTGGGGTCAGATCCTCTCGGGGAATCTG
>NW_008332663.1:2711197-2713896 GCF_000622305.1 Nannospalax galili | reverse complement strand
ATAGCAAGGTTTATAGTTTATTCAGACTTAAGCTCGGGCTCTCAGACCGCACCCGATATAACAGAACCATGCTGAGAGCCCCGGGTGGGGGAAGAAGGGGCTCTTTCTAGGTTAGAAACAGAGAGAGGAGGGGAATAACAGTGTCACTTTGTGGTTGGTCCAAGAATCCTGCTCGCGCCAACACACCTTTGAACTGATCGGTTGTACAGGATGCGGTCGTGGAGATTTTTTATTGGCAGGTGTTGTTCTCAGGGTTGTGGAATGTGCAGGCCGTCTGTGTGGTCAGGAGTCTTTATTTTTACTCTATAGAGCAGTGTTCATACCTGGTCTTATCTAATCTATAGTTTCCTGGAAAGGGAACAGCAGAGGAGGAGTAGCAGCAGGTGTGCATTTCAAGCATTACACAGAAGGTGAAAAGAGCAATCAGTGGGGTGTCAGGAGGGGTTGAATGAGGGGGATCTCTGGGTCCTACAGTCATCACCAGAGAAACTCCTATGGTTAATAGAGGCTGGAGGACTATAAACGAGGGAAAGTAATTATTGAGAGAACTAGGTATGAAAAAAGCAATATATGATGTCCAGTTCACTGGGCCAGATAAGACTGTGTTCAGCTTCATATCGCTATATAAAGGAGAGTTTAATTCAACTGGTATCTTGAGATGGGTAAGGAGAGTCAATGGTTTTGCCAAGCCCTTTAATAAGGACAGGATCTTTGTAAAGTGAGAGAAGCTTTAGCAGACCTCACTCTGATCAACGTGTAAAACATGTCAATAGAATAACAGAACACCATACAAGAAATATAAAAAAGACCAGACAGCAGAAATGGTTCATTCAGAACGCCAAGACAAATGTGGCAAGACTTATGTTGAGCTCAAATTCCCAAGGAAAAAATTGATAGAAAACCAAAATCAGTCTCCTTTTCTGACGCCAAAGAAACTTGGTATACAGACGGAAGTAGATTCATCAGAGACGGTAAAAGGCATGCTGGGGGAGTGGTCACAACTACCTCGAGAGTCATTTGGGCCGAGTCCCTGCCAATAGGCACATCAGCCCAAAAAGCTGAACTGATTGCGCTTCCCAAAGCCCTAAGGATGGGTAAGGGAAAGAGACTCAGCGTCTACACAGATAGCAGATATGCATTTACCACTGCCCACATTCATGGGGCCATCTATCAAGAGAGAGGCCTCCTTACTGCAGAGGGAAAAACTATTAAAAATAAACAAGAAATCTTAGACCTCCTGCAAGCTCTCTAGGGCCCAAGAAAACTAGCCATAATCCATGGCCCAGGCCACCAAAAAGGGAACAACCCCATCCAGAAGGGCAGCTAAAGAAATAGCTCTAACCTCCTTAATCCTGCCCACCCTGGTTGATCCCAGAGCAAGGGAACTGCCTAAAACTCACCACTGTAGCCCCGAGGACTTAGCCTGGATACAAACTCTCCCTATGACTCAATGCCTAGAGGGCTGGTTGAGGACAATGGATTGGAAAGTTATCCTACCTCAGGATTTGGGTGTAAAGTTACTTAAGAAAATACATCAAGAATCACACATGGGCACTTGGAGGATGCAAGACTTACTAAGAAGGGCCAAGTTAAAATTCAGGAGGGAAATCAAGCCATTGAAAAAATTGTTAGGCATTGTCATGCCTGCCAGTTAACCAACCCAGCTCCGTCCCATGCTAACCCAGGATCCAGGAGCAGAGGGTCCTGACCAGGTACGTATTGGGAGACTGATTTCACTGAGATCAAACAAGGAAAATTTGGATATAAATATTTACTAGTATTCATAGACACCTTCTCTGGATGGACTGAAGCCTACCCAAACAAGCATAAGACTGCTCACGTGGTGGCCAAGAAGCTAATCGAAGAAATCCTACCCAGATATGGTTTCCCAAATACAATTGGATCAGATAATGGGCCGGCTTTTGTCTCTCAGGTAAGCCAGGGAATAGCCACTTCACTGGAGGCCAATTGGAGACTACATTGTGCTTATAGACCCCAGAGTTCAGGACAGGTAGAAAGAATGAATAGAACTCTAAAAGAGACCTTAACCAAATTAGCTTTAGAGACTGGCGCAGACTGGGTGGCTCTCCTCCCCTTTGCCCTTTTTAGAGTGAGAAACACTCCATGCCAGATGGGTTTGACCCCCCTTGCAATCATGTATGGGAATCCCCCTCCCATGATACCTAGCCTCCAAACTGGCCTAGTATCGACCTTGGGAGACCAGGACATACTGGACTCACTCCAATGGTTGCAGTTAACCCACCAACAGGTCTGGCCACAACTCAGGGCTATATATGAAGCTGCTGTTCCCCCACAACCCCACAGGTTCGGGCCCAGCAACTGGATCTTCATCCACAGACACCAATGGAAAAATCTCGAGCCGAGATGGAAGGGTCCCTTCGTGGTGCTCTTGACGACTCCCACCGCACTCAAAGTGGACGACATCATGACTTGGGTGCACTACTCCCATGCAAAACCTGCAGACCCATTTGCAGTCCCAGAGGATTTCAAAGGAGGCACCTGGAAGGCATCCTGACACCCTTCAAACCCGCTCAAGCTTCAAATCCGGTGGGACGCCTCCTGCTAACCTGCCTCGGTGGCACGCTCCCGCCATCACCTTGCCCCTGGCCTCAGCTCCGCGGCCAAGCGCATCAGCGGCCCTGCCAGCCCAGCTCCTGCGGCCTCCCAATGCCCCTCAT
>NW_008332663.1:2678906-2709856 GCF_000622305.1 Nannospalax galili | reverse complement strand
GATCAGGTCCCCCTGTGTGTAAAAAAGACCCCCGTAGTTGCAGCCGTGGCTCTTGCAACTCTAGTAAGTATGGGAATAGCTTCAGGAATAGGCACGGGAGCCACTGCCATCATACAAGGCAATGCTCAATACGCTGACCTATGCATCAGCTTGGATTCTGATCTCCAGCGTTTAGAGGAATCCATAAGTCAGCCCCAAGATTCTGTTAGCTCATTAGCAGAAGTGGCCCTGCAGAATCGGAGAGGGCTGGATCTCCTCTTCCTACAGCAAGGGGGGCTGTGTGCTGCTCTGAAGGAAGAATGTTGCTTCTACCGAGACCATTCAGGAGTTATAAGAGATAACATGGCCAAGATCAGAGAGGGACTAGATGCCAGACGTAAACAGAGACAGGAAACGCAGGGGTGGTTCAAATCTTTGTTCAACAAATCCCCATGGCTGACTACCCTCATCTCCACTCTCCTAGGCCCTCTCATAATTCTTCTGATACTCACTCTAGGGTCATGCATTCTTAATAGACTAGTGCAGTTCATAAAAGACAGGTTAGGCACCATCCAACTTATGGTGCAGAGACAACAAGCTTATATGCCCCTTAGGACAGATCTCCCAGACACTTATGAACTGACTGACCAGAACCCATGATTGGGTTCCCCAGCTACAAGACAAGGGGGGAATGTAGAACCCAGAGATCCCCCTCATTCAACCCGTCCCGACACCCCACTGATTGCTCTTTTCAGCTTCTGTGTAAGGTTTGAAATGCACACCTGCTGCTACTCCTCCTCTGCTGTTCCCTTTCCAGAAAACTATAGATTAGATAAGCCCGGGTATGAACACTGCTCTATAGAGTAAAAATAAAGACTCCTGACCACACAGACCGCCCGCACATTCCACAACCCTGAGAACAACACCTGCCAATAAAAAAAATCTATCAGTTCAAAGGTGTGTTGGGGCGAGCAGGATTCTTGGACCAACTACAAAGTGACACTGTTATTCCCCTCCTCTCTTTGTTTCTAACCTATAAAGAGCCCCTTCTTCCCCCACCCAGGGCTCTCAGCATGGTTCCGTTATATCAGTGCTGTCTGAGAGCCCGAGCTTGAGCCCGAATAAACTATAAACCTTGCTTTTGCATTTTTGGTGTGTTGGGTCCTCGGTGGTCTTCTTGAGGTCCTGTGATTGAGGTAGAACAATGACCATGTGTCATTAATGCCTTCCACCCATCATCTCATTAAAGACTGTTCACCCCTGCATTGGCCTAGGTTGAACAGTCTATATTGTAAGGATGGATGGGTGGTTATATAAGTGAGCTGTGAAGCTTCTGAAGGACTTAAATTGACATCATTTTCTCCTATATCCTGTACCCTCACTAGCCATGTGGTGAGGGAATCTTTGATTTCTTGCTCGTAAGTTTTTCCTAGTTTTAGCAGTTCCAGTGTGGAGTATTTTCTAGCTACAGTACTTTTAGATTTCTTTCCTTTCTGTATCAAAGGTTGAATCTAAGGGGCAGCCTTAGCCACTTTCATTTTTAGGTGGTTTCCTTTTCTTTATTTTCTGTCTTTTTCCCCAGGTGTCCTTGGACCTTACACAAGTTAAAATACCTCATTTCTTTTTCTCTCTCAAGTTCTGCAACTGAATCTGCCAGTTTCTTCCTAGCCTTTTCAGCTTCCCCTGCCTTGGGCAAATCTTGTATTATGCAAAGTGGCCATGCCCCCTCTCTGGTTTCTCTGCCTGTGTCCCAGGCCTGTAAAAGTTTTTTCTAGCCTTTCTGTAATGTTTAAGAAATCTTCATATACTCATAACTGGGCTATTTCTCCACATTCATAACTCAGCTGTGGACCAAACTTCTGTGTGGCTGGCCCCTTTTTAGTTACATATTTTATAATCCAGTGTAAGATCCATATCAGTGTTGCTATTTGCTCCCTAGCTTTTTCCAAACTCCTGCAGTTTGTCGTTCCTACCACCATCACCTTGCTAACTTACAACAATTTGTCAACAGAGTTCTCTTAGGGTACCTTGCTCCTGGTGCTATCAACAAATGATATAACGCATCTTTATCTGAATTTTTCATAGTTTAATTCTTTGTGGGGGCAGAGGAGCAACTTAAAAAGAAACCTGGCACCAGGACTCTGCATGGCTCGGCCCACCAATGCAGATTGCTTCCACACCCCACCCACAGTCTCTGTTAGCTTTAGTATAAGCTTTGTGGGCCTGCAGTCTGGCCCCAGGTCAGTAAATGTCCCCTCTTGCACATCCGTGTGGGAGAGACAAAGGGGCAATTTTTTCTGCACCTCCCACATCCCAAGACAGTGCCAATGCTCCTCCCTCCTTGGCTAATTCTCCACAACTCCCTCTCTGTAGCTAACTCTCCACAGTCAATTCTCCTGCAGCAGGCCCTGGCTCTCAGAGGAATAAGTGCTCCTTGGGACACATCCCAGCTGGCCTGGAACTCATTATGTAGACCAGACTGGCCTTGAACTCACAGAGGTCCTCCTGCCTCTGCCTCCTGAATGCTGGGAATAAAGGCATGAGCCACCTATGAACATATTTCTCTACATGTTTTCAATGTTTCAGTTTCTTGCCCGAATGTATTCTAATTATAATTGCATTAAGTGGTGCAGTTTCCCTATAATCACTATATTCACCTAGATCTGTGCTTCATTTCATAGTATATAAGGCATTATGACATCATGCAAATACTTTTGTTAGAGTAAAACAATACAGTTTTCTCCTAATTATTTGTTTTTTTTTTTTCATTTTTCAGAGCCTCCTAATTATTTGTTTTTTTTTTTTTTCATTTTTCAGAGCTTACATTTGTCATCACATGAACAGTAAGTGCTTTCCTTAAGTATTTAATACAATAAAATATATTTCTATGGTCAATAATTTTTATTTTATATATAATGCATAGAACTCACATTGGCAAATTATGTCCTAATAGCAAATCAAACTCCTTGGTGATTTTATAATTGCATTTTCATTTAATTATTTTTATGATAATCTTTTTTCAAAATTTCAATTGATTTTTTTTTGTGCATTGCATGTAATAGATCTTAATCAAATTTTGACCCTCTCCTTCCCATCTCACTCCAAATCCCACCCACTGGATTTCATGCATTCTGTCAAATACATTGAATCATATCCAGTAAAGCATTTGTACCCAGATGTCGCTTTGTGCAAGTTCATTCACTGGTCAGCCTATCTAGTGTCACTCCCTTAAAGAAGATCTGTTATCCCTCACACAGCAGTAGTAAATTGTCAATAGGTTTTCAGCTAGGTTTGGGGCCTGCTGCCTATTTCCCTCATTCTACTCAGAGTTTTGTCTAATTGAGTCTGCATGGGTCTTGTGCATGGTGTCATCATTGTTTCAAGTTCATATAAACAAGTTCTGGAAACCTGAAAGCCTCTGTTTCCTTATGTTTATGCACCAAATGTGACTTTTATAACCCTGCCCCCTCCCCCCTCAGTCCAGTAGGATATGCTGAATAGGTGGAGGTAGGAGGATTACATTTTTGAGGCCAGCCTGGGCTACATATTAATTTCTTTTACAAATAGCTCAAACCTTGTTTAATTTCACCTATCCAAGCTGACATGTCAACAGGTAATGCCATTATGCAGGTCTCTTTGTTGAGAGTCATGTCATGTCTACATGATGCTATCTAGCAGCAATAATTCTGGTCCTCTGACTCTTACAGTGTTTCAATTGCCCCCTCCTTCCAAATTGTTCCCATGGCCTTCTGTTCAGAAATTGTGCTGAAGATGTATCATCTGAAACTGAACACACCATGTCTCTTATTCTCTGCATTTTGGCCAGTTGTGGATCTCTGTAATAGTCAAAATCTGTTGTAAAAAGAAACTTCTATGATGCCAGGGAAGAGTTACACTTATCTGTGGGTATCAGGATAAGTACTTTGAATACAGTTAGAAATTATATTGCTTTAGGAAAATGGCAGTAGTCATATCACCAGCTGTAGATAATTGGCTATGTTTACAGTACCAAACATAAAATCCTTCCCTTTGAGAAATAATTATGGCAAATTAGATAGCTGTTGGTTATGCCCAAGATAAAAGTGCCACTGTTACACCATTAGGTATATCTTGCTTGGTCAGTCATTGTTGTGATTCATAGGCTTTACAGCTGGATAGGGCTATTGACTGACTTTCTCCCTTGGCAGCTTGTATAGCATTTTCAGAAACTGTGAGCTCTAGTCCTTGTGCAAGTGAATTCCAGGTCAGTTACAGCTCTATTCCCCCAAGTCCTGTGTCTGAGGCATGTGGTGTCTTCAACAATAGGATTTTACCTTCAAGTTCTTGGAGGCAACCAAGGGTAATGGTCAATAGCTCATATCACTTTGGGAGTCTCTTGGAGTCCCCAGACTAATATTCACAAGGAGGTTTCCCATACCTGGAACTGGCTGTTTGTATTTTTAGCTATGGGGGGGAACATTATCATGTGGTATATCTCCATTTATGTACAGATATAGTATATATACACATATTATATGTATTTTTAAGTAAGCTTCTAAACTATTTCTGTATGTTTTATTCAGACATCCTTCATGTTACTTAGATCTCCTTCCTCCCTCTCCCACTTCAATAAGCTCCATCCCTTCTATTATGTTTTTATGGAGTAGTTGTGACAGAAACATTACTTAATGATTCTAAGATATTTTCTTCTTATTCCTTTTAAAGGTTTAGTAATTCAAGGTGTGAGGTAATCCACTGATCTTTTATTCTTTATACAACTGACATGTAAGAGTGTGTCATAAAATGTAGATGTGAGGGCCTTAATACATTGACTTATACAACTTAAAAGACATAAGAATATGTCAGAATTAGACATTAAAAATCAAATACCCTTAGGGAGTTTGCCAATTTAAGGGAATAAGACTAAAGATTTTCTAGCCATAGCAGAATAAAACCAAACTCAATGTTCTGTCTTTCTCTATGAATAGTTCATTATCTATGGACACCAGAACTTTCCCCCTACTTCTTACTGAAAGTGGAACTTAATAAACTTCTTACAGTCCAAGGGAAAGAAATTGTTCCTGCTTTTAAAATATTAGAGGCATAAATACAACCTTTATGCATAGATGGTATAAAATGTATATTTTAGATAATATTAGAGTGATTTTAGAAGATGTTAGAGTGAGTGAAGACTGAATATATTCAGTGTCCAGGGAGATGTTTCCCATGGATAACAAGAAAAACAGTATGAGAAACTTTTTTGGAAGGTCTCAACAATCTCCATTGTGTAGAAAACATAACTCCATAGAGAAACTGAATAGAATGGAAATTCTAGAAACATACCTGAAGTAGATGTATTATTTACTCCCTCATTCACTCACAGACTGTGGTGGCTTAAATGAGAATGTCCCCCATAGGCTCCAAGTATTTGAAAATTTTGTACCCAATTGTCAGCACTGTTTTGGGAGGTCATAGAAGGTGTGGCTATCCTGGAGGATGCACATGAGTTGGGGGGCTTAGAGAGCTCTTAAGTCATATGATATTTCCAGTCAATCTCTGCTTCTTGTGCCTGCTTGAAGACGTGAGAGCTTCTCTTTTTGTTCCTGCCCCCTTTGCCCATTATGCCTCCAAGCCATGATGACTCTTGCTCTTTTGAAACTCTAAACTAAAGAAACTCTTCCTTTTATAAGGTTCCTTGTTATGCTGTTTTATTACAGCAACAGAAAAGTAACTAATACAGAAATTGGTACAAGGATCATAGGGTGTTGCTGTTACAAACCTGACCATGTGGGTGTTTGGAAGAATGTGGATGATTTGGAAGTTTGGACTAGAAAAGTGGTTGAATACTCTAAGCAAAACTTAATGTTCTTGTAGGATCCTGGAAGAAAGTAGTGCTGAGAGCAAAGTAGTTGGGGAATAAGGACTTAAAAAGCAACCGGGATATTTTAGCAAAGTGTCTGGCTGCTGGCTGTCCACAGATTAAGTGTTTGCCTGAAGCTAAGTTGCAATGCAATGCACTAAATTTTTTAGTGGAGAATATTTCGAGACAGCCTAATGTAGAAATGGTGGTGTGGCTATTAATGGTAAATATTATGCATATCTACAGTGAAAAAGAGCAAATGAGTCAGAAAGAAATGTCGAATGTAAAGTCTGGATTGAAAGAGAACTAGGAAGAGCAAAATTGGAGTCAAAAAAGAAGGAGAATATTCCTTTGATAAGGGGATTAAAGTAATTAAGGAGAGGCCCAGAGATTTGCACTTAAACAATGGAGAGAGTGCCTCCAGGGCAAGACGACAGTCAGGGAAGCCTCCAAATTGTGAAAAAAAAAAATTCTGCAGGTGTTTCCTACTAGAAAACCACAAAAGAAAAGCTTTGAAAGTGAATGAAGCAGACCAGGGTCCATGCCAAACTTGCAGTCAAACTTGTGTCACTCACCTGGTGTTGGCTTTAGAGGCATGGAAGATGCAAGAGTGAAGGGGTCATCAGTTCTTCCTCTGCACTTTCAGAGAGCTGCCAATGTCAGCATATAGCAGGAGCACCCCTGCCTGAACAAGGCCCTGACGGGCAGAAGCCCTGATAGACCATTGTGAGAAGCTGTGCAGGGAAAGCCACTTTGGTAGTGGAGACCCCAAAAAGATATTTGTGATGCCAGAGCTGTGAGATATCTGACAAGGAGACCTGCATACAGATAGTGGTACCAGCCAAGATAGAGATGTTTATCAATGCAGTAAGTGAGAGGGGCTGAGCCAGGTAAGCCCTTTGGAAGTAAGGACTTTTCCAGAAATTGGACATGGAGCTACTGAATTTGGTGTTTGTTGTTTTAGGGAAAGAGGAATTTACTGCTTGTTTGAATATACTGCTTGTCTGAATTTACTGCTTGAATTTACTTTTTTAAATTTACTGCTTGTAACCAATTAACTCAACTGGAGACACAGGCATCCAGAGATAGAGGCAAGTGCTACAGCCCCCAGAGCCTGACCTGTTCTGTGTCATGTCACAATGATCTCTCCCCGATTGAGACACCTGAAGGGAGTTGTAACATTTTTCTTGTTTTGAAGTTATTGGTTTGTGAAATGCTTGCTTTGAAACTATTGGTTCTATAAACGCGGGCTTTTGTGTAACAGTTGTGGGAGCCTATATAATCTTTACCTAAAATTGCCTCAGGGTCGATCGCTTTAACCAGACCTGCGTGTCTTGGAAGGATGGTCGGCCCCAGCTAGCTGGTTTAATAAAACTCTGCTTTATTTTTGCATCTCCATACTCATGCATTTGTTCTCCAGAAGAGACCCACCAAGTCAAGGACCCTAACAGTTGTGCTGGTTTTCAGTCTTGTTTTGGTCTGGTAGTTCCTTACTATGCCCTATTCCTCCCTTTTGAAATGGGAATGTGTATTTGGTTCTACTGTTTGTTGGGAGTATATAAATTGTCTTTTGATTTTACAGCAGCTTACAGTTAAGAGATTGCCCTGAGTCTCAGAAGAGACTTTGGACTATGGATTTCTGAATAGTATTGAGATTAGAAAATATGGGGACTTTTAAGTTTGGGCTAAAATCATTTTCCATTCTATATGGTCATCAGCCTGTGGGCACCAAGGAGTGGAATGTGGATCTTTGAATGAGACTGTCCCCCATAGGTTCCAAGTGTTTGGACATTTTGTCCCCAGTTGCTGGCACTGATTTGGGAGGCCTTAGAAGGTATGGCCATGCTGGAGGAAGCACATCACTAGGGATGGGTTTAGAGAGGTCTTAAGCCTTGCCATATTTCCGGTCAACCTCTGCTTCTTGGCCTACTTGAAGATTTGAGTGCACCATGCCATTATGGATTCTGGCCCCTTCTAAATAGTAAGCTGACTAAACTCTTCCATTTATAAGCTCTCTTAGTCACTGTGTCTTACCACAGCAACAGAAAAGTAACTAATATACATACTAATTCATTTAATCATTGCACTTACTAAAAAGTGTTTTTAAGCCAGGCATGGTGGTGCACGCTTTTAATCCCAGCACTGGGGAGGCAAAGGCAGGCGGATCTCTGTGAGTTTGAGGCCAGCCTGGTCTACACAGTGATTTCCAGGATAGCTGGGGCTAGAGGAAGACCCTGTCTCAAAAAAAAAAAGTGTATTTATCCCTATTTTATTAGGGATAAAGAACCTTGAAAGCTACTGCTGGGGGGGCAGGGAGAAAATAATGGCCTCTGTGCTGAAGAGTCTAAATGAGTATATTCAAGATGTTTAGTAAGAGCTGAAAATAGTGGCTCATAACTATAATTTCAGCACTGGTTAGGCTGAGACAGGGGGATCAAGAGTTCATGACCAGTACTAAAGAATGGCTCATTCATTAATACACTTGTAAAAGCAAGTATGAAGACATGAATTTAATTGCTAGCACCCACATGAAAAGCTTCTCATGGTGGCTAATTTGTGATCACAAAATGGGGGAGGCAATGCCTGGAGAATCTCTGAGGCCTGCTGGAGCCAGTATTGCCTAATTGATGAACTCCAGGGTAATGAAACACCCTGTGTCAAAGGAGATGGATAGCATTCCTGAAGATGACACCAAAGCTTTTCAGCCAGTCTGCACACATACACACACAAACACACACACTTATGTATATGTAACCTATACAAACATGAATGTATGCATTAACACTTAAATTTTTTCTAAAGGAGTTTGAGATCAAATTGGAATGTACAAGTTGAAAACAGTATCTAAAATCGTCCAAATAAGCAGGATATATGTTAGGCAGATATAATTTTTTGTGATAACAAAAAGAATGTAAAATCACAAAGGAAAGGATGCTTCTCCTTCCTGTGAATTTGAAGATCACTTGCAGTTAAAAGGATTTTGTTTGTCAAGTTGAATACAAGTCAAAGCTCTACTAGAGTTTAGTCATAGATAGATGGATACATATGTATATCTACTTGAATACAAGTCAAAGCTCTACTAGAGCTTAGTCATGGATAGATGGAGAGATATGTATATTTCTGGTTATATTGAGAAATAAAGTTATTTATCACTTAACTTCAATATTGTCAATTATGTAGGATATATATGAAGTATATAAAATGTACCACAAAGCTTTTCATTATCAATACTATTTTTATATAACTATTGGAAATCTTCTTAGATAATCTCTGATACTACATATATGCATATATATGAAACATTATTACTCTTTATAAATATTCCTCATATTTTATAACAAAGAACAGATTGACCACTATTTCAATTTTTATGGGGCATTCCAATGGGAAAATCTGCTGTGGGATTATTTATTCAGTTTATCACATGTTTATTGAGCTCATTTAATTTTTTTCACTTCTATATTTACAAAAGCTAAGACTATTGTATAGTATTGCAATCACCAAATTATGTTACTTGCAACAATTCTGGGCTATAACATTTCAATGCCATGGTATGATGTAAAGTTACTGTGAAATTGTCAAAAATGAGTTGATAAACCAAAGGAGTGAACTATCAAGCTCTATTTTCTTCTCCTGTGTGAAGAGATCCTAGCTCACATTCACAGTTCTTTTGGTATTCAAAGGCAAATTTTTTTCCTAATGACCTACTGATTATCAAAGAACTTTAACAACACCATTACTCCATTTTCCATAAAGTAAGATGGCACATGCCAGACAGATCTCTGTGTGTTGAAGTATAGCCTGATCTGCAAAGTGAGTTCCAGGACACAGGCTATAGGGAGACCACCAGCACACCTCTCTCTCTCTCTCTATACCAGATCTCACAGTATACCACAGAGGTATAGTCATAAAAACAGCATGGTACCGACACAAAAACAGACACATAGATCAGTGGAACATCATTGAAGATCCAAACCTGAGTACATGCAGTTTCTTCTGTCTGATATTATCAAAGGTGCCAAGAACACACAATGGAGGAAAGACAGCATCTTCAACAAACGGTGCTGGCAAAACTGGATCTCCACCTATAGAAGAATGAAACTAGATACTTACCTTTGCCTTACACAAAAGTCAACTCCAAATGGATGAAAGACCTCAATGTGAAAGTGGAAACACTGAAATTATTAGAAGAAAATATTGGCAGTAACTTACAGGATTTAGGTGTAGAAAAGGATTTTCTAAATCAGACAGAATTTGCTCAGGAATTAAGGTCAGCAATTAATAAGTGGGAACTCTTTAAACTAAAAAGCTTCTGTACAGCAAAAGAAAAAATCAAAAATGTGAAGAGAAAACCCACAGAATAGGAAAAAATCTTCATCAGTGTCACATCTGACAGAGGTTTAACATCCAAAATATATAAAGAACTCAAAAAACAAAGAATCAAGAAACCAAATGACCCAATTAAAAGATGAGCTAAAGATCTAAAGATATTTCTCAAAGAAGAAAGATGGCTAAGAAACACCTCAAAAAATGATCAACATCCCTAGTAATTAGTGAAATGCAAATTAAAACCACCCTAAGTATCACCTTATCCCAATCAGACTGGCTAGGATCAAGAGAACAAACGATACCAAATGCTGGCAAGGATGTGGAGAAAGGGGAAAGCTCATTCACTGCTGGTGGGATTGCAAACTCATGCAGCCTCTATGGAATACAGTATGGCGAACTCTAACAAAGCTAAAAATGAACCTACCATATGACCCTGTTATACCACTCCTTAGCATATACCAAAAGGACCCATCCTATTGTACAGACACATGTGAAACCATGTTTGTTGCTGCTCTTTTCCCAATAGCTAAGAGATGGAGGCCACATAAGTGTCCCTGAACTGACAAGTGGTTAACAAATGTGGTATATTTACATAATGGAGTTCTATTCAGAAGTTAAGAAAGATGAAACAATGAAATTTGCAGATATATGGATGGATCTGGAAACTGTTATACAAAGTGAAGTAACATATGTCATATGTGGCTCCTAGCACTAAATCCTTTTAAATTCTATGCCCTTTAAATAATATAATACTGTACAGCAGTCCGTTCTGTTTGAAATAACTACCATCATCATGACTTCAGCTGAGCCTGATAGCCAAACGTAGTCACAATTGGGCTTGTTGAAAGTTGAGCTCATTCATTAAAGACGTGCCAAGCAGGGTCACTGGATCCTCACCTGAGTATCCAGCCACTCTTCTCAGGTAACTAGTCTAGCCTTGGAAGACAAAAGAAAAATGAGGAACCCAGTAGAGGAGGAATGCTTTTGGAAGCCCTTGTCAAGAAACTCCAATGGACTTTCATAAGAATATTTGAAAATTGCCCTGTTCTGACTTTTTTCTAATTCCGTGTGTACAACTTGTAATGCTAATTACTCTTTCCTTTACTTCTCTTTCACCTCTCCTATTCATGATTCAAGGACTTTCTTTTCCCCTTAGAGACAGGAGTTATGCAATTTGGGAGTCTTTTAGATAGACCCACTGAAAGGGTACTCCAATCCCCTCACCCTGCATCCCTGTTCATCATGGAAGAAGCCAGAGCCCTCTGTATCCCTATTCCCTATTGGCAATTTGGGTAACCCTTCAGAGGATGGTGTGATAAGAATAGGAGGTAGGAATTGGCTATGCAGTTAGAGTAAATACCCCAAAGAAATGTAGCCAGTTACTTCGCTAAAAATCAAAATGTCCTTGGGCCTTTTAGCAACATACTCTGTTCCAAAGGCCAAAAATATCAAAGTACTCGGGCACTTATATCTAATCCTTAAAAAATTTTAGGGTTACCTCTCCAGAGGGGGGAATGGTGGAGGGACAGGAGTGGACATGGTTTTGATCAAAACACCTCATATACATGTATGAAATTCTCAATAAAGTGTTTGTAAAAGTTAAAAAATATTCACTTATTTATTTATTTATTTATTTAATAACTACATGATTAGAACAAGTAATTCATTACAGCTTTAAAATATTCAATAACCATTTCCAGAGCAAAGATATATCTCTTTCATAAGTGGCTGTAATCTTTAGGTTCAGAGTTGAATTAATACAGGTATACAATATTGAATTCAACAAAACACTGTAAGACATAAAAGGGAATGAGTTTTTAACTTTTAAAAAATCTCCATTTCATTAAAAAATATATTTTTTCCTAAAGACTCATTTTTAATGCTACTAATACTTTGATGTTTGTACATGTGTCTCTAATCTCTATTCATCTGATTATCAGTAGTTACAGTCACTTACACTCAGATCCTTGGCACATGAATGTGGATATAGAGTCATCAGCTAGATTTCAATGGTAATGTTTATCACCTCTACTAATTAACATAAAGTAATATTTTATGCTTCTTCCCCAAATATAACTCATTTTTTAAATTTTTTTGATTTTTTGTGTGTATATCATACAGAACATCACAAACAATGTTATTCAGCTATATACCCACTTCCCAAATATCACCCTCCCATAGTCTACCCCCAACACTGAAGTCATGTACTCTGTCATCCCTGTTACTGTCCACTGTGTTGTCAGTGCCCCCAGCTGTTTGCCAGTGCTTGTCCATCCAATGAATTTAGTCAGGCTATCTAGAGATGTTTTTTTTAGGAAGATCAGCTGTTCTTCATCTAGCAGCAATCAGTTGTCAATATTCTTTAAGATAAGATTGGGATCTGCTGTTCATTTTCCCAGTTCTATGCTGGTTTACTGTCTGGGAGTCTCTTGAGCCACCCTGGCCAAAATATCAAAGGAAGGTATCCACTATCTGGCATTGTTTCTTGTTATGTAGCCTTTAGCTATACATAGGGACTCTTAAAAACTTATATTGACCCATTTAATCTTTGGTTATACTTTCCTTTTGGGTGTTTAAGATCCCACAGTTGGCCAAGATAAATCAATTTATTTTTACTGATAAGACCATTTGAGGATCTGTTGCTCAGGGTTCCTTTTCATTATCCTGGTACCTGTAGGTATGTCTGGATACACACTCACTTATCAGGGTTTGGTGCTTGTATTCTATATGAGGGAGAACATATGTTGTTTCTTTTTTTTTTTTTTTCTGAGTATGTGTTACTTCAGTTAGTAGAACAGTTTCTAGTTCTAGCCATTTACATGCAGATTTTATGATTTCATCTTTCTTTACTTCTGAGTAAAACTCCACCGTGTAAATGAACCACATTTTCATTATCCACTATTCACTTCAGGAACACTTAGGTTGATTCCATCTCTTAGCTATTGTGGAAAGAGCAGCAATAAAAATGGATGCACAAGTGTCTCTGCAATAGGACGAGTTCCTTGGGTATATGCCAAGAGGTCGTGTAATTGGGTCAAACAGCATGTTCATTTTTGTTTTATTTTTTGGGTCAGGATCTCCCTGTAGCCCCAGCTGGCCTGGAACTCACTATGTAGACCAGGCCAACCTTGAACTCACAGAGATCTGCCTTCCTCTGCCTTCTGAGTGCTGGGATTAAAGGTAAGCGTCTCTATACCCTGCCATTTTGAGTTTTTTTTTTTTTTTTTTGGTCTTTTAGAGACAGGGTCTCCCTGTAGCCCTAAACTGTCCTGGATTCACTCTGGAGACCAGGCTGTCCTCAGATTTACAGAGATCCACCTTCTTCTGCCTCCCTAGTGCTGGGATTAAAGGTGTGCACCACCATGCCAGGCTCATTTTTAGCTTTTTAAGAGTTCTCTCCACACTACTTTTATTGAACAAGTTTTCAGTCCCACCAACAGTGGATGAATGTTCCCCTTTCCCAACATCCTCTCCAACATTTGATATTTGTTCTGTTGATCTTGGCCAGTCTGACTGAGGTAAGATGAAATCTTAAAGTGGTTTTAATTTGCATTTCCCTAATTACTATCAATGTCAAACACCTTTTAAGATGCTCCTTAGCCATCTTTTTTCTTCTTTTGAGAACTCTCTGTTCAGTTCCTTAGCCCATCTGTTAATTGGGTTACTTCCTTTCTTGATTCTTTGTTTTTTGAGTTTGTTATATATTCTGAATATTAAACCCATGTCAGATGTATTGCTGGTGAAGATTTTCTCCCATTCTGTGGGTTTTCTCTTCAGTTACTTGGTTGCTTCTTTTGATGTACAGAAGCTTTTTATTTAATGAGGTCGCATTTGTTGATTTTTGACCTGGTTTCCTGAGCAACTGATGTACAGTTTAGAAAATCCTTTCCTACACCTATATCTTGTAGGTTATTGCCAATGTTTTCTTCTAATAGTTTCAGAGTTTCAGGCTTCTCATTGAGGTCTTTGATCCATTTGGAGTTGACTTTGTGCAAGGTGAAAGATATTGGTTTAGTTTCATTCTTCTACAGGTGGAGATCCAGTTTTGCCAGCACCATTTGCTGAACAGGCTGTCTTTCCTCTAGTGAATGTTCTTCCCCCCTTTGTCAAATATCAGGTGGCTGAAATTGCATGTACTCATATTTGGGGCTTCAATTTTGTTCCATTTATCTATGGGTCTATTTTTGTGCCAGTACTATGTTGTTTTTATGACTATAGGCCTGTAATACAGTTTAAAATCTGGTATAGTAATACCCCCAGGATTGCTTTTAGTGCTCAGGGTTGCTTTTGCTATCTGACGTCTCGTGTGATTCCATATGAATCTTAGAATTTTTTTTTTCCAATTTTGTGAAGAATGTCATAGGGATTTTGATTGCCATTGCACTGAATATATATGGATTTTGTTAGGGTGGTCATTTTCACAATAATAATTCTTCTAATCTCTGAGTGTGTGAGGTCCTCCCATCTACTCATGTCTTCCTCAATCTCTTTCTTTAGAGATATAAATTTTCATTGTAGAGGACTTTGGTGTCTTATGTCAGGTTTATTCCAAGATATTTTATTTTTTTGCAGCTATTGTGAATGGGAGAACTTCCCTGTTTGCAGCTATTGTGAAGGGGAGTGTTTCCATGTACTCTGATTTTTTTTTTGGTGTATAGAAAGGATACAGACTTTTGTAGATTAATTTTTAACCTGCCACTTTACTGAACGTGTTAATAAATTCTACTGGAATTTTTGGCATCTCAGATGTATCATATCACCTGTGTAAAGTGATAATTTGATATCTTCTTTTCCAATTATTACTCCTTTAATTTACTTCTCTAGTCTTATTGCCCTTGCAAGATTTTCAAGCACTATGTTAAAGAGGAGTGGAGATAGTGGACAACATTGTCCGGGTCCTGATTTCAATGGGAATCCTGCTTTTTCTCCATTTAGAATGATGTTGGCTGTGGGTTTGTGATGTATAGCTTTAATTAGGTTGAAGTAAGTTCCCTCCAGTCCAATTCTCTCTAGCACTTTGAACATAAGTGCATGTTGAATTTTATCAAAGGCTTTTTCTGCAGCTATTGAAATGACCATGTGGTTCTTATCTTTGAGTTCATTTATATGATTTATGATGTTTGTTGATTTTGTATATTGAGCCATCCCTGCATCTCTGGAATAAAGCTGACTTGATCATGATGGATAATCTTTTTGATGTGTGTCTGTATACAGTTTTCAAGTATTTTGTTGAGAGTTTTTGCATCTCTGTTCATTAAGGATATGGGTCTATAGGTTTCTTCTTTAGTTGGATCTTTACCTGGCTTTGGTATTAGAGTGATGCTGGCTTCACAGAAGGAATTCAGAAGTTTTCCCTTTATTTCTATCTTTTTGAATAAATTAAGCAGCATTGGATGTAGATCTTCTTTAAATGTCTGCTGGAATTCTGAATTCTGCTCTAAATCCATCTGGTCCTGGGCTTTTATTAATCGGGAGATTTTGTATTACTGTTTCAATTTTCTTATGTGTTATGGATCTGTTTAAGCTGTTTATCTCTTCTTGGTTTAGTTTTGTTGGGATCCATGCTTTTAGATATCTATCCACTTCTTTTAGGTTTTCAAATTTAGAAGGTTATAGGTTTTTAAAATATTCTCATCATATTCTGGATCTTTTTTATGTTTGTTATGATATTTCCCCATTCATCTCTGATTTTGTTGATTTGGAGGTACTCTTTCTTTTGGTTAACTGGGCTAGAGGTCTATCAGTCTTGTTTATCTTTTAAAAGAACTAACTCTTGGATTTATTGATTCTTTGTATTGTTTTCTTTGTTTCTGTTTCATTAATTTCTGCTCTGATTTTTGTTATTTCTCCTTGTCTGCTGAGTTTGGGTTTCATTTATTGTAGCTTTTCAAGTGTCTTGAGTTGCAATGCTAAGTCATTTATTTGTGTTCCATTTTTTAAATGTAGGCACTTAGAGCTATAAACTTCCTTCTAAGGACAGCTTTCGACCTGTCCCAGAAGTTTTGTTGTGTTGCACTGTCCCTTTCATTTAGTTCCAGGAATAGTTTTATTTCTTTCTTAATTTCTCCTTTGACCCACTGATCATTCAGGAGTGTGTTGTTTAATTTACATGTGTTCATATGGTTACTAGGTTTATTCCAGTGTTGATGTTAAGCCTTATTGCATTGTGGTCTGATAGAATGTATGAATTATTTCATTCATTTTGTATTTGCTGAGGTATATTTTGTGCCCCAGTATATGGTCAATTTTGCATAAGGGTCCATGGGATCCTGGGTAGAAAGTATGTCCTTTGTTGCTTTTTGGAAAATTCAGTAGATGTCTGTTAGGTCCATTTGAAAGATGATATTGTTTAATTCAGGTGTCTCTGTTAATTCTCTGTCCTGTTGACCTATCTAATGGAGACAATGAGGTATTCAATTCCCCTAGTTATTAATGAGCTGGGATAAATCTGGGTCTTAAAGTCCTAAAGTACTTTTTTATTGAGGTTGGATTCACAGGAGTTTGGTGAATATATGTTCACAGTTGTATTATTTTCTTGGTTTATTGTTCCTTTGATCAGAAAGAAGTAGCACTCTTTATCTCTTCTGATTAGTTTTAGTGTAAAGTTTATTTTATCATATATTAGAATTGCAATGCCTTCTTTTCTCTTAATACCATTCACTTAGTATATTTTTTTTCCCATTCTTTCACCTTAAGGTAGTGCCTGTCCTTGAAAGTGAGATGAGTTTATTTCTGGCAACAAAAAGATGGATTTTGTTTCTTAATCCGTTCAACTAGTCTGTGTCTTTTGACTGGGATTTCAGTCAATTGATATTTAAGGTTATTAATGCAAGATGTGTATTGAATCCTGTCTGTTTTTATTTCTGTTCACATTCTTGATATAGCTGTGCATTTCCACAGTCATAACTTCATTGAATTTCTTTCTGTAACCCCGTCGGTATAGTCGTTCCTTTCTTCAGCCCTTTGTATTGCTTCAAGAACTTTCTGAGGGGTAGTTTTGTGGACATGAATTCTTTCAGTCTGTTTATGACATGGAAAATTTTTCTTTCCCCTTCAAATATAATAGACATTTTGCTGGACAATGTAATCTGCGTTGGCATCTGTGGTCACTTAGAACTGGGAATGCTTTGGTCCTGGCTCTTCTGGCTTTTATAGTTTGCATTGAAAAGTCAGCTGTAATTATGATGTTTTTTTCCTTTATATGTGACCTCTTGTTTTTCTTTTGCAGCTTTCAGTATTGTCTCTTTGTTCTGTAGGTTTGGTGATTTTACTATAATGTGCCATTGAGAGTTTCTTTTCTGGTCCTGTCTATTTGGTGTTCTATATGCTTCTTATATTTGTATTGGCATATCTTTGTTTAATTTGGGGAAGTGTTTTTCTACAATCTTGTTGAAGATCTGGCCCGTACCATTATCTTGAGATTCTTCTCCTTCCTGTATGCCTATGATTCACAAACTTTGTCTTTTTATGGTGTCACATAATTCTTGCCTATTCTATTCTTGTGTTTTCTTAAATTTTCATAATCTTTGCTTGAGTGATCTAATTCTTCCACTTTATTTTTCAGTCTTGGTTTTGTTTTCCATTTCATTCATCCTATTGGTGAGGCTTTCTCCTGTCATTTCTAATTGGCTTACTGAGTATTTCACTTGTTTTTTCATTTCAGCCTGAGTATTCTTCAATGTTTCTAACTCTTCTGAATTCATTAAGAAGTTTATCCCTATCTTCCTTCAGTTCTTTGAGTTCTTTGTGTGTTCTTCAAATTCACTGAATTCTTTTATCATGTTTATAATTGTTCTTTTGAGTTCCATGTGCTGTGTTATCTCTAGAGTCTTCTCACTGTAATCCTCTAGAGGTCTATTGGTGGGGATATGTTATTTTGGTTTTTCATATTGTTATTTTTTTCTCTATGACCTTGACATGTGAATTTCTTTTTGAGGTTGTGATTCTTGTGTGAGACTCAAGCCTTTCTTGAGTTCAGGACTGCTTCTTTTCAGGAACTTTGTGTGGCCTTTGTGGTTTACATTTTGGTATGAAAAGCTGGTTGGTCTAGGCTTGAGGTTCTCTTTTCTCATTTTCTTTTGGAGTGGCCAAATTGCTTTCATCTTCAGGAGTTCCCACAGAGGTGCAAGTCAAATGAGGATCAGGTACTCTCAGGCTTTCTCCTAAGGTCTGGATCCCTCCAGGAAAGATGCTGCCCTCAGGATTTTGGGGGCCTGGGCTGGCCTGGGATCAGGGCCCAGGAATGATGGTGGTCTCAGGCAGCTGGTGGCTGTGACACCCAGGGGTGCAAAAGGAGGTGGTGGTGGGAAGAGTTCTCCACTTGGCTGGTCTGGATGCAGAGGATCAGGAAGTAGTGGGGATTCTGGGCCAAAAGGTCATTCCAGAGGTCTGGCCTCCAAGGCAAGAAATGGACCAGTACCCAGGCCAGGATGGGAGCTGGGAGGGTGAATAAGGCTGGGAGAGTGAAGGCACAGTGAGCCATGGGATCTACCCATGTAAGATGCTAGTACCAGTAAGCTGGTGGTTGTTCCACTCAGAGAAGCAAAGGTAGGTGGGGGTAGGACCATGGCCAGAGGGCTCCTGGGGTCCAGGGAGGACCTGGTTTGTTCTGGATGCAAAGGATCAGGAAGCAGAGGTGCCTCTGGGCCGAGAGGTCAGCCCCAGTGTTTGGGGTGCCAAGACAAGAAATAGGCCAGCACCCAGGCTAGGAGGAAAGACAGGGCAGGGGAGCTACGAAGGTGAATGAGGCTGGGGGAGTCAAGATGTTGTGGATGCCGCTGGACTTACTCAGGAAAGGTGTTGGCACCAGGACACTGGAGGCTGTGCACCCCAAGGAAGCAAAGGGAGGTGAGTGATATTTATAATTTACAGTTAGATTTTCTTTCCCTTTTAGTATAGTAATGTTTTCTAAAGTGAAACAAACTATTATTTAGTTGTTTCAAAGCAAAAAGATGATAAATTTTTTTTATGAATTTAAATCTATTTCTTAGCAACATACCTTTGTATCCTAGCCTTCATTGTCCAAGTAAGTAGGAAAAAATTGGGATAAAAGATTTTTCTGAGGTATATGTATCTTTGAAAGAATCAGGAAGAAGGAGAATTGCACCAAGAAAGAAGTTGGGCTATGCAGGATACAACGACATGTATTTGATTTACTCACAGGACATTCTGAAGGGAATATTGTACCTGAATGTTTTTCCTTATTGAAAAAAAATGTCTAGACTATTTGGTCCTTGGGCTACAAGCTGCTCCAGGAAAGATGTAGCATCAGATATAAGAACTGTGCTTCTGTGGCAGACACTGACATTGCTGATAAATAGGGGATGATTTCCTAGTGCAAACCCAGAAGCTAAAATTTTTTTTCCAGAAGTTTTACCTGGGCAGTCAATCTCATGTCTATCAGAAAAAAAACGTAGTAAAAAGGTTATAAAAATCTATAATGCTTTTTATTTTTACTTGGAGTTAACTTTTCATGGTCTCTTTTTCAGTTAATATAAGTATATCATGGAATATAAAAAATATAGTATTAGCTAGCATTTTTTGAATTTTCTGTTAGTCCTGTCTTCTCTCTGCTTCGTCCACAATATTTACCTTTATAATGTCAGTTTTGTACAAATCTGTACTTTCCATCTATATGCAATTTTTTTTTTTTTTTTTTTTTTTTTTTGCGCGCGGGTGCTGGGTGCTCCTGTAGTCACAGCTGGTCTAGAACACTCTATATAGGCTAGGGTGGCCTCATTCCACAGAAGTACCCTTCTTCTGCATTCCGAATGTTGGGATTAAAGGCAAGTGCCACTGTGCTCAGCACATAATGCTGCTTAATTTACCGTGATAGATTTTATCTTTTAGGTCTGATCGTAAATGTCTATACTGCGTATAGGTTTTTTATGTCATCCACTATAAGTGGAATTTGTATTGTAGTTCTTCTTTTTCTCCATAATGTATAATGTGTTCATGATTTAGGCACTACATAAAATCTATTGATTCCTGTAATAAAATGAAACTTGTGACCTAATAAATTTAAGTGATACATTGGTCATGAGTTACTATATGATAATAGTAAAATTGATTTAAATGAACTGAGAAATGTGCAGAACTGAATTATGATAACGCCAAAGTGTTTGAATTGAATCATGGAAAATATTTTATCTATCTGAAATATGAAAGAACATTTATAAAAAGAAATCTTATAGAAAAATAACAGATACCCTAGAAATCCAGTCAACGAATTTCAAACTTAGATGTTTTTAAAGCTACTTTATTAAAGGTTTTATTTATTATCATCTTTAACTTGCTTAAAATTTTCATACATACCTGCAATGTGTTTTGATCAAATTTATACCCCTCTCCTTCCCCTCCTATTTCCCCCATGTGCTCTGCACCATTATTTTTCCGAACCTCATATGCTCTTTTTTTTTTTTTTTTTTTTTTTTTTTTTTTTTTTAACACACTGAGTCCACTTAGTGCTTCCTAATATGCATGCATATAGACCCATGTACTGGAGCTTGGGTAGGCTCTCGGTGTTCACATTCCTGAAGGAAACTGACTTTCCTTTCCCCAGAACCACCAATTGCCAATAGTTCCTCAGAGTAGTGGTGGGATCCCAACTCCTCCACATATGTTAGGATTTTGAGTGGCTTGATCTTGTTCAAGTCTTGTGTATGAAGTAATAGCCACTGTGAGTTCATATGTGGAACTACCCTTTTGGGTCTGGAAAATGCTCTTTTTCTGTAGTCATCCACTACCTCTGACTCTTGAAATGTCACCCACTTGTTTTCTCTGATGATCCTTGAGCCTTGGAAGGAAGGATGAGATAGTTTTATGAAAATTTTGAGGTATAGTTATAACAAAAAAGAATAACTTAAGCTAACTGACTTATCAAGTTATTTAACAAATCCTTAGAATCATATTTCCAAAAACTTAATTTGAATAAAATAAGAAAAAAAGAAACATGAGTCACAGAGAACACAAGTTCACTACACTGAAGAATATGAATCTTGCCTTTTCTTACCTTATTTTCTACAATAAGATTCATCACTGCATTTCATAAATATTTATAAAAAATAGTTTCTCATTTGAGAATGTGAAATATTTTAATTACAAAAACCTTATAACTATAATCTGTAATTTTAACACTTAATAAACTACATTATTTTAGCAATTATTGCAAAAAAAAAACCCAGTACAATAAAGTGCATCACCTTTTTTCAATGATAATGTCTAGTTAAAGAAAAGAAAGTTATAAGTATATAAAGTTGCCATTTATTGAGCACAATCTACAACAAATTATGTGCTTACAGAAACATTTATACATGTTCCATTTCCAACCATGAAGAACAAAGAATGTTATTTCTTTGTTACAAAATGTCCAATGTTACTTCTAGTGCCAGATTATATATTTCAGGCCGTGTCCAAATTTATTGTTTGGAAAAAAATTGTAGTGTTTTATTTCAGCAAGATAGAACAATTTATTTTGATATTTAACAGAACAAACTTAGCATTCCTAAAACTTTGATCAAGGCTGTGGAAATGAAGGAAAAACTTAGCACATACAAACCAATATATTTTGTCTGTTGCAAGAAATTATATGATGAAATGCAAGTGAATGACTGTAACGATAAACAATAAACAAGTGACAATAAAAATACAAAGCACTAAAGATTGATACTGCTGAAAGCAAATGGGCAGTGTACGTAAAAATTTTGAAATGCTATTACTAGAGATAAATTCTCTAAATCAGTGTGTGAGAATCTCATTATCGATATTTTAGAAGTATAGACTCTTGCCAAGTAAATAACTCTATGTGTCCTAGGATGTTTAACATTATTGTCTGGATGTCAATGTGTTCTCCTAGTCTTTGGCAATAATAATATCTCCAGATTTTGTAAAATGACCTCCAAGGGATTAATTTGTTAGGGTTCGTAGTAAATATACAGACAGAAATTCAGCATAATTTGTACCTAAGTCAACTTGAAAAATTTAAAAGAAATAAAAGTGAAGCTTGACAAGAGAGAGAACACTTCTATACTTGAATGTCCTAGTTGTGATTACACTGATAGTATAATACAATAATAATCTGTTTGATAAGAGAGACTGTGGAATTAACTAAGTTCAATTTCCAGAACCTACACTGAAGAAAAATGTCCAGTGTGGTTCATGTTTGTAATCCCACTTTTGAAGAGGGAATGACAGGAAAATACCTGGAACTCCCTGGACAGTCTGGAAAGAATTGGTGAGTTATAGGCAAAATGAGAGAAAATTGTCTTAAAATAACAACTGAACAACATCTGAGGAATGACACCCAAGATTGATCTCTGACCTCCACATGCATATGTGTACACACACACACACACACACACACACACACACACACACACACAATATAAAATATTAGTGAAATAGAACAATGCAATGGGTTGACATCAAAATGGAAATTAGAAAATTTTAATGTAAGAATTAACTCTTTACACATTGAAAAATGTAGTATAAGGAGCTAGGAAAAAATGGAATATAATGCTCTGAAAGAAATGGTGTGGCCCTCACTAATACCATACCAAATGAGTCTAGTTGGATTAAAAGATATCTAATTAGTAAAGCCACCAAAAACTATTTTGAAGAAGAATGGGGAAGAAGTTACTCATATAGGTAAGATACAAAATGATGCTATGATTTTATCAAAATTTTACTTCATTATTTATTGAGACAGAACTTGTTCAATATTTAAATGCATTGTTGGTTAAGAAATAATCCCCTAAATATCTGCAGAGCAAAAAAAAAAAAAAATGCTGAGAAATCTTCTAAAGCAAAAAGAGGGAAAAAAGTAAAAGCAGAAAAAAGTACCTAAAAGAAAGTAAAAATCAGATTATAGAAGAAACACCTAAAGCTAATGAATACATAAAAGCATACAATGTTATAGCTCAGAGGAAAGTAAGTGAGAGTGACAAAAAGATGCAGTTTTATTTAGTGGACTGGCAATAATCGAAACATTGGAAAATGTCAAATGCTAGTGGAATGTGAATCTCACTGCTCGTAAGATTTGGAAAATTGGCAGTCATTCTAGAAAAATCCATATGGGGTTGTGTTCAAGTCTATTTACTGTGCAGTATTTTTTGCCAAGTAAAGGAGCTGGGAACAATGTGACTGTCCATCATTTAGACAGTAGGGACATTAAACCTGGCAGATGACACCATAAGTGTTATACGGAAGCTCCATTATGACATCAATATATACACAGCACCACATTAGGTCATAGGCATATATCACATTGTAAAAAATAGATAAATATAAACTATGAGAAATAACTTAGTAATACTTATTCAGTAAAAAAGATGAAACTCACTTTAAATCCTTTAAAGTCTTCCAAAGGTGGGAGTATTAGCTCTAACCAGGAAAGATCGGACTAAAGCAAGACCTAAGCATATAAAGGCGAACACCAAACTGCAATGCAACGCCTTCATCTGGGCATGTGGTAGTATCATTTATGCTCTCTGAGCTGTGAGTAGCTCCCCTTCCTAGTTCTTCCAGATGTAAGAGAAAGGTACTCTCTGGAGATGTCTCTTCTCCCAGCCTGAAGTTTCTCTGTATAGATATACCATTGTCCTGAATCTGCAACGTCCCAGCATCTCCATGCTATTTGAATGTAACATTCACAACTTTACCGCAACGGACATTTGAGCACTCCTTGATGAGTATTAAATCCTGCCCCACATTGCTTATATTTAGCGGTTTTCTGGAACCTTGGCAAAAGTCTCCATGACCCCATAATTCTTGCATGTGAAAGAGGCTCTCAAGTTCTTACGCTGGTTCAAGTTGTCATGCCCTCTCTCCCACAAATGTAGTGGACTCTGCATCTTGACAGCTGAACCTGGGAAATTTTCACCTCAGTGGTTATTTGGAGCACAGAACTCCTTCAAGGGCACTTTGGTGCTATCTGTCTCTTTTCAAATATATTCTCATTCTATATATAAGATAAATTCTCAGATGGATAGTGTTTCACTCTCAAAAAGCTTCTTTTCATTGTCTAAGTCTAAAGGGAAAGGTTACTATCTAGCTATACTCATCCTTATAGCAATTGCATATGCTTTACCTGTATCCTCCTTTATGGCAACTTTAACCTCATGCTCCTTTTCTCAAAAAAAAAATTCATCTTTTTACAGTACACGAAGTATTTTCTCACTATATGTTTGATAGGAATAAACAATAACCATGCCATAGTCTGACCAGTGTTGTCTTTAAATTTCTTCATTAATAGATTCATTGCTACTGAATTCAGTTTCACTGAAATTCTCAGGTCACAGGAAGAATATGGCCTAACAAATGTGCATAGTCCAATTTCCAAAAGACTCTTTAGTCCCCATTAAAATTACAAAAGTGCTGTCTTTATAGTTTACCTTCTTGTTATAATATTTGTCTTCCACACTTTTGTAACACAGTCCATTAAGTTTGATTTAAATCATTCTAAGGCCTCTAAAGTGCACAGATTTCACTCTTCCACATTTCTTCTTAAAACAAATTTCTGAGGGCTTTGAACTTCAGAAACATGGCCATATGTTTCACAGCAACGGCATCATTATTGGTAAAAATTTCTATCTTAGTTCCTTTTCTAAGTGCCCTAAGAAAATAACTGAGGGCCCAGAGAGATGGCTCAGTGGTTAAGAGCACCGGTTGCTCTTGCAGAGGACCTGGGATCTACTCCAGCACATGGCAGCTAACAATCATCCATAACTCCAACTCCATGCAATCCTGACACACTCTTCTGTCCTCCACAGGCATTGCAAAACATGGGTTCACTTAACACATGCAGAGAGTACATTCATACACATAAAATAAAAATATTAAATAAAATATTAGAAGAAAAAAATCTGAGATAACTTATTAAGTAAAGATATATATTGTCTCAAGTATGACTGGTTTTTAAATATTCATTTATTTACTTATTTTTATTGTGTGTGTGTGTGTATATATGTGTGTGTTTCGTCTGCATGTATGTCAGCTTGCCTATTTTCTTCAATGACTTGGAGGCCAGAAGAGGGTGTCTTATCCCTTAGTACTGGGATTATGGATGATTGATAGCCACCATGTAGGTGCTTGGAACCAAACCTGGATCTTCTACAAGAACAGCTAGTGCTCTTAACGTATGAGGCATTTCCCCAGCCCCAGGATTTACTTTTACAATATGGACATAATCTGAACTAATGACTTATCTAATCTTGGAACCAAAAAGCTACTGTTTATAATTTAAATAAGCTCACTGAGCTATGTGCTCTTCTGATGCCTCAGGACCCCTCCTCAATATCCACCTCAAGATAGTGAATGGATATGGATATGCCTGCTTTATATATCAAATCCCTGAAAGCAACATGCTTTTCACATTGTAAACAATGAAAGAAATCTGTTTTTGTGTGTGATATTCTAGATCTAGGAATCAAAGGGCAAGATCTTTGATAAGTGTGGGGTCTTCACTTCTCTGTCACCATTTCATGCTGGACACAATTTTCCATAAAAGAGTGAGCAAGGCTCCGTCTTGGTAGCACATTTCTGAGAAAAATCTTAGAACCAGCTTTTCAGAGCTCAAGAACCAGGTTTTCAGAGCTCAAGTCTGCTCTTGGCCTTAAAACTAATGTTAGGAGTCAGGCTGTTTCTTAATTTAGGCATAACTGTTATGTGGCTTAGAAATGCCACAGGCTCACAGTTTAATAAGAGATACCATCCATCATGCTGAGAAGGCATGGAAGTTGCAATTTAAGGTAGCTGGTCACATGCATACACCATCAAGGAGGCAAAGAGAGGTCATTCCTGGTGTTCAGCTGGTTTCTTCTCCTTTTCCTTTTTATTCATTCTGTAACCCCAGTCCATGGGATGTTGACACCCATACTCAGAGTGGATCTTCTTGTCTCAGATAAACGTCTGGAAACATCCTTAACACATATTCAGATGTGTGTCTTCTGGGTGATTCTAAATCTAATCAACTTGATAAGTCATTATTAAGGACCCAACCTCACCATCCACCATGAAATTTTGTTTTCTGAACCCCCCCCCATTGCCAACTTTCTTAAGCTAGTGACCACAAATTCTAGAACATAGGATGTTTTCATGATGACAAGAAGGCACAGCAATGGGGACATAAGGCACCTTAACACACACACACATACACACACACACACACACACACACACACACACACACACCTACCTCACACTGTCGGAAACAATGGCAGTTGTGCCTGGATTCTTAATCCTCTGAGATACGGAAGGTACAGTTCTCTGACAATAAAAAGAATATTAGTTACGAAAATCAAGGGGCCATTCACTAAATCTGACTGATGCCTACCTCTGAGTCAGGAGATAAATGAAGTGAAAAGTGAATCATTTTCCTGTTTTCAATTTTGTGTTCTCATCTAATGAATCATAGTTGACAAACACTAACCTGGGATGCGTTCTCTTGCTATCTAGAATCAACTGTCAGCTAAATATGATCCCTACATCATTGTGCTGAAATTCTCCTTCCTCCTTTGTGTACAAAGGACATTATGTTAGATTTATATTTAAATAGAAATGTATGTAGCTGTAATTTTGTAAGATATTTTTGGAAAATAATGCATATATCCACCCCACAGCAGATATGCACACACTACTACACATCCCAAAATTTGACAATGCCTGCATTAAGGCTCATGCCTAATGTCATTTAAGCTATTTTTTCCTGATTAAGGCCTTCTTGTTATTATTTTTGATGTTTTTAATAAGTATTGGGGAATGTCATGCAATGCATTTGAATCGTATTCAGACACCCTCCCCTACCTCTTCTCAGATCCACTCCCACCTTCCCAACCCACTCACTTCATGCCCTTTATTATTTTCTAGGGTCTATCAAGTCTGCTTTGTATTCCCAAGATGCTCTTGGGAGTAGATCTATCTCCTGGAGCCTGCTTACCATACCCAGTCACACTTTTAAAGAAAATGGACTGTCCTCCTCACAGCAGCTATCAAATTGCCAAAAGTTCATCAACTAGAGGTGGGACTTCTTATCCATTTCCTGTTTTGTGCTGGGTTCAGTTCTGTTGCAAGTTAAGGCTCTAATAACTACCTTCACTCTCAAGTGTGAATTCGCCAATTATAGACATGACGTGGGGGTTGGGTCATAGTCTTAATACTAATAACCGAGAAAATAAAAATTTCCGGAGCTAAAAATAAGAGGATTTAAGATTCTAGAAACCTGCCTTTTCTTTGTCAATAATTTAAAGCTTCTGTTTGGATGTAAAAAAGAAGGCCAGGACAAGTTCACCCAACTGACTTTCCTGTCATTCAAGAAAAACATCCAATTAGGGCACAGGCATTCCTCTATCAACTGAAGCAGAAGAGAAAAAGAAAAGGCAAAGTTTTTCCTTTCAGAGAACTTCCTCTTGAATAAATGAGGCAACACGTGTCTATAATGATTTCCTAATACAGAAAAGACTAGAAGGTGAAGTGAACCAGAATGAACTAAAGACAGGAAGGTGTCAAACTGCGTATGAGCATATATATGTAGGAAGACACCACACCAGACCTTGTTATAGAAAAAGCACTTTGGAATAGCATAATATTTGAACATAAGCTGTGAACAAACAAAAACAACCACAAAGATATTTGGAGTCTGGAATCCCAGTCTTGTCTGTTTCCATGAACTTTCAGTAAGGTGCCTGTGGAAGTTTGAGTGAGAATGTCTGCCATAGGCTCCAAGTATTTGAACATGTTGTCCCCACTTGGTGGTGCTATTTGGGGAGGTCTTAGAAGGTGTGGCCATGCTGGAGGAAGAATGTCATTCTGGGTGGGCTTAGAAAGTTCTTAAGTCTTGCTGGATCTCCAGTCACACTCTGCTTCCTGTGTGTGTTTCAAGATGTGAGAGCTTAGCTTCTGCCCCTACTCCAGCCACCTCTGCCGCCATGCCTCCCTACCATGATGGACTCTTGCCCCTATGCAATTGTAAGCTAAATAAACTCTTCCTTTTATAAGTCTCTTGGTCATGGTGTTTCTATCACAGCAACAGAAAAGTAACTAGTACAGTGTGCTATGAGAGATATAATTTCTGTGTGGTTGATGTTCACATAATCTTTTTAAATGTATACTTTTATTGATATTTTGTGCATTTTATATAATAGGTCTTAATCAAATTTAGACTCCATCCCCCCATCCATGCCCCCCATTGTCTCTCATGCCAGATTTCATGCACTCTGTCTAGATTCCACGTATTCATTTCATCATTTGGTGTAAGGGTTGTAGGACTTATCGATTTTCAAGTTCTGTATTTCCCTTTAAGTGGTCTCAAGAGATAAAAAGTATTGAAGCAATAACGGTTAATTAATATATTAATTCTTTCATTGTTCAAATGTTCAATACTATATGTTTCACACTTTTTTTCATTTGTTTAATTAGAAAAGAGATCATAAGAATCAAAGTTGGATTTTATATAGAAAAGAAAATTGTCCCATTTCTCCATTAAGCATGAAATACATGATTTCCATATTTCTTATTTAGTCTGAAAATGAGGCAGTTATAAATTGGAAAATATGGTCTATTGAAGGTAAACTATTCTCAAGTACTTGAAGATCAATGCAAACATTAGGACTCACTTTCGTCCCATAGCCACATGCCTCCTGGGTTTCGGGAATGACTCAGTGGATAAAGTGTTTTCCATTCAAGTATGAGGACTAGAGTTTGAATTCCTCTCACCCAGGAGAGCCAGATGGGGATGTGACTATACTTATAATCTCAGTACTTGGGAGGCAGAAACAAGAGATTTCTGGAGGAAGATGGCTTGCCAGACTAGCGTATATGGTGAGCACCCAGTTCATTGTTAGATGCCTCCTCAGTAAAGTAGAAGTTGTCTAGCACCAACCTCTGGCTTATAAATGAACCAGTACATACATGTGCCCATGCAAGCAAATAGGAATCTATATATGCATTCTCACTACACACATAACAAACATATACCAAAAATAGAAGTAAAATAATTCTTTTATATGAACTGCTTTGAGATTCGAGGATTCTTTCCTTTTATACACCTGTCGCAGTGATTTTTCTGAGATCTTGAATTGTGTCTTCTCCCATAAGCCCGAAGAATCTCTTCTTAAATTACATTTTATCAGGAACTTGGTTATAACAATGAGAAAAGTAAGGAACAAAGCTTCCAAATATAAAACATTAAATTAGAGCTAGTGGTGTTCACATTTCAAAAATATACAATAATTAATCAAGAAGCACAACCTGAGAAAGCAGAGAACAAACATGTTAACCTACTCTGATGCCCAGAGAAAAACTTCAGGTTCACTTGATAAATTGCAACTTTATATTTGTTTGAGTTACTTTCACGCTTAGTTCATCATTTCGGAAAAAAAAGAAGTTATGCACATATTGTAAAATTCTTGTACATATGTTACCAGCTCTTCTTTTTCTGTTTCTATCACCACTAATTAACATTTTTAATTAAGACAAAAACACTGTTAGCATAATACATGAAAAATTGGAGCAGGTGCTCAGGGTAATAATTTGTATAAATAGCTATTGCCCTACACTAGTATCTAAATTACAATCATTAACTAGCTTTTTAGTGGATGAAAGTGAAATTCAGCCTTTTATTTAATTTAAGAAGAAAATAAGAAGAAACCTTCAAAAGTAAATGCAAACACTACAAAATTCTGCTATTCTCAATATATTCATAAGAACATAAAATTTATCCTTCTTGAGGTTTGCATTTTGTGCCTGTAACTTTCCTAGTCATAGGATTTACTGTATTCTCAGTATCATGAATGCATTCCTTCCTATGAAGTAGGACTCATCTTGAATGATCCATTGCAATTGAATATCCCTAAAAAAATCTTGCCTTTAATGCACATCTGGCCTAGCAGGTTGGTATTCTTATGTACAGTGTCCAGTATGGGATAAAACCATTGATGTTTTTTATCCAGCAAAGCCTACATAGCCTCTTTAGCACTATAAAATGTAGCTACGAGGGTGAGAGTTTCCTGGTAAGTTCAAGATCATGTACAAGGAGCTGGAGAGATAACTCCATGGTTGAGAGCACTTCTTGCTCTTGCAGAGAACCTGAGTTCAGGCCTCATCATGTATGTAGCATCTCACAACCGTCTGTACCTATAGTTCCAAGGATCTGATATCCTCTTCTGGGGTTCATAGGCACCATGTACATATGTGGTACACATACATGCATGTAGGCAAACATAGACATAAAATAAAGCTAAAAAATCTTCAAAACTAAAAGTTCCTGCACAAGAACAAACCAGTTTTAAATTGGAGGGGGCAGTGGCTTTTGAGATTCTACCTATATTTGAGGAGCTATTGGTTGGTATTGCACCTGGAGCTGAGAGAGTTGCTCTTCTTTAGGGATGACATTAGCATGTTGTCCATGCCCCTGAATGGTCCTGTATCAATTTGAAAATAACATACATAATATGACCCCATAGCTTATGAAAATCACAAGAAGAGCCTGAAGTTGAGGGGTTGGGAGGAAGATGTGTTGGGGGGAGATGAAGGGAAAATTGGCAAGAGAGAATGGGAGGTGTATATAATCAAGATACATTTCACACATAAGGGAAATCAAATCAATTGCATGTGTGAAATCATCTCTAGATGCAGAGCTATAGGCAATCAATGGATACTGAGGGAAGAATAATCAGATTTCCTTAGAGGTGATGACATCCCGGCATGCTAACCAGCCCCAAGAGGTTAGCTCTAAACATATTTACATATAACCAACACTAAATGGACTCAACAGATTCTACACACACACATACATGCACACACACAGACAC
>NW_008332663.1:2667765-2678759 GCF_000622305.1 Nannospalax galili | reverse complement strand
ATTACTCTTCTTGAAGTCAGTCTTTTCCCCTTTTCTCTACTTCTAATCTTTGGTTTTCTAACTTATCTTGAACACATCCTAAAAAATGATCTGCATCTCAGCTTTCCTTTCCTGCTAGAAGTGGGATGACCTTCTTACTGCACATTGTATTGTATTCCATTGGATGTATATGATTTAAATAATTAAAAGGTGCACATTTGACTAGTACAGGAATTATATTATCAGCATATTGTTAAATAAAATTAATTAAGCTCAGTGGTACAAAATATATTTAACTTATCATTTAAAGATAACTGGTTACAATAATCATAACTTTATGGAGCTTCATGGTTTCTTAAAAGCCACAGCATCTCTCCTCAAGCTCTATCAAAGCCTTCTCTTTTCCTTCTTCAGAGTTAAAAGCAGCCAGACTGGCTAAGATCAAGAGAACAAAAGACCAAATGCTGACAAGGATGTGGAGAAAGGAATGCTCTTTCACTCATGGTGGGAATGCAAAGTCATGCAACCGCTATGGAAAGCAGTGTGGAGAACTCTAAAAAAGACTAAAAATGAATTTACCATATTATCCAGTTATATCACTCCTTGGCATTTATCCAAAGGACTAATCCTACTGTAGAGATATCTGTACATCTATGTTTGTTGCTGCTTTCTTCACAACAGCTAAGGCATGGAAACAACCTAAGTGTCCCTCAGCTGATGAACAGATAATGAAAATATGGTATATTTACACAATGGAGTTCTACTCAGCAGTAAAAAAATATGAAATTTGCAGGTAAATGAACTGAATTAGAGACTGTTACACTAAGTGAAGTAACACAAGTGAGAAAAATCAAGCGATGTATGCTCTCCCACATTTGCAGATCATAGCACCGACAACATATATGTGAGTATATATCCTAATGTAACAGCAGGAGCCAAGAAAATGGAATGTAAACATGGAGGTAAAAGGTAAGAAAGAGCAACAAGGAGGGGGATAGTAGGAAACAGATGTTGCCAGTGGAGAGGTAGGGAAAGTGGGGGTGTTTGAGTGGGAAGGGAGGAGGAAGGAAACCACAGGTGAAAGGAAGGAACTCAGAAGAGGGGTGACGGCAGAAAGCAGGTGTTATTGGGGGGAGGGTGGAGATAAAGGGGGACCTTGGACTGGGGATAGAGGAGGAAATGCAGAAGGGTTGGAGAGAGAGTAGAGATGAATTCAAATTTGGGGGCTAGTAAAGCCAGATGGAAATGCATTGCCTCCAAAACCTCATGAGAAATGCACATAGAGTATCTGAACATTAGTGCACATGTATATCTGGGGGTTGTATGGCAAGGAACACAGTGCCAGAAAGGAGAGACCTACTTCTGAGTGGTTGGTCAGAGTGGGCTGGTCCAAGAGAATTCACAAATAACACAGGTTATTACCCAAGCTCTTGGTTATTTCCCAGAACTGGAAGATAAGACCACATGGCTAAAAACAGGGCATACTTCAGATATAGGCCTTGGAGCAATGGAGCAGGAACGGACCTGGAAGCATTCTACCTGAAATTTAGCTCTCATAGTTATAGAGGTCCAATCAATGGTCTAACTCAACCCTAAAACCTAATAACCAAAACAACTGGCACAGCAAACTACTTCTATTGGTGCAGTAGTGGCACATTTATCTGGGGGGTAATCGGCAGCTATATAATTGAACTTAAAGTCCTCTCTTTCAGAGTGACTCATAGGTGGCACTGCAAACACTGTCAAATACACATGGCTGGAGAGGTCATAGATCCTAGAGAAAACCCTATCTCTGTTAATTGTCTAGACAAATGAAATTTCTTACCATATACTGCATATGGGTCCTTATAATTTTAGACAAGTATACTGTACACCACTATTCAAAGAAGCTTCTTTTTGCAACAGATGGAGGCTACGGCAGAATCCCATCATTGGTCAGACACCAAGAATATACATCTGAATGATGCCCAGTCTTGGTGACACATCTACAGTTGAACCTCTACACCTAAGGCTAAATGGAAAAAAAGCAGAATGAGGGGCAGAGAGAAATCTAGTGCATCTTTTAACTCTCACAAGTGAAACTTCCTTATACAACAGAGTGTGATGCACACAGGAGTCCACAGGTGGCCAAGTTTTAAATAGTGTGTGTCCCTGGACAGGACTCCTATATTAAACTTCTCCCATCCATGGCTCAGTGAACACTGGGGAAGAGGGGGTACAAAGATCATCAGAGCCAAGGCTGGTTCATGAACACAGGGAAGTAGAGACTTTCAAGTCACTGAATATTTGCACATGTGAACTTGTGGCAATGGTGCACAAAACCCATGCCAATTCAAACAAACAAGGGTTGAGAGTGGAGCAAGGGCAATGTGTGGTTGTCTGGCCTTAGTGTGGGAACTCTTGTATCCTGGTCACCACAGGGTGAGGGAGAATAAGGCTCACAATCTCTAGATAGGCTGATTAGACTTCAGTGGATGAATTTGCACCAAAAGACAACTGGGTACAAATGCTTTACTGGATAGGACTTATGGCAGAAAACATGAGGTCCGATGGAGATTCATGGATGGCAGAACTGAATCTGAATTTGATTAAAAACGGTTGTATAAAAAGTACAAAGGCTCAGTGTTTTTTTTTTATTGTAAAAATTCAATTAATATTTTTTTTTGGTCTTCTTGAGACAGGGTCTCCCTGTAGCCCCAACTGTCCTGGAACTCACTATGTAAACCAGGCTGGCTTTGAACTCACAGATATCCTCCTGCCTCTGCCTCCCGAGTGCTGGGATTAAAGGTGTGCACCACCACACCTGGCAATTCAATTATTGTTTTAATTAAAAAAAGAATTGAAAACAATGGAATGATCAGCCCTTAGAAGCTAGAAAACGAATTAAGGTTTGTATTTTTTTTCAAGTTCTGTCTTACACTTATTGTCACAATCCGTTGCTATAACTTCTGTCACCATGTAGTATGCACTTTTCTCAGGGTTGAGAATATAACAAATAAGAGTCATGATAATAATAGCAGTGTTGTAGTAATTATGACATTATTCCTTGCCATGTTCTCTTGAAATAACTCTGTTTTTTCCCTTTATACCACTTCAACCCTTGGCCCTGTTCATGGTGTCAACAGGTCTAAAAGAATATTTTGATTTTTAGCCTTCAGTCTATTACCCTTCACTTTGTGATCAAGCAATTTCTTAAATAAATCTTAATTTATTGATGCACAAATATTAGTAGCCTCTTAATATAACAATAACAAAAAAGCTTTATAACAATAACAAAAAAGCTGAGAAAGAAATAAGGAAAAGAACCCGTTCAGATTGTTTCAAAAGTACCTTGGAATAAACCTAACCAAGTGAATGGAGACTTCTAAAATGAAGGCTTTAAAAAACAGTGAAGAAAGAAATTGGCGATTCTAGAATATGGAAGGTCTCCCAAGCTCATGGGCTAGCAAAATTAATGATGTGAAATTGCCACAACTACCAAAAGAAATTCACAGATCCAATGCAATGCTGATCAAAATCCCAAAGCCATTTTTCACAGAAATAAAAGAAACAATAGTAATTCAAATGGAAGCGTAAAAGAACTTAGACAAAATAATATTGTCCAAATTGAATAGTTGTCAGAGGCATCACCATTCTTAATTAAGAGTTAAATTATGGTTATAGGACAGAGACATATTAAAAATACAGCATGGATCTGGACAAAACTATACAGGGAGATCAGCAGAATAGACTAGATGGTTCAAATGTAAACCCATGAACTTATGACAACATAGTTTTTGAGAAAGATAAAAAAATTGAAAAGACAACTTCAGCAATAAATACTGTGGGAAAAAATGAATATCCACTTAAAGGAAAATGAATCCAGATCTCCATTTGCTGCCTGTACAAAAACAGCTCCAAATATTTCAAAGACTTTAACATTTATTCTGAAATCTTGTTAGTGATAAATGTTAGGGAGACACTTCAAGATCTAGTTATATACAAAAGCTTTCTGAAAATGACCCATTTGCTTAAGTAATAAAACCTACAGTTGACAAATGGGACCTTATGAAGCTAAAAAGCTTTTGCACAGCAAAGAAACAATCCAACAAAGAGACAACTTACCAATAGAAGGAAATATTTGCTAGGTATACATGTGACAGAGGATTAATATCTAGAATATACAAGAACTCAAAAAATCTAATCAAGAAATCAAACAACTAATTAATATAGCTAATGAAATGAACAATTCTCAAAGGATGAAATACAAATATTCCAATAAACATGTGGAAATATGTTCAACATCTCCAACCATCAGAGAAATGCACGAATAACTTTGTGATTCTATCTTACCTCAGTTAGAATAGCAGTCCTGGATATTTACCCAAAGGTGTGAAGTCAATACATCACAGAGAGTATTGCACACTAGTATTTATTGCAGCATTACACTCAACAGTTAAGCTATGGAACCCATCTCGGTGTCTAAATTGAGATGAATGATGAAGAGCATATGGCATGTGCACACAATGATTTTATCTGCTGTAAAAGAACAAAGTGATATAATTTTTAAGAAAATGGGCACAAGTGAAGAGAAACAGAGTAAGCAAATGTAGGCAATATCAGAAAGAAAACATTTTCATGTTTTCCACCATGTGTTTTCTATGTTTTATGTAGGTATACAAATCATATATGTATTTAAAGACCTGAAGGTTGAAGTGAAGCAGTCTAAGTGAATAAAAGCGATTAAGCGCTCAGGGAATTGTGAGAACATGGTTCATGTTGGGTATGAGGCTAAGGATGAAGACATGCTCAGTGTATGCTACATGTTTTGTGAAAATATTATTTAACAGCATCATATACAATGAATAAATATGATAATTTTTAAAGACTCCTCCAAATTGAGTTTATTCTTTTAATTATAAGTAAAAAATAGCTAAAGTTGAACTTTCTGTGTCATAAATTAATATTTATTAATTTAAAAATACAATACAATAATAAAAGTTAGTAAAGCATACTTAAAATTATGTATTTTGAGAATTATTCTGCTTTATAGTATGACTAGTCTGTATGCAAATATTTTACTTTTAGCCCTCAAAAATTGTTTACTTTCTATTGTGACTTTGAATTTTAATACTGAGTGCATGATTTTGCCCTAACTTTTCCTCACTGTTGTATTGGAAGTGCACACAAAAATGATTCATGTTCCTGAATCATACATAATTCCCCAGGGAAGCTTGATCAGAAATTCAAAATGAAATTAATATTGAATTCTAAGACTTAAGGATCAATTATGACACAACATATGCTATAATGTATGCTACAACATACACTGCACCAAGTAGTAAGTACTTTACAAAGCTAGCTGAATATTTTGTGATAGGTATTAATATTTTATATGTGCTTAGATGAGAAATTTGAAGTGCTCTAATTAAAGGTAATTGCTAAGTTTACTGTATGCATGAATTTCCAGCTCAGAGAGTTTGCTACCACAATCTTTACTTGAAATCACAAAATTAGTGATGCTCATTCAGGTTCTCATATTGCAATTGTACACACAGAAGCACAATAGAGACCAATTTATATCAAGGTCATAAAAGATTTAACCACAATATATCATTTCCTGATCCATGTGGCTTATACAAATATGAATTGGTCTAACATACAAATTACTGAAATTAGGACATTTTTGCATTTATTGAATGAATGATTTATACTACAATACATGTCTTAATATCAAATGAATATTAAAATGCATCAAAATAAGTTCAAATAAAGATAGATATGAGCTCAATTACAAACTAATATGAAACTACCAAATGACAGGAAGATGAAAATCAATACATTATTCAAACTGTAAGATGGAAGATTAAATATCCATTTACTCCAAATTGCAATGTGCACATTGATGATTACCCATGTTTACTTGAAATACTTTAACATACTTTCATGTTAATGCTATAGAAAATAAATTATTGAAGTTTTTCCGTTTTGAACCTATAAATATTTTATTTTTCATAATCTTCATATATGTTTTTATTTAGTTGTTGTGTCTGATTGTTTTAAACCAAAATGTAGCTGACCATCTATGAGTGAGAAAGAATGATACTGTAAACCCCTATGATGCTCTACTGACTAGAACACTCTTTGATGTAACATCATTAATGATGTGACTTTCCTCTATTAATGACAGGTTAAAAGAAAACAAAATTCATAAACTTCATAATTTCTCTTTCATAGTTGTTCTGCTTATTAACTTGTGTCTGTTTATCTTCTGCTTGAAAACAGAAAAGAAGCTTTGTAATGCATCCATCCCGCATTCATGCATTCTTGATCCCCATCGGCTAAAGAATGTGCAGTGATATGGGACTGTGACAGAAATGTGGGAGGATTTGCCTAATCACATGCACTTCAATTTTTGTATTCAAGAGAACATGAAAATTCATGGAAAAATCAAGGCGTCTGAACAGGTGCACATGTTATATAAAATTGTAAGCTTAATTTTTTTCTTATGATCTATTTTCAAAAAGAACACAGAGCAAAAAGATTTCGCAAACTGTACAGTGCTATGCACTCCATTTCCAAATCTACACCCACTCTTCAATCACCTCAGAAATTGAAAACCATCCAAAACATGAATGAATTTTATGCATGATTTGATTATTTAAGATTCTATGGTTTTATATTTGCTACTGCTATAGATGAGTTTTAGGTGAATTTCAGTATTTAAATTCTATATAGCATATGTTAATATTTGCCTTATAAATATTTATTTAAATGATTTAAAGAGATTCTATTCCTTAATTGTTGTGTACAGTTTACATGGATGACATTATATCATCAGAAAAACAAATAAACCAAATTTCAGTTGTTTACATATATTGTCAAACCACTTCTTTAAAGGGCTTATCTTTTTCATTTGACCTTACTACCACATTTTACCATTAACAGCAGAACTTTATCAGACTTCTTCACTGTGAGCATAAAATGCTGAATCAAGTTCTGTTCACAGTAGAATGTAGCTATAAAACAAGAATAGTTCCTAAGATGAAAGTGCCACTACTGCACCAATGTCATACCCTGTGCCAGGCATGCGGTTATTGGGTCTTAAGCTGGTGTTGGACCATCAATTGATGTTTTCCCTTGGCATCTTCATATTGCTTCATCCAAATCTATGAGAGTGGAAGCCATCAACAGCTACCTAATTGGACTAAAAGCCCACCCAGTGGGAGAAAACCCAAGTGTGGTGCTATAAACATAACCAAATACACATGGTATTTGGTTCATAGATCTTAGAGACAACCACAAGCCTGTCGCACCCTTAGACTAATGTGCAAAATATGTATCCTTATATTTATAGACAAATATCCCAGTCACCACTCATCAAAGAAGCTTATTTTGCATCAGCTGGAGACTACTACCAATTACCACAGCTGGTCACACACAGACATTGTCTATGAATTGACCAGGCCTAAGCGACACATCAGCAATGCAACCTCTACACCTAAGGTGCGTGGAACACAGAACAGGGGTAAAGAAGAAGACACTAATGAATCTCTCTAGTCTCATTAGGGAATTCACCTCATGCAACAGAAGGCCAGGTACACAAAAGGTCACCAATGGCCAAAATGTAGAGATTAAGAGGTTGAATGCTAGTCCTTGGGTAGGATTCCTGTGTTAAACTTCACCCACCCAGGACTCAGGAACCATTGCGGAAGAGGGAGCAGAAAGAGTGTAAGAGCCAGGGAGGAGGTGCATGACCATATTGAAACAGAGTGCTACAAGCTCCTGGGACCTTGCTTATATGATTCAATGGCAATGGTGTCAGCATACACAAATCTTGTGCAAACTCAGGCAGTCAAAAATCCACATAGAACTTGGGAAATGAAAAGTATACCCCAATCTTAGGTGAAGAAATATTGGCAACTGATTACTGCTAGGTGAAGAAGAGTTGATCTTTCTAAAACATGAGACTATATTGGCTGAAGACCTCAGTGGATAGACGTGTACTGGGGAACATCTGGGGACACTGACTTGGCACACTGGGCCTCAACATGGGTGACAGAGTATATGGGTTACAGTGGGGGGCCTATGGGGTAGTGCTGATGGGGACAGGGGTGTAAAGATGATTAAGATTGTTTGAGATATTCTGTGTTAAACACACACAAAAATCAATAAAAACAAATTTATAAAAAAACAAGAGTAGTTCTTAAAAGCCCCGTGCTATACAAATAAAAATTAAAATATCAAGGAGGAGGAGCAATGTCAAGTATAATCTAGGTGTGTAGGATATGAAACAGATATTTCATGTACTTCAAAGATGTGTTCTTGTCTGATTTTATAGGTCCTATTAAAGCAGAGGAGACATTAGAAGAATTGTAAGGAATACATGAACAGAATTTTATTTATAATTAGGAAGGACAGCAGAGTCATGTAATGTGATGACAGTTGAGGAGACTGTGATTATCTCACCTGGCATGTCAGTAAGCCCATAATCAGGTGTCAATGGGGAAAACTTTAAGGCCAAGATCTTTGTTTCTCTTTTAATAAAATTTAGCTCAACTTATTGTGGTTGTTTTATGTTATTTCAAATAAATTTAAACTTTGGTTCTATTATCCTGCTGGGTGTTTAAGACCATATAGTTGGTCAAAAATTAACCTTTTTTCCCCTTTTTTAAACTGTGAAGGCCATTAAAGTTCTTGTTCTTGGGATCTCTTGGGCTTGGGGTATCTTCAAGTTACTTTATTACATTTTTAGTTACCAATTGTGTCAGCTCTTGGGGTAAGTCAGGGCCTTGCTGACCAAGCTACTTACTTTGGATGCCTAGGGAACATATTCCTCTGCAGTGACTCTCCTCTTTGCAGAATGTCCACTGGTTAGAGTCTATTGTCTAGGTCTCTATAGCTTCTCTGATCAGGGAGACAGGTGACTTGTGATAACTGCAGGACCATTTGAGATGCCTCATAGTCCCCTGTGACCTTGTTGATCAAGGGTAGGGTGAAAAAGATCCTTAAGGCTGCATTAGCATAGGCCTCCAAGCATTGGTATGAACCCCAGCAGGTTAGTTACACCAATATTGAAGAACAAATTGTGGTTTGAAATTTAGCTGTTGTATAACAGGAAGAGCTTGAATTACACAGATTGTCAAATAAATTTTACTTAAGCCTGGGTTCAATTCTTTAAAACAAACAAACAAGAAATTAAAAACATCAGGAATTAATAAAATTTTGTAAGTTTCTAAGATGAAGTAAAGGCAGAGGAATTACAACCCATAGAACATGGTATCAGTGATGTACTAGGAAAGCAGATACCTATGGTTCTCTGAGAAACTCACTGAAGATGCCTTTTCCTTTGAGTGTATTGAGCATCTTGTTCCTGTGATGATGATAGGTAACACCTATAGTGTTAGGTTTCCATATGTCTTTTTCTAAAGGCCTCCCCATAGTATCTTGTCTTCCATGACATCTGTTTCCCACTTCATTGAACTCTTTCCAGTCTATTATTCCCCTTTTCCCTTTTATATCATTGCATTCTGCCTCCCCATCACAGGGAACTTCCCCACTCCATGACCATGGACATTTCTAAGTTTTTGACCTCTCTGGATTTTGAAATTGAAATGTACATATCTAAAATTTCAAAGCTAGCATTCAGCTGTGAGAGAGAACATGTAGTGTTTGTTCTCTTGGGTCTAGGTTACCTGAAACAGGATGGTTGTTTCCAGTTCTAACCATTTATCTTCAAATTTATTTTGTTTAAAGAGCTGAATCACATTCATGTGCATATGTTCTACACCTTCATCATCTATTCATCAACTGGTGGACATCTAAGTTGTTTCCAATTCCTGACTTTTATGAAAATGGCAACAGGGAACATAGATGAACAGGTATTTCTGGATTAGGGAAAAGAGTCTTTTGGGTATATGCTCAAGAGTGGTACAGCTGGATCAAAAGGTAGATAATTTCTAGATCTTTGAAGAATCTCCACACCGATTCCCACAGTGGCTGCACCAACTTGCACTACCACAAGCGGTGAATAATTATTTCCCTTTCTCCACAGTCCCACCCCAGCATTTGGCATTGTTTGTCTGGGTGTTCTTATTCACTCTGAGTGGGGCAGGATGGACTCTCAAAGAGGTTTTAATTTGCATTTCCCTGATGATGAAACATAGAACAAGCAAGTAGAAATCAAGCTGTTGTTGACTTCAAAGCCTCATCTCTGTTGCCTAGCCTTCCTGGTGCTGGAAGATGCTTTGTAAGACATCTGAAGAAAAAATTTACCAGCTGTGAATCCTGCAAGCTACAACTGGCGTGAAAGATATGCATAGTGCCATGAATACTGTAGGAGTAACTAACTACGTTCTAATTCGATTTATGATCTGCTTCATAGGATGAAGCTCATACCCAACATTGATATTAGGCCTAAGAGCCTAAGGCCTGATATCACATAGGCCATGAGAGAAAGCGTTATAAAAATATTCTGCTAAGTAGATACAATATTAAGCTGAGTTCAAATGACTCTTTGTTATACCCATAGATTAATGCATCTCCAAAATCTCAGCAGAGATTTCTTATATAGAATTTGGTGGTTAAAACAGACAACTACAATTGGCCAGTGTAGAGTGAATAAGAGGCTGTTGACTGCTTATATCTGAATAAGACAAGTATATCAGACTTCTACATTTCAAAGCTCAGGGATCGTTGCAGAAAGGGGAGGGGGGTAAGAGCTAGAGCAAGTGGATAATCACAAGGAAACAGTTTTCCAGAGAGCTTGTAAGTTACTCATATGAACTCACAGTAACACTGACAGCATGGGCAAGTTCCACATAAGCTCAAGCCAGTCAAAATTCCAGCATACACTTGGGGAAGTAGGTAAGAAACCCCAGCCCTATGTGAGAAACTTCTGACAACCAATGATTGCTGAGAAGGGGAGATTCAGTTTCATTTTTCATTTAATGGTGAGACTCTTAGTAGGCTGATCATGCTTCAGTGAATAAACACACAACTAAGGGCATTTGGGGACACAAACCTGACATTATAGG
>NW_008332663.1:2653137-2667753 GCF_000622305.1 Nannospalax galili | reverse complement strand
GGGAAAGAAGGGGTTGAAGAAATGGGAACTGATCTGAATACGAACAAATATATTGTATGAAATTCACGAAATAAACCTAAAATAACATTTAAAAGGCCATATTTATGCAGTTAATATCCATCTAGTAATCTGTGGAAAATAACGATGAAAAGTAATTGGGCCAACTTTCTGAAAACAGGGTATAGTTATATACACTCCAAGTACTTTCTGAAAATGGAAAGTTTTATCAAGTTAGGTACCGTTGTGAGGTACCAGGGGATCCACAGGCCTTTGCATCCATACAGCTGCCACGAGGGGCAAAGGAATACAGAATTTTAATTAAAACTCTGAATTTTGAAGTTGTGCACATCTGCCGAAGGAGAAATTTGATTTTAATATTTTGGAAGTTTTTCAATTTCATCTTTATCAAAATGAAGAAAACATCCAATTCTTGAAGTTTCTATGAAGTAAAGATGAACAATGTGGCTAGAAAATGTTTCATGGTTCTTGTCATAGGTTCTAAATAAATAATAGCAGTAAAATAGCTTAGATGGTCCATGAGATTTTCTTGGCTTACTGTGTTCACAAGAATTAACCATGAAATATCATATTATAATATACCATATACAGTAATGTTCTATGTATCTGTTTCTACTAAGTTTATTTGAAAGATTGTCGTTTGATTTTTCTCATTCACCTTAGTGTGAAAACCCCTTTAATGTACCATTTATCTGCCATCTAATCATACCTACTTTGTGGAATTCATCTTCTCACCTGTCTTAAATCAATTATTAACCAACACATTATTTTAAAAATAACTTCTTTCATCATGTTACTTTAAATACTTAATTGCAATGGTAGCTTACTTTTGTATGATCCAAGACAAAAAAAAAAAAGAAAAAGAAAAATCAGTCCACTGAAGACCAAAATTCTGCATGTGCATGTCTGTGTATGTGCTCAGAACAAAATAAGATTCTGAGTAGGAGCCGAATAAGACTCATCATCTGTGAACTGGGGTGTACCTCAGGGGTATGAAATGTACATGAAACCAGGGTTCGGTTCTTAGAACTGGCAAAAAGCCATCCTCATCTGAACTGCTGTGTGGACTGACATCCAACTACCTTTGCAAGGATGAAGTAGAAAAATATGTCAATTCATACTTTAGCAGATGAAGGTGAATTAGAAATTTGGAAATTATTTTATTGTGAATAAAAGTCTTTATGTTATCACATTGGGCTAACCATAGATGAATATTCATATCCACTCAAAATGTCAAAACAATCAGAAATGAATGTGTAACTGTGGAACATTCAGGAAGAAAATAACTCAGCCACAAATAAGTCATTCATGTATTTTTTTTCCAGTTACTTTCTCCCTTTATTCTTAAGAGTTAAAGTAATTAAGTCATGGTTTAAGAAGACATCAGATACACTTTTTTAAAAGAGATCTAAAGTAAATGTTATATTCAAGCAGAAAAATAGTTTGTCACATAGGTAAGTATTTTACAGTAAGGGGTTCATGCGTTGTAAATTATTTTCATAGCCTCTTTCCTAGGTATTTGATTAATAAGATAACTCTGTAAATTCTATTCCTGTCACAGAAAACTAAAGGAAGATCAGACTCCCTTGGCCATCCAACTTCCCAGTAAAACTGAAACATTTCACCACAATTCAGAAAATGCCTTGTTTGTTTTATATTTAAAATCTGTCATCAGATGAATGTTTACTAGACAGTTGGTTTTGCTTCAAATCATAAATCTGTCACAGATAGCTCTATCATTCACTGTCTGACACTTTCTACCACTAATAATGTCTGTGAAGAGCCAGAGTTGGAGTGTAAAACTCTCTTTAAAGCCCCTCTATAGTACATTTGTCAGTTTCATGTTTTTAACTCTGGTTTCGGTTGCTACTGTGGGGACATTTCTAATTCATTCTCATTTGAGAGTCCTTGTTTTATCTACTTTTCAGAGTACAGTGTTATCTGATGCTATTTCACGCTGAGATGAATCACTGACTGCATCAGTAGGATAACTGCTGAAAAGAAAGAATAAAAGAATTGCATATATCTAACAGTCCAGAATTTTCAGCGGCTTTGTGCTGAGTTAGAGGATTTACTTACATCCCAAAAGGATTGTTTCATAACATATCAGTTCCTATCGACTCTGAGACACGCAGGGAAGGAAGAATTCAACCACAAGTTTCACATATGGGTGAATGTTTCAACATGAATTGATTTTTGTCACTAATCTGCATAGCGCCACAGATTTGCAAGTATGACACTGTCCTTGAGAACTTTATATAAAGGATGAAATTTAATCATTTAATACCTGAATATAAGCAAACACTTTAAATTTATTGACCTGCTCATTTTGCAAATATGATCAGGAAAGTGTAGTTGGGAGTAAGCATTTCAACACTATGACCTAATAAAAATGATTAAGAAGATTTTTTACTTTGTACTCCATAGATTTAAAATTCAGAATTTTTCTTTTTATTTATTTATTTATTTTATTTAATTTTATGGACAGGTCTCCTTAGTTTCAGTCCACCTGGAAGTCACTATGTGGACCAGGCTGCCCACCCCCCTCCCAGATCTCACAGAGATCTGCCTGCCTCTGTCTCCTGAAGGCTGGGAGGAACAGACTACAACAGATAAACATTTTTCCTTCTATAAAGTATTTATATATGTTCAAATTTTGTTTTTGTTGTTGTGATAAATACCAAGATCAAAGCAATTTGGAGAAGAAAGTGTTTATTTCATCTTAGAAGTCATAATGCACCACCAAGGGAAGCTAAGGCAGGAACCCAAGACAAACTGGAAGCAGAGTGGATGCTGTTTTCTGTCTTGCCTTCCCAGAACTTTGCTTGCCCAGCTAGCTTTCTTATACAGCCCAGGCCCACCTACCTAAGAGTGGCACAACCCACAATGGGTTATGACTTTCTTTATCAAATACCAACTAAAAGAATGTCTCATAGACATCCCCATAAGGCAATTTAACCAAGGCAATACCCCAACTGTGACTTTGGACTAAGTCAAGTTGAAAGCTGAGCCTAACTAGGACAATGCCCAAAGACTTGAGCTGCTCTAAACCTTTGTCAGTGAAGCTTCTTTTTGAAGTGGACAGCCTATATAGAGCTGGAAAATTGATCAAAGTGCCTGAATGTTAATGGTTAAAAAGCACTTTTACTCTAATGCCCTCCACCCCCATAACCAAGGTGCAGGAAAAATGACAGAAGAGAAGGTAAGAGGTGGAAGACAGTGGGAGTACTGTGACACTTGTAGTAACTGGCTGGAGATCAAGCCAGCCCAATTCTAGCACAGAGGGAGTAGTCATTTCTAGACCCTACCCATTACTGAGGCGTTATTGATCATTGATAGATGCTAGCAAATGAACAAGAAGTGGTGCCTTTCATCACAGATCTAAAGACACTCTTGGTCTGGTGGTAAGAGAAGCTGAAGGAGGATTAAGTGAACCAGTTGTAGGCCCGAGTACTGTTGAGTTACAAGAAAATGACTTGGTACATAAACAGCAAGACAAGAAGCCTAACGGCACCTGCTTTAACCCCTCTTTCCCCAAATCTCACTCCACATTGTCTTTTGTGGTCACTCTGGAAATAAACAGAGAAGGAAATTCAGGGAGCAGAGTTCATCACCACCAGGCAACAAGTTAAAAAGCCATATAACAAACTCCTATCAATCTTCCATGTGCATATAATTCTGTAAGCCATACTTTGTTTCCTAATGAAAACAAGAAGTCATATTCCTACAGCCTAAAATGGTACAGCTAATCTCTACACAACATACATGCTGACTCCTTTTTTTTTTTTTTTTTTTTTTTTTTTTTTTAAAGAATGGGCCACTAGTTGGATTCCCACGCGCCAGTGGATGACCCACGTACATGCTATATGTGTGACACTAACTGAATTCGGTGAGTTTTATAATGTTTAACAACACATGAAGGTTCATGGACCTGGTGGTGCACACCTTTAATTCCAGCATTAAGAGACAGAGTCAGGCAGATCTCCATGAGATCCAGGCCAGCCGGGTCTACATAGTGAGTTCCAGGCCAACTGGGGCAACAGGGAAACCCTGTCTCAAAAACAAACAAACAAACAACAACCAAAAATGATTTGAAGTTTGGAGGGGGATGGATTGTGAGGGCATGCAGGGTTGGAGCTAGAGAATGGAAGGTAGATATGATTATATTTAATTGTATATGTCTATAAAATTGTAAAGTATACTTTATGCAAAACATCATGAAACGGAAATGTCATAGATTCCATGCTTTGAAAGCACCCAAAATCATTTCTATTATGATCACCTGATTATAAGGACAATGAAATCCCAAGTATTCAAGCAAATCCAGTATGTCTTTTTAAAAATCATAAAAAGCTTTGTAGGTTTCAGTTTCAACCATGAACAAGAGTATTTGCTACTATTTTTAATACAAAATACTGTTCCAATTTGAAGAAGCTTCAGAAAATATTTATAAAACTATACACATTCTTGGAAAATACTACTGTAACAGGAAAATTCAATGAAATTATATTAGGCTGCTAATAGGTACTAGTAATATCTAGTAATAATATTGCAATGGATTTAATGTCCTTTATGAAGAACTAGTTCAAAGATACTAATATTCAACATCCCTGAATATGAGACACTAAGGATTAGATTTATGTTTGCCACTCTGTAAATCCTGTTTATTTTCACACAGTTATAATCCATAGCTTAAAGTAAAGCCATTTATATGTTTTATAAACTTTTAATTAATAGATGTAATCGATAATTTTAACACAAGTATGACACAAAAGTATATTTTATCCCAATTATTTTTATATTTGTATATTTTTCTCTATAATAAGATATTAGATGATTTGAACTCCTCCATACTAAGAAAGAATATTTGGTCATTATTTAATATGTCAGAGTAAATTGAAAGGTACATTTTTTTCTTTTATCAACCAGTGTGCCTTACCATTTCTGCCATTGTAATAAAATTCTTACTCTATGATTAAACCATTGATCCTAGTTAGCAATTTGTTAACCATCCACAATGAATTTTGTTTACAAATATGATCATATATATAAAAATCTATAGCTGTAGACAGACAAAATAATAATTTTATTAAATGTAAGAACTACCTATATTTAATACATGAAAAATTATATATTAAAATTAAAACAAGAGGGCTGGAGAGATAGCTCAGTGGTTAAGAGACTGGTTGCTCTTGCAGAGGACACAGGTTCAATTCCCATCACCCATACAGTGGCTAACAACTGTCTGCAATTCCAGGTACAGGGAATTTGATGCCCTCTTCTGACCTCCTCAGGCATTGCACGACATGAGTTCACTTTCATACATGCAGGCAATACATTCGTACTATTAAAATAAATATAATAAATAAAAATATTAAAACATGATAAAAGTACTTATAACAGAATGAATGAACAAATGGTACTTCTATATGATAGAATATTTTATAGCCTGTGTTATTTATAGTCAACCATTCAATTACATGGGAATAAACAGGATCCTAAACTAAAAAAAAAAAAATAGAAAATATAGTTCATAGCTAGCTTTAAAACTAACTTGACACAGTTTTAAAAGAATGCAACATATCAAAGACAATTTTGGAGAATCCCACTGTACTGGAGTAGAAATGAAGAGAAATTAGGATTTGTAAAAATATTTTGTTCATTTTTAAAATTTTTTTACGTATATGCATGTATTGCCTACATGTAGGTAAGTGCACCCGTGTTGTGCAATACCCGCAGATGACAGAAGAGGCTGTTGGATCCCCTGGCACTGGTGTTACAGACAGTTGTTAGCTGCCATGTGGGTGCTGGGATTTGAACCTGGGTCTTCTGCAACAACAGCCAGTGTTCTTAACCACTGAGCCATCTCTCCAGTCCCCAAATTAAGACATTTTATGGCTCACTTGGGAAGTGGAATAGCCTATTCAAAATCATCAAAGATACAGAGAAGTACAGATCAGAGCAAGGCAGGAATTATAGAAAAATAGGATATGGATCACATACTGAATGGCAGGATGATGCTCTCTACACTTGGAAGTTAAGATGGAAATTAGTAGAGTTATTTGTTCTAAGTATCTGTCTGTAGGTTATTCTGAACATATATTTCATCACATTTTGAGGAATCCCAATGACTTTGATTACATCAAAGAATGCTTAGTTTTAAGCTGTGAAATTTTTTTTTAAAGATGGCCATATCATTTTCTTGAAGTTGGTGTACTTTTTATAGAATCTACTGATTTTACTTATGTCTATTAGTTAACTAGGCCTCTATTTTGCTGATCTAGTTTTCTATTTTATTATATTGTCTTTAGTACTATAATTGTACAGTAATTCCTAAGATGTTCTCTGTCTTCATATTTCTTGTTGTAACATTATTTTGTTGCCCCTTCTTGATTTTTAACACATATTTTTTTAAAATAAAAGCATATATTATTTTAATAGTGCTTATTCCGACTCTTTCTTGGATGTGGTAAACATCTTCAAAGCCATTTTAGCCCCAACATATTCTTTTGTGAAATAAGTCTCGATATACCAATGTAAGGCTTTAAAAATACTTATAGAGTATTTCTTCTTAGTTTATGATAAGGAGTGATAGGAAATTTGGCTTCTCTAATCCCAAAACTCGGGAGGCAGAAGCACGCAGATCTCTATGAGTTTGAGGCCAGCCTGGTCTACGTCTACATAGTGAATTCCAGGCCAGCTGGGGCTACAGAGAAACCCTGTCTCAAAAAAGACCAAAAAACAAAAAACAAAACAAAACAAAACATAAAAGCACTGTTTGGGCTGGAGAAATGGCTCAGCAGTTAAGTAAGAGCACTGACTACTTTTGCAGAGAATCAGAGTGGAGTTCATCAATCAAATATATTGTTTTACACTCTGAATATGCTTTGAGTTATTATTTTCTAAATAGATAGTAGGAAAATATTGTTTATTTAAGTACTTAATAGAAATGCACACTTAGGGACTCAGAATGATAGTGATCTTAAGGAATTACCACTGATGAGTTTTACAAAAGTAAAAGCAGTCCTTCAATTTCAAACTGAATTTCCAAAAGTTTAAAATTACAACAAAATGCAAATAAGGCAAGAACACAAGGTTTAACATTGTCTTTGGTGTTTCCACTGATTCGAGACACATTTGCTAAAAGTTTATTTGTCCTTTTGGAATTAGCATCTGGTTTGAAGTGGACATGCTTAAAGCATGACATGATTGTTTTTATACTATTAAAAAGCCTGAGATTGTTATGCTGAGATTTTGTTTGCTTGAAGCTTCTAATAATAAAACAAAATTGCAGTTTCACAGCTGTGATGGCTCCTTCGTTTCCATAGAATTTTTTTTTAAATAAAGCAAGAACTTAGAATCCATCCGTATTTAAATGTTCTGCCTCCATGATGGCTCAATTATTATTGTTGGTACTAATCATCTCAGGACTTGGCAAGACTCATTCATCCTGCAGGAAAGCAAACTTTCCCAGAAATCAAAACACCAAATGTTCTGAACAAAATAATTGGAGGATAAAGGTCCCCTTAGAATCTGAAATTTTCACTTGACAGAACCCTGACAAATGTGAGTGGGTGTTTAATCAAAATGATATTTGTCATAGAGTATAGCTCACTAGCTCACAATTTTCATCACAGCAAGTGAAATATTTGGTTCCTTTGGTGCAACTGGAGCTTAAATCCAGACAGACCATTCCAAGTCTCTGATCCAGACAGATTTTTAATTCAGAAGTCAATGGCTCAAAGGTTTAATTTCTGGGATTTTCACAGATATGAAAACAATGGCTTTCTTGTCTTCTATATGCAAGGATGGGAAAGTTGTGCCTGACTTCCTTCACAAGTTCTGGTATCATTCCATCTCCCTAAGGAGAATGGTATTGCACAAGCTGTGTGGAATTTCTTGTTATGTGCACTTTTGAAATTGGGAAGAAGGAGGAGGAGGAGGAATGGGAGATTAAATTTCACAAATTGAAGGATTTATGATGAACTGACACTTCTTTGGAAAATTCCAGTGATTACATATGAGGAATCAAGCACTCAAAAATTAGAAAAAGAAAAAAACTCAATTGTAAAAACAACAATGTCTTAACAGTAAATACTATGTAGTTGTAGTATAAATCAAAAGGATTTATAGTTGTTAAGCAATTGTTAAGTGTTGATCATACCTCAGAAAGTCTCATTTGAAATAACCCTAACATATAATGTTCCAATTGTGTGCTTTTACAACATAGCCCAAATTGAAATTGATCAATTATTTAAGACACCTAGGTAATTGAAGAAATTTGATTCTCAGCTAGAATATTTCATTCTTAAATCTGTGTTCTCAAAAGTTTTTTTAATCAGAGGGTAAAAAAGTAAAATAATACAGAATGTATATAATTCTCTTCCTTAAATATCTTCATGTAATTCTTGGTCCCATGAGCAGACTTTAGCTTTTCTTATACAGAACATCAAAACCAGTAGCTAAAATATCCAAAGAATCAGAACAATTCTTAAAATTTGTTCTGATTTCTTATTATGGCTCTGTATATTTAATATGGTACAGATTGGTTCTGAGGTAACTTTTTTTATGAAATATTTATTTTACTTTTTTATGTGTATGTATGTATTACCTGCATGCACTTAAGTACACCCATGTCATGCAATGCCTGTGGAGGACAGAAGACACAGTGGGATCCCCTGGAACTGGGATTCAAAACCAGGTCTTCTGCAAGAACAGCCAGTGTTCTTAACCACTGAGCCATCTCTCCAGCCCCCTAAGCTAACTCTTATGCACAATGCAGTCAAGTTCAATGATGTAGATAGTGCTAAGTTCATTGTCTTACGATGTGATCTTCTGTATCTGGAACAACTCATTCTCAACTATATCTGGAATGCCTCCTTCACACCTGGGAACTCATTACATAGCATGTTTCCACCATCCTACAAAGCTGCATTTCTTCCCTAATGTTTTTTATATCCTAATAATAATAGCAACATTACTGTGCTCCAAAATTATACACATCATCAATTCCAGTGTCTAGAATTTATCATTTCATACTACTAAATTATAAATATATACCTTTTTCTTTCTATTAATACTTGGATGCTTAAATGTGTATAATATCATAAAATTAATTGGGAATGGGAACAAGATGCTGTTCTTTCTTTTATTTGATCACAATACATATGAATTTTTCACTATAAGTGGCTGATATAATTTCCATAGTATATTGTTTTAATATCTAAACATGAACTAAATAAATTGAAATTCAATAGGAAGCCCTGTATCAAACCTACTATTTACAAATTCAGCTAAATATAAACCTAGTATTCTGATGCTCTTGTAGTTGATGAGAAATTATATTTGTACAAATCCCAATTACATATTGACCCAAATAGAGAGGGCTGATTGTTTGTATTGCATATGGGCAGCCTGCACATGCTATGGGAAACTTATTGGCAATGATTTCCTGTTCACTGAGCCTCATCAAAAAGACCTGCCATCTTTACCTTACATTTTAGTCTTTAAAATAATCGAAACAAGACTGAAACTGAAATTTTGCTAAAATTGGAGGTTGTTTTGGAGTTTATGATTTTCATTTATTCATTTGAAAAATGATATATATATAATGTTTAATATATTTGGAATGGATATTTTGCAAGTAATGATGGTCAACTCATAACTATGACTTTAAATCAAACAATTATATATTACCATTTGTTTAAATTTTCTATTTGTTCTGTCATTTTTCTCTTTCCATTTTAAGAATTTTGAAAATACCAGGCAAAAAAAAATCTCTTATCTTGTCATAACTGGTTGCTTGCATTACATCCTGCATGTTGGACAGCAAGCAAGCACTAGTATTGGCTAGGCTGACACAATCATGTCATATGTAGTTGTAAACCTGTGCTTAGTGTTGTTCTCTGTTTCAACACATTCTTGAATTTTACAATGGTCCAAAGCAATGTTTAGAACAGAACTTACCTCAGTTGGTACCCTGGTTTCCTACAGCTGTATAACAAATTTCAACAGACTTAGCAACTGAAAACAACACATCCTCTTACTATTAAACAATTTTTGAGCAATGAGTGTGGGCACTATTCTGCAGTTCTTTGTTCAGAATCTCAAGTCTAATGAAGCTGCTGGTAGGTGGCATGGTCTTCTGGACTCTCAAATGATAAATAATCTTCTGCCAAGCTCACTCAAGTTTTGAGCAGCCTCCATCTCCTTACAGCTTTGGGACTGAAGAGCCTCTTACTGCAAGTTTATGGTTACTTTAAACTCCTTCAGACCACCTGAAGTTCCCTGGCACATGACCTTTACACCTTGAAACTTACTTCATGGATGATTGGGGTCTATCTTTAATGAAGTGGCTTGTGACATGATCAAACAGTGTGATCATTTGTGAACATAGCAGTTTAAACACAAAACTTCAGTCCTCTCGCACTTTACTAGAAGTATATGTTTATAAAAAATGCAAATAAGTTGGAACATGAAACAACGTAATGGCCAGGTGTCATCCAATTAACACTGTAATTTTTCGTTATTTCAAGGCGTGTTTTATTTTCTTCCTGTACCTGGAAGTGAAATATGTGAGTGGTCCTCCCATTATTGCTGTTGTATCATAATGGAATAATCATTATGTGATATGTGATACTCTTAATTTTTTCTAACTTATGAAGATACTTTATCTATTATTTTTATTTTATGTGTATGAGTGTTTTGCCTGTATGTAAGTGCACCTGTGTACTGCAATGCCCGAGGAGGTCAAAAGAGGTGTCAAATTCCCTGGAACTGGAATTATAAACAGTTATTAGCTGCCACCCCAATTCTTGGAATTGAACCCAGTTCTTCTCTAAGAGCAGCGAGTATTTCTACCTAGTGAGTCATCTCTTCAGCTCCCTAATTGATATAATTTTTAAAGTTATGTATCAAAAATGACAAAAATCTATTTAATCAGCATAGAAAAAGATTTAATTAGTATCTTTTCAGCCAAAGTCTGTTTTGTTTTATTTTGTTTTGTTGTTGTTTTCTCTATGATTAGCTTTCTAAAATTAAGATGCTGGGACTGGAGAGAATGTTCAGTAGTTAAGAGCACTGGCTGCTTTTTCAGAGGACCTGGTTTGAATCACAGTACCCACATGGTGGCTAACAGCCACCTATCACTCCAGTTTCAGCTGTTCTGATGCCCTCTTCTGACATAGCATGACATAGGTGCACTTACATACATGGAGGTAATACATTCATATACATAAAATAAAAATAATAAAAAATTAAAAAACACAAGTGAATGTCCCATTATTTACAGATTTTATTGAAATCAGCTGCATACTCATGATCTCTTTGAAGAAAACAAAACTAACCCATTTTTGTATATTTTTTATGAACACGTTAATTAGCTAGGGGACTGGCGACAAGTAAAATACAGCATTTTAAGCTTTTGAAAGAGTACATATTTGTCTGTGTAGATTGGGAAATCTGTATTTCATGAGGAATAGCCTGCTTACTAAGTAGACTTTTTATTATCTATAAACCATGGGCTTCAATTTTCTCACAGAATAATTTGATTCATCAGTACTGTGCCAGAGACTTTCTCTTCAAACTGTCATTACCTAGTGATTTCACCAAAATACTCTAACTTTTCAGACTTATATAGATTATATTAAATTTGATAATATCAAGTAAATTTTACCTAAAAAAACTTGTAAAAAATTGTGAATTAACATTGATTTTTAATATAGATAACTTATCACTTAAAAATTAAAAAGTTTGTCAGAAAATGTTTTGTCTAACCATGTTATCATTTATGTAAGTGAGATTCAGTTTAGGAGCATGGTATGTATTTAACCATCAAGGTAATTGCATGAAAACTCAAATTCAAGTTTTTAGCTTCAGAGCCGTGCCAGTGTTACACTATGTTAAATGTGAAAGATGCCTTCCTAGCCAGCCAGCTTGCCAGACCTTGACTTCTCCTAGTGAGTGCCTCTGTCCCACTCTTGCCAACAGCGATGCTGATGTCCTCTGCTGCTGTTCGATTCCAGTCTCCTTAGCTTTGTGACATGGACTGAAGAGCAGGATCATTTTGGAATCCTTGCTGGAACTTCATTGCTACATTGGGACTGCTGAGTCATCCAGCCTTGAGGACTGATGAGGTACTGGGCTCATAAACTTCCCAGCTTGGAAGTGGCCATTGGTAGACTACTCAGCTGTATCGTGTAAGCCAATCTAACAATTCGCCTGTGCAATATATATATATATAAGAGAACACCGACTAATAAAATAAAAAAAAATCATGAGAACTTGCTATACTTGGTGCCTATAGATGCCATCTGTGATGGGATGGAGCTCTGTCAAGGGAGGAAATAGGGACCATTTGAATTATACCACTAGAATCTTCTTGTATTCCCTTTGGCATGGGTTTCAATGACTTTAGAGTCTAAAAATTATCCACAGAAGGATCATGGATCATAAAAAAAACCCAGAAAATCTGCCTTCATGATATTTGTATACTAACAAGGAAGATAGTTGATCCACAAAAAAGGCTCTCCACTATGATGTTCAGTAAGTAGAATGGTATTTCCTGGTGGGTTTTACATACCATGATCAAGGAAAGTTTGTTAAGCAGTGAGTTCTGACCTGAGGCCTGGATTGAAGCCTTTCAAATGCCCATGAGAAAAGTATTTTCAGAAGGGCATCAAAGTAGAGGCTCAAGAATAAAATCACATCTTATACTGAGAAAAATAGAGATGAGCAAGTAATAACCAGAAGAGTAATACAGAAAAATTATTCAAAAATTCTACTTACATAACGTTCAAAGATAGACAGTGTATGTTTAGAACAAGAAGCATCTACTCTGAGGAGAAAGGGAAATAAACAAGTACAGGGAGGTGCTCATAGTGTTTCAGTTTCTGAGTATAGGAGATATACTTGGTAAAAACTTACTGAGTTATTAGCTCACAACATACTTCTCTGTAACAATTTTATAACAGTAACTGCATTGTAAAAATCAAAATGCCAGTGAAAGGCCATCAGTATTCATACACTATAGCAAACAAAAGAAATATTAAGACTAGAAAAGATATTAAATTTTGGTGATAGAATGGAAAGTCTAAAAATAATTGTATTATTTTCAGATATATTTGTTGACATGTTTGTTATACTTGGCAATGTTTTTTAATATTTTTGAAATTTTCATATATGAGTACTGAATTTCCATCATTTTTTTCCTTCATCTCTCCCTCCTCCAATGTCCCTTACCCACTCCTGTTCAATTTTGTGACCTCATCTTTAATTATTATTGTTACATATATACATATGAAAAACCTGCTGAGTCCATTTAGTGTTGCTTATATGTGCATGTGCTTAGGGATGACCACTTGGCATTGGATAACCTAAGAGGGAGGTTGTCCCTGGGGAAAAAAAAAAAAAACTGGTATTTTCTCTCTCAGCAACATCTGCTCTTTCAAAACCCCCACTTCCCAGAGGAGCTTACAGTAGAATAAGGAGACAAATCAAATTGAAATGATGTTTTCCTTATTAGTGGAACTTACTAATCTAGTGGTCTAAATTTCATTATGTGACTCAAATTATAAAATTGTCATCTAATAGAGAGCAAAGTATATATGGATCAAATGAGCATCTGTGTCCTTATCAGTATTATAGACACATTTTTTTGTGAGCATATACTTTATTGCATCGATACTTGGCTTAATCTACAGTGCTCCTAGAATGAGATCTAAATTCTGTTATTTTGTTTTCTTCCCTAACTTCCCTGTTTTTTCACTGAAAGATGCATCTCATATGTCTTGAATACGCCTTGCTTTTCTCCCTCACCCTTAGAATATCTTATTATATTTTAACTGGAACTTATTCAAATTGTTCAACATGCTGACTCTTGAATGCATTCTGCTGCATATTCTCTGGTTCCTAAGTACTGAACTTTATCTCTCCTTTGCACACTTACCCACAGACAGAGATATATCATTTACCATCATTTATATCCTCCATCTCTCCCTCCTCCAATTACTTCCGGCCTGGCATGCCAGCTTTCCCTGTTCTATGGATGCACTGCACTGCAAGCATAATGAAGATTCTGTACCTTACTTCTGCTGTACCCGTAGCACCAAGGACAGAGCCTGAATATACATGATTTTGATCCAACTTTACTGAACGTAAGAATGAGTGGAATGGAACAAAGAGAACTGGGGAGAAGGAAGCAAGATAGGATTGGTAATGGAAACACAAATACACTGCACTAGACAACTTTTCTTATTTTCAGAATTTTTCAATTAATGATTGTATACTCAAATTATGATGTATTTGGGGATTTTCCTTTCTCTAATTTTTTAAAGAAAGTGGTGCAAATTGATTTAACACATTAATTTAGTCTGTGTAGATATTTTTCAATTTTATTAAGAAATATTTTAGTTACATTTTATTTCACATTCCCCTTATATCTGAGTTCATATTTCCATCATTTGCATTTCAGCACTTCAATGTACTTAAAATTTGGAGGAATTTATGTATCCATACTTTTAATAACACAATTTTTTTTAATCATAACTAACTCAAAACCAAACTTATTTTATGTTTAACTGATGTATGTAAGATACTTAC
>NW_008332663.1:2644218-2653064 GCF_000622305.1 Nannospalax galili | reverse complement strand
GATTTTATTTTTCTGGGGGCATTTAGCATAATTTTCCTAGTTATAATTAGAATAAGAAAAAATTATACTTATAGAAAAAGCCTTTATAAGAAAGCTCCTTATAAAACTTTACATCTTTAACTTTGAAATCCTACATCAGATTGAAAACTAGAGATAGAGAAATTTTCTTAGGAAGATGAATAAAATAAAAGAAGATAATTGAAAAGAACATTTTCAGACTTAGATAATGCAAGAGAACTATTTTATAAGGATTAAAATCTGAAAAATTGTGAGCAATATTGTTATTTTCCCAGAATATTTTCCCCTACATATTTGGGTTAACTTACTCTTAGACCTGCCTGCTTCTCAGCTGTCCAGTTGTATTATTTCTATTTCTCTAAATATTTACTCTCAGCTTATAAATATCTATTTAAATAGATGTAGATACATTGAGGAGGAATTCTTTACTGTTCAAATTAAAAGTACTGGTTAGACATTTCCCTATTACTGGGTCTGTCTGTGTTCAGTTAGCTAGAGTAGTCCAAGCCAAATGACATGGATGAACTGAAATCATAGATTTTCATTTCCTTTCTACCGTAGGAGTTGTCTGATTAGTTGATATGTCTGATGGAAAGTCAAGAGTTACTTTTTTACATTATGCCAATTTTCCATTTTTGAAGTTATTTTTTCAGTTAATTCACCACATTTTTTTATTGCTCACCTTCTACTGTTAAATTGCTGTCTGAAGCTAATGAGAAACAATGAAAGGCAAACGAGAAACAATGCCAGTGGGGGCAGGAGACAGGTATTCTAATGAGAGACTTGAATCTTTTAATGTGACCTACAGTTTGTGCTAAAATGGCTGTTACTATGGTTACTTTCAGAGAAATCCTCAAGATTAAAAAGAGAAGTATAAAATGTAGCTTAACAATTTGCCATTTCTACTACTATGAACTATGCTAATAATTTGTCTATTATGATTGGAAAAAATACCCCCGCAAAAGAGTGTGTTCACATCATTAAAAGGGAAGTGAGAGGGGGCTGGAGAGTTGGCTAATGGGCTAAGAGTACTGGATGCTCTTGCAGAGGACCCTGGTTCGTTTGCCAGCACGCACATGAATGGTTGTTAAGAACTGCCTTTAACTCCAGTTCTAGGGGCTCTGACACCCTCTTCTGACTTCCACGGACATTGCACAACATGAGTGTATTGCATGCATGCAATATGTTAATACACATGAAATAAAAAAATAATAAACATTTTCAAAAAGGGAAGAGAGGGGATAAGATTGCATGGGCAATATAAAATGCATTGTTTACAGAATCACATGGCCCCAATGCAACCTTATGATATCGCCTATCAATATATCTTTTCTGCTTTATAATAAAAGCTAGCACAATTTAGAAGATGCAAACAAGTTCTTTTGTTTTCTATTGTGGTATAACAAATTGCTAGACATTTAGCTGCCTATAAACATACAATGCCATTGTTGTGCAATGTGTTCGTGTACCAGTAGGTGAGTATGTGCACATGCATGTGTGTGCCAATAGTCCAATAAGTTTTGTCTTTCCTTATGTATTCATAAAGCTGAATCATAGATTTGGCTGTTTATATATGTCCTTATCTGTAGCTTTTCTGGGAAATGGTTTAATCCCAAGGTATTTCCAATTGGATTAATTCATCTTTTGGAGGATAAACAAGTTATCTCTTGTCTTTGAAGATATTGATTAACAAGCCTCAATTGCTAGATGTTGCTGTGTGGATTTTGCAAATCAAGGAGTACCTCCTCTGAGCATAAAATTTATTGTTCCTAATATCTCTAACATTCTATTTTGAGACTAGCCAGAGAGAGAAATTTGCAACGATTCATATGATTTACTGAAATTTACTTACATAATCTCCCTAACAAGGTTAACTATGTTATAAAACATATCAATCATTAAAAAAACAGCAAACTCATAATACCTCTATATAATTCTGCCTACCACATCCTTCGTAAGTCTTATGAATATGAAGACCGAGATTCAGCTAGTGGGGTTATTTTATGATTAGTCAGTGTTTCTGAGGTCACCTATTCAGGTGCAAGCAGCTAGGCAGGAGAATGGGGCTAGCTATTTGGCAATGGCCACCTATGGAACACTGACGAGAGCTCTTCCTCACTTTCTAATTCTCCAGAGGAATTTCCTGATGTGTTTGTTAAAGAAGAGTTTGAGAGTTGTGACCTAGAAAATAGTTCTACAAAGATTCTTGGGCTCTAAATTCATATATGGTCCCTTTCTCACGTTGTACCTAGTCCTACTCAGGATTCCTGCTCAGAGTAAGGTACAACACGGGAAAACAGACTTCACATTTTAAGAGATGAAATGACTATTTCCATTGTCTCCACACCACATGGTTTTCACTGGATAAGATGAATTTGGACAGAAAGAGAAACAAATTGCTTTGACTATATGCTCACAAATATGCAGGTAGTTAAACTTCATATTATATCTTTAGCAGTTAAATGATTTTTTGGATTGAAAGAGCTAAAGAAAGAAGCAATTCTAATTTAGAAGAAATAAACAGTGCAGTGCTAGAATGTGGTTATTGTTATAGTTCCTGTTATGTAATTAAAGTGGAAATGGGAAAGGAAAGGAAATATTTTATCAAAAATGAATTTATTTCTGGTCCTTCAACTTTATCTGACCACAATTTTGGAACAGTAAAGATTGGTGTAAATATATTTCATTTTTCCTATCTTATTTTCTGAAAGGTATTCATACATAAGAAAATGGAATCTACCAAATATCCTTCCTCTGTAACCACTGTTTTCTACTTTACAGTCTATTTTCATTTATCACAGATATTTAAAGGAAATATACTAAATATATAAACCCTGTTCCTGTGTTTAAGGATTGACTATTCTTAATCATCTTTCTTCTTTTGTGCTATCTTGCCAGAAGATAATGGAGAAATTAGTTAGATGAAACAGATATGCTTCTTGCTAGGATGGACCTAGTCTTTCCTAGACAATAATAATTCATCTGTAGCACGATTTAATTAAGAGAAAGAATAATATCAAGTCTCTGTGCTTAATATTGGCATAATTTTTGTTTTGGTTATTTTCAGTTGTCTACTTTGCACACCTGAGAAGAGAGAAATTTGATAGGCAAATGGCCCCCAACAGATTCACCACCAGCATCCCTGGGGCATTTTATTCTTTTCTGGTTGATGTAGGAAGATCTAGCCTGCCATCACTGGGAACGTGGGTCTGGGCTGTATAAAAGATGTAGCTGAGCAAACCAGGGGGCATAAGCAGTGTTTCTCCATGGTCTGTGCTTCAGCTCCTGCTTTAAGATTTTTGCCTTGTATGCCTGCCTTCGCGTCCCTTGATGATGAACTGTGATCTGTAAGCCAAATAAACTCTTTCGTCCAAAAGTTTGTTTTGGTCTGTCTAAGTGAAACTATTTGTGCTTTACTGAGACAATTATTGCTGCTTAACTAGGGGTGAAAAATCAGCTGTGGATAACTAGAGACGAATATCCTAAAGGTAAAATTTTCTGGGAGTATTTCATTAGGATCAGCACAGAGAATCTGTGGTCCATCGGGGATCCAAGGCTCCATCAAGCTAGAAGTCAGACTTCATAATGTTCAAGAGTTTCTCATACGGAACTTGTTTGAAGGCTTGAAGTGGTCACAGAGGAGAGCTGACAAATGGCATGGTAAGATGTCAAGAGAAGCCATTGGTGGAGATGAAACTTCAGTACAAGATACTGAGGACACCGGACTGAAAGGGTCTGGGAAAGCTGAGACTTGACACTCTGAAAAAGGCCAGAAGAGGTTATTGCTAAAGGTGCGACCTCAGTTGCCATTGAGATCCAAACATACCGCAGATTCCAGGACCATGGACAGCAGCAGGCGTGCTAATGGTGCCTACCTGAACCAATGAGAAAATCCATGTGCTTTGGGGATGGCAGTGCTGAAGTGAGACTGCTCAAACTTTTGGAGGGCAAAAGATCATGAATGAATCCCAGACATCAAAGAGTGAGAGCTACATTGCTTGACTTTGATTTTAAGTGTGCCCAGTCCTTCCGTTTTGAAATAAGAAATATGTAACTTATTTTTGTTTCTTTTCATTTTTAGTAAATTTTTATTGAATTTTTATGTATTTCATATGCAACATTTTGATCATCTTCATATTCCCTTCCCAATCAGAACCCTCCCACAGCCCACCCCCACACTGGATTTCATGCAATGTCATTTATGTTAAGGCCTATCGAGTAAAGTTAGTGTACCTAAACACCCCCAGTGCAGGTTCATCCACTAGAGTCTAATCAGCTTATAGAGTCACTCCCTTAATGAAGATCAACTCTTCCTCACCCAGGAATAATCAGCTGTGCAATAGTTCTTCAGCTAAGATTGAAGCCTGCTGCCCATTTTCATAGTTCTATGCTGGGATTTTGTCTGCTTGAGTTTGCATGGGTCTTTTCAGTCTGCACTCATCAAAGAAGATTCTTTTGCAATATACGGAGACTAGTACAGATCACATGCAGAGATTAAGTGCCTGTGAGATGCCCAAACCTATGTGACACATCTACAATGCAAACTCTAAACCTAAGGCTCATGGAACATAGTGGACAGGGAGTGAAGATAATATTAATGCATCTCTCAACTCTCATCAACTAAGTTCCCGCATATAAATGATGGCAATGAATACAGAGAAAAACAAATGGCCAAAGTATAAAGAACAAGGTACAGAGTGCGGGTCCTTGGACAACACTCCTATATTAAACTTCACCCACTCAGGGCTCAGGAACCATTTATGAAGACTGGGTGGAAAGATTGTAAGAACCATGGAAGAAGGTGCATGACCATCTGGAAATAGAGTCTTACAAGCTCCGGGGAGCTTGTTCATATGAACTTACAGCAACGATGACAGCATGCACATGACTCCTGCAAAATCACATTTGAAGGGACTGTGAAATAGTGTTGATATAGCTTTAACAACATGCTTAGTGAAATAAGCTGAACTTTGAGCATTTATGTCTGGAGACCGTTATGTCTCATGAGAAAGTTTATGCAAGAAGGCTTGCTGAAGTGAGGAGCTATCTCCAGAATGCCTTTCTCTTATCTTAGTCTCTCATGAGATATGCTGTTCTCCTAAAGACATGTCATGGATATAATGTTGCTATGCTCACCTAATGTTGATGAATTGTTATAGTCAAGCCATTTTATTTTTGTCCAGTGTTCTTTAAACATATGACTGTAGTTCCCACAAGTATGGGAATAAAATCAGAACTGCTAAGGCTATCAAAACTCTTCTGTGTGAAAGTCACAAGGCCTCTTGTTAATTATTAGTTCAATGGTAATTCATTCAGATCCCCTGGTTGTTCCATGGTAGCCATAAACTAGTTTTTTAATATTTTACTTACACACACACACATATGTGTGTGTGTGTGTGTGTGAAAATTTTGCCTTCACATATGTAATTTCAATACTTTTGCTTTGTGAAGGCCAGAAAAAGATATTGGAGTCCTGGAACTGGAGTTAGGAACAGTTGTTAGTCACTATGTAGGTATTGCTGAGCCATTTATCCAGCCCCTATTTTTAGATTTTATAGGAGTCCACAGTGGAAAGACTATAGGATTTTAAAGAGAATTTGAAATTTGAAATGACTAGAACTTTTAAAACATTATGGTATTTTAAAAAGTGAGACTGAGTTTTATATTGTGATGTTACATTGAGTTCTTTGGGGCAGGAAATGAAAATGGTAGGGTTTAATAGTGATGTGTCTTGTGTCAAATTTACAGGGGTCAATAGCTTTGGTTAGCTTCAGTTGTCAACTTGACACACACCAGAAGAGGAAATCTCAAGTGATAAATTGCCTCCATCAGATTGGCTTGACTGCTTGTCTATGGGGCATTTTTTTAATGGCTGGTTGATGTAGGAGGGCACAGCCCACAGTGGGTGATCCTATCCCTGAGCTGGTGGTCCTGGCCTGAGAAGTAGCTGAACAAGCCAGGAGAAGCAATCCAGTAAGCAGTGTTTCTCCATGGTCTGTACTCAGTTCCTGTCTCTAGGTTCTTGCCATGAGTCCATCTTGAGAATGTCCTACATATACAAAGTGAAATAGAATTTTATATAATCTCATTTCTCTTTCAAATTTCTCTGATGTCCATTATTTACATCTCCATGCCAACTTCATGTCTTTCTTTGGTTTCTGTGTTTGTTTGATACATTTTTATTAACATATTGATCATTCCATATAGGCATACAATAAATTTTAGTCCTACATTCCCACCCCTCCTCCTATCTACTCCCAGGTTCACCTTTCATGCCCTTCCAATGTCATGTCATCTATTTATTCATAGTCCACTGTTTATAATTTGTGCTATCCAAATGCTCATGTGTCTCCAGCCATCCACTGCTGCTTGGTCAGCCTATTAAGGAACACACCCTTAAATAAAGCATCAATTGTCAACAAATTTCAACTAGGGGAGGAGGCTCATGAGCATTCTTCCCTTCATATGAGTGTGTTGACTGGCTTCGTTTTGCATGAGCATAGCTCCTAGTACAAATTTATACTCTTTCAGTGTCATATCTGTTACTCTATTTTAATTGGATTTATGGCATATACTAATATGTGATGCATTCATATTGATTTATTGATTGATTTCAATTTAGATGTATTCAGCTTAAGGACAATTTCAAAGACTGCACATAAAATTATGACTACACACAATATTGACTCATCATACACCCCAAGAAAGAGCTTATTTCATCCTTCCACCTTGAATTCCAATCACTTTCCTCTAGTTGAACTTCCATAAATTCTGTTTTACCTTCTGTCATTATTTATTATATTATGTTTTTTCATTTCTGGAACAATTAGACTTGGCTTGTTTTTAAAAAAAATCATATTTTTACTTGGGGACAGCTCTTGCCACGTTTTCACTCTTCATCTGTGTAGCTGTGATCTCAGGAAACCTTGGTTCATGGTGTGCTACAAAGATCAAGTGAATTGCTAGCAACACATCACCAAAGGTAAGGACTAGAAGCTTTAACTAGGGAGATAAGACTGGACCTACCCATGGGAAAAAAATCTCCCATGGCCAAAGAAAATTGAAATTACTAATATTGAATGACAAATATACAATGAAAATCAAATTGACAAGAAGCAGGAAATTAAAATTCCTTAAACCCTCTGGCAAAGTCCAGGTACAGTTATTTCTAGGCTCAAACTCAATGCAAAGATTTATGTTGGAGAAGTAAATAGACAGTGCTTCACTTAAATCAAGTTTCTAGATGATAAAAACATATGCTCAAAATGTGACAGCCAATGGGGAAAGATATTGGCTGCTTATTCAGAAAAAGTTTTAAGTCATTAATTCTATCATTTTTGACCATTTCTACACTCCAAAGCATTCATACAGTCCATTTTAAATCCAATACTGATAATTGTCTTATTTATTAATACTTCTATGGCACATCCAACTCTAAATGATTAGCAAATTCATGGGTAATGTTCATTCAATGTCTTACAGGATGCAATATTGAATGAATGCTTTAGGACTGACTGAATGAGCTAATACAGTGTAATGAAAAGTGGTCTTTAATATTACTGGCTCACATTGTTTTGATATTTTATCATTTCTTAATTTTACTACTTAAATTAGCAATGTTTGATTTGCACATAGATTACTTCTGATAACTAGAAACTGAAAGTAAGAGATAATGAATGGATCATTGGTGGACATAATACAAACTGGACCTAAGCACAGAGTCCTAAGGCGTCCCCAAAGAACATAGTATATCGCCATTGTTCTCAGGTGCCCACTATAACTAGATAGTAAACCACAATTGCTGAAAGCCCAATGTATTTTTACTGCAATACATAGAGAAATCAAACCAGAAATGACCTGGAAACTTCCTCCCTGCTGGCTAGAATTCATAACCAGATGGAGCAATGCACACTGCTGGAAAAAAGAGGCTAAACATGGTTTTATTTAGTGGTAGATCTTGCAAGCTACAGTAACAACTAGTTTGGATATATGTGTTCACTGTTACAATGGGGACATTCTTGTTATGGGAGTCTCCAAATGCTTTCTGTTTGCATTGGAGGCCTACTCCAGAGGAAGGTTGATATTGTAAACCTAGACAAAAGTCCATGGCTGGAGAAGTCATAGGCCATCGGGGGAACTACTGCTATTGTGGATAAATGGACATGTTTTCAAACTTTCTTCTAAATATTTCTATTTATATTCACCTATACTTACTATTCTCCACCTTGGTGAGAGAAGGTTATTTTTCTAGTGGGCGGCAGTTAAGTCAAAGTCTCATAACTGGTCAAAGTGCTAAGCACAAGTGACTGTTGAGTGATCAGCCCTAAAAGGGCATCTGTTCCATTCTCTGCAGCCCAAAATTAGAGTAATATTGTGGAAAGGTTGAAAGGGCTCAAAGATGAGGGGTGGGGGCACTATGGAACAATCCTTTGAATATTACATCACTGTCACATTTTTGAACCCATAGCATAGCAGTTATCTGCACATGATCCAAGCAGTTGCCATTTCTGAATGGATAAGGGTGTGGTTCGTGAGGACCCACTCATAGCTGAGGAGCTGTTGGTAGTTGATGATTGCTAAGGTAGGAGGGTTCATTTCCCTTCAGGGGTGTGGCTGCTGTCAGGTTGTCCATGCTCTGATGGATGGGCACACAATGATGTGTATGCTAGTAATGCTAATTTTACTCAATGTGCTATAAAAAAACTAAAGCAAATGTGTGGGCTGTGTGTTCTGGGAGAGGAAGTTGATTGACAGGTGGATATGTTCAAGATACCTTGTGTGTGTGTGTGTGTGTGTGTGTGTGTGTGTGTGTATGAAATTGTCAAATA
>NW_008332663.1:2630931-2644179 GCF_000622305.1 Nannospalax galili | reverse complement strand
ATATATTCATTGAGAAACTATGTTTCACATAACATGCAAAATGTCCAACAATTTTCTTCTCTGTTTCTGTGATAAAATATGTATCTTGACTTCTTATATGGTGATATTGTACTAAAATGGATATGAGAATTTCAGATAATCGCTGCACCTCTATAGCAGAATCTTAGGCTATACCTTTGAACTGGTCTGGAGCATAATATATCTAGGGTACCAAAGCAGAAACACATCAAATATCTGTTGCATTTATTTGAATCCCAGTTCCTGTCTGGCACTGTGTTTATTGTTATATGTTATACAGCCTTCAGCTATGCACATGTAGTTGTATATTTATCTTTGAACTAGAACATTCACCTCTAGTTTTTCATACCATCTAAGCATTGCTTATCTCTCCTATCATTTCCTCTGTATAATAGTTCATCTAACACCAGTGAGAATGACTAAAATTTAGAGATCAAAATTTATCAAATGCTGGAGAGGATGGGGAGAAAAGGGAACACTCATTCACTGATGGTGAGATTGTAAAGTGGTTCAACTATTGTAAAAATCAGTATGAAGACTCTTACAACACTGAAAATAAATCTACCATATGATCAGGTCATATAATCAATGGACTCATTCTATTACAGAGATGCTTTCACAGACATGTTTGTTGCTGCTCTTTTCACAGTAGCTAAGAAACAGAAGCAACCTAAATATCCTTCATGGATAAAGGACAGTGAAAATTTGGCACGTTTACAAAATGGAGTTCTACTCAGCCATAAAGAAAAATGAAATATTGAAATTTTCAGGTTAACTGATGGAACTAGAAACTATTGTACTAAGTCAAGTAACACAGAGTCAGAGAAACAAGTGACGTATAGTCTCATTCGTGGGTCTTAGTTTCACATTCCTAGATGTGAGTACACACCCTGATGTAATTGGAGGAGCCAGGAAAATGGAAATGAACCATGTGCATAAAAGGGAAGAAGATGCTCAAGAGAGGGGGATAGTAGGAGGCAAGTGTTCTTAAGGGGGACAGAAATGGGGCAAAGAGGGGCTATTTTAACTGGGGAGGGAATAGCAAGGGTTATATAAAATATTATTCCTTAATATTAGTAAAGATAAACTATTTAAATATTAAGTATTTATTCCTGTAACAACTTAATGTTTCACTACTAACAATAAGTGAAGTTATATTCCATTTTACAACTGTGATTGAAAACTTAGGCTTCCCTCATCCATGATACACACACATATATATATATATATAACTTTTCTGGACTTCCAGTTGTACATATTTCCAAACACTATGATAAAAATAGTTGCTTTTTAGTAAGTAATAATATCATTTAGTTAATAGATTATAAAACAAATCACATTTTGCTGATTTTATATTTATTTAAGTATACAATTTTGATAAAGAGTTATGTATTATTCATTGCTGAATGTCAACAAATTATCTCAGGAATTAGTGGCTTAAAGCAATATGTAATTATGATTTCATCACTGTGTGAGTCAGCAACCTGGGCATTGTTTAGCTAGATCCTCTGACCACCAGTGTCTCACAAGGATACAGAGTTTACCAAACCACAGTCACATTTTCTAAGGGAAGAATTCTCTTCCAAGCTCACTCACTTGGCTGTTGGCAGGGTTCAGTTCCTTTTGAGATTTGAATACAGGGCTCAGTAATAGGTTAGTCTGAATGTTGGCTGTCAGCTGCTTTATCTCAGCTCAATATATCATTTTATAACATGCCAGTTGCCTTCATCAATTCAATAAACCAAGAGAGCAAGGGAGTACCAACAAATAGACATTGCAAACCATCACCTCTATTATATCTTCCTTGTTAAAAGCAAACCACTGCATCACTATGAAAAGGATGGAAGGAAGGAATGAAATACAAAGGTATGACTAATAGCGTTTGGTTCCCAACAGACTCCTAAAATGGTGGCACAGCTCCCAATATTCTAAAATGGTGGGTCTGACTTAGCCCCAGCAAAGTCCATCTGCTTATCAGGAAACCAAACGATCCTGAGCTAAACTGCCCAGTCTATCTCATGGAATGTTACCCAAGCACCTAACTGCCTGTAAAAGATGTCTGACTTCCCCTGTTGGTTTCTGTTCTCTGATCCCTGAGAGGTAGCCCAACAATCTTTGCTCTCGAATAAACTTCTCTCTCCCGTGGAGTTGTCTTGGTCAGTGGTCTTTGCTCCACGCTTCCATACAAATAGTGAGAATCTTTGATATTTTCAACATGTCTACCAAAAGAGTTGTGTAAATATGTTCTCACTGACAAAATTGTTTCCAAATTTCAGTGTAAAATCTTGATCATCATGAGTCAAAACTCAAAAGAGCTGCCATTAGGAAACCTCATTCTTTGGCCATCAAATTTCATATGCCATCCTTCGAAGAGCATGTTTATGTTCTTGTTTTATGGAGAGTTCACAAAAGTCAAAAATAAAAGCACCTCACAAAATTAGTTGTTTCATGAAATGATCTCACAACATTATAGACAACTATAAATTAAGAAGTTCTTCCCAGTTAATTAAATTTAGACTCTTTGAACAACTGAATTTGTGTTGCCTTCCTGAAATTTTACCTGGCTTCTTTCTATCTTTCTTATAATCTTTGTGCAGTTGAAAAGGATAATGTAGAATATACAATATTATTTGACCACATTTAAGAAAATACTCCAGTAAGAGTTTATATTTCACAGATGAAAAACCATCTCAAAACCCTATATATTGAATAATTGTGTATTTAATAGTGTTTTGCACACAAATGCTAAAGGCATACCAGGTCACAACAAGAATGACCATTTAAGAAGATACCTTTATGATTATCCCACTACTGTTAGATGATTTCCCAGAAACACAAAAGGTTGTGGAGCATTATTCTTCTTATGCTGAGTGATTCATTAATTCTCACTATCTTGGGTGATAATGGAACTATCTATGCACATTATTGGAAAATGTATCCCTGGAGAGTTAAACAAATATAATTCAAGGAATAATGTTTCCCAGGAGGTAATGGATGACCTACTCACTATATTAACTTTGTATTTTCTTTGCTCCTGTGATTACCTAAGAAAACCTATGAAAACGGTCATTAATATTTTAGAGAATTGTTGCAAAGACCATTACTCTACATATATAAATGAAACCAAGCAAGCTACTAAAAACTTTGAATTCAAAGATCATTCTATTCTGGATTATTTGCATCATACACATTCTTTGAATTTGACATAATGTCACACTGAGACATAAACCATTTCTAAGAAGGTTTTACTTATATAATTTAGCTGTGATATAAATCACTGCATTGACAAATTACTATTACTGATCTGTTTTCCAAAATAATTTGGTAAAAGAGTAAATCTATTGGTTGTTTCATCAAAGAGAATAAAATTATACTATTTCAAATTTATTCCATTTTAGCATATACAAATATTCTACATCTGAAAAGTAAAGGGTGATATTATCATCCTTTTAATTCATTTTATTTTTTCAATTTTTTGGCATTCATTTCTATGTGCATGCTTTCTTTCTAAGTGGATACACCTGTGAGGGGGCATGCACATGCATGTATCCTGTATCGGGGCAGGCAAAAATTTGATGTCAGGTTTCTTGCTCTATCACTCATATATAATAAGATATATATTAAGACAAGATTCTCTATCTATCTATCTATCTATCTATCTATCTTTATCTATCTATCTATCTATCTATCTATCAATCATCTATCTCAACATGAAACCTGCCCCTTTCATCTATCTATCTATCTATCTATCTATCTATCTATCTATCAATCATCTATCTCAACATGAAACTTGCCCCTTTCGTTAGTTTCTGCTAGACAGCTTGCTCTGGGAATTCCCTTTGTCTGCCTCCTGCATTGGATTTTAATTATGATGCCACATACATACAGCCCTTCTGGGTTCTGGGGATCTGATCTCTGGGCATCACATTTACATGACAATTACTTTACCTGCTGAGCCATCTCTCTGGTCTTTTTCTTAATATTTCTGTTAAGCAGCAATTTCAGGGCTAAGCAACTTATAATAAGCTATAGTCAGAATGACTGAATTTATTGTTTTATTCCTCTCCTAATTTTCATGAAAGGAAACATACTACCTCTTTCAGCTATGCTATAATGTTTCTAGTCATGCCATCCATTAATTACCTGTTTGAAACCACCTAGAATATGACTCTGAACATAATCTTATTGTATCAAAACTTCTAATTAGAAACTACTAACTAGGTCTATTTTATTCAAGTCTTTAAGTGATAGTCACATCAAAGTCACATTAGTCACATTAAAGCATCTGGTCCAGTTTTCTAAGCTGCCCTAATAGATGCATCACTCCTATTTGGAACTCTCTTTTGTAAAACTGTAACAGTGATGTTTTGAAGGAAATTTGAGAATTAAAAAACCTCACCTAAAGAGAGGAATTTTGAAACTCTAGTTGACAAATGAAGAATCTATCTCCATGGAAACCTATTGAAACAGAATCACATGATCATCAGAAGAATGTCTTAACACCCTCTGCATTCATTTACATTTCCAAATTCTCTAAATCTAGGGTTCATTGGAGAAAAGAATGACATTGTTGGTGACTAAAGAAATTTTCACTGGGAAATAAATCTCATGTTGAACTTTGGAAACTAGAATAGTCATTCCCTCAATGGCCACTGAAGCTGACTGTGCTTAACTGTATATATTCAAGGAGATAGACCTTTCCTGATTTGCTAAATATGTAGGTAAATCTTTAAGTAGGAGATTTGTGGGATATGTAAGATAACACATACCAAAGTGTGGAAATTGTATTCAGTTTTATCCATGAAAAAGTGGCTCAAAATGTCTGAAGTCTCAGAGGTAAGAATGTTTATGTCTCTTAATGTAAGGAGGGAGAAATTTTATTTACAGGGCAGCATTTGAGCAAAATATTCCTTTTGCACATATCTATTGTAATATCTGAAACATATAAAGCACTCAAATATGCCTTTATGGAACTCTCCTCACCTGGTGAGTAGATGATCTGGTGTATTTGTATTGATCTAGTTGTTAGTTATATCTTTGATTATTTTTTATTCCATGCTTATCCATCAAATGTGAAATTTTTCTTCTGCATGCTATCTACTTATGGACTCCAAAAGCTTGAACATCAAAGTTTTCTGGTTTCTTAAATTGTGGTCCAGAATACGCAGTGTTCATTAACACTAACTATTGAATGCCAATTCAATATTAATCACTTTTCTCCCTTGGTTCTTTTTGGCAGTATCTCAATTTTGTGTAATCTTTTTCACACATTTCCATATGGAACATCTTAACTTCTTAAAGATAATTTAATTATCTTTCTGATAGGTTGATCAAAGAATAGCTGTATTAGCAAATCCAAGCAGTTTAATGTGATATGGGAAAGGAGAAGAGTGATTGCAAAAGAAAAAAGTCTTTCCATTGTAAAAGACAAATACAAAAATAGGCTTCATTCCTCAGCTCTACAAGGACATGCACCACTGGGAAAAGATGCATGCAAATCAACTTCTAAGACAACTGCATAGAGTGCAAAGTCACTGATTATGGATCACAGAGAAAACACAGAGACAACTCATGTCCATGGTGATATGGTGATATTTTAGGGACTACATCACCCCCTCAGAAATTGGTGAAAGAATGATGTCTGCTTTAAACTTAAATTGTTTTGATCTGGTGGTTTACCAAATGGCTGATGGCTACATTGGCTGCTTAAAATTGTTCACTTTGGTGTATGTGTTTTGTTTCTGTGAGTTGCTTACAGTTTTGATGAGATATATGTAATAACATACGACATTAATGAGTTCTTAGCATACATTGATTGGTGTATTGATCACCTGTAAATACAGACTAGCGATTGATTAACTTGACTCCCACACCTTTACTTCAGTCATCTATCATCAAATGATCAAATTTATGTTTTTCGAAGGCCGTGGTGACTCATGCCTATAATACCAATGTTTGGGAGGCAGAGGAAGGAGGATTTCTATGGATTTGTGGCTATTGCAAAGTACAAAGTAAGAAAATGTTTCAAAAATGCATGCCTTTAAATGTGTCATGGGTCAGTAAATGCTCTAAATAATCCTCCTAATCCATAGTATGTGCCTTTAAGAGAAGAATATGCATATAATCTGTCTATGACCTTCCACCTGCTTTTCTTCCTAGTCCAGCTCCGTCAAGACGTTGTGTTGGGAAGAAGATAAAAGAAAAGCAATGCAAGCACTTTGATACTCTACTTGCATGAATGCCCTGATTGTCATTGTTTTGCTGGAGGATCCTGTCCAAATACTAGTGAGAAGTATTGAAACTTTGGATACCAAATGGGATGTTTTCCCGCCTTCTGCTTTTCCACTGAGTGTCATGTGATATCTCCTCAATCTTCCTCACAGAAGTCAAAGATACTGAATACTGGAGTGCTTCATCCTATATGCAGCCCTTTCAACCTGGGCAGTAAGTTGTTCATGTATTCCACATCACCAGGAGTGTCTGTCTCTAGTGCTTTCTGGTCCCTGTGTATGCTCAGTATTGATGCCTTACATCTCTTTCTTCTCAGGTCCATAACTCAGCCTGCTACTTTGTCATAATAAAAGGAAGAATTTCTCTACATTTAAACTTCTACCTCAGAAAAACTAAATTAGACATAGTGTTAATTACTTTAAGTTTGGGTCACACACTACCATCTGTGAGCACAGGACTTTCATGTTTATCTTTTGAAATCTTTTCATTATTAATTATTCGACTAAAATTCTAGTGTAAAATTGATAAGTATGGAAGTTTAAATTTAAGATTTTTTTAAATTTTAACAGATGAAAGAAGTGTCTACATCAGCAATGAAACAGTTTATACTTGTATTTATTTTTGTTTACTTATTGATAATGCACATATTTTCCAGTGTGTGAGGCTTATTCCCTGGCCTTTAAACTGTAGACATCACCTGTAGTCCAATATACCTTGTAAAATCTATTTGAAGGCAGGTTTGTGGGGCTTCCTGTCATTCGAATTGAAGAGGGGAAGACAAACATGTAACCTGATAACAAAATCTTGTTCCTTTATTCCCATGAGAAATTCTAAGAGCTGTCATTTTTATTAAAATATATCATTTTTTTTCTTTCTGTGATTCCTAGTACCTTGATTTTTTGTTTATATTGAGACATAAAACATGACTTTCCAAGCTTGAAAACAACTCAACCATGTGATTGCTGTAGCCATACAATGGTGGAGACAGACTGATTTTCTGTAGTTTCTATACAAAAAACACAGGGTAGGAATTTCTATTACAAACTGTGCAATGAAAAATGTAAAAAATCCTTTACCCAGTATTCTCCACAGTCAATTTTTTCTTCTGTTTCTTTCTCTCACTTCCTTCTTACATACTTTGATTTCTTTACAGGATGTTTTCCTGGGCATTCTTATGTAATTATTTTATTTAAATTCTTGTTGTTTTATTACAGAACAATTTATCTTACTCTTGATATTTATGAATAAGAAAAATATCAAGTGACTCTTTCAAGTAGTAGTATTCCACTTACCTTAGAAGGTCTTTAATATATTTCATAAAGATAGATATCCAGACAGATTGACCATCAGACAGATTTTTTTTTCTCAAAGATTACAATCTTGAGTTTGAGACACAAGAAGTAAAGTTATACAACTTTGTTGTTGAGAGTTAAAAAGAACGCCCTAAAACTAGGTGAATTAAAGAATAAGCTATATAATGCCAGTTGTATACGTATTCACATAATACATCATCTTTCATAACATTGATGGCAAATTTCCCACCTCCTTGCATTGACCTTGAGTACATAGAAGATGTGTATACTGGTCAAATTGTAGTCACTGCAACGAAAACAGATCTTAAAGAGCATGACATAACTCAGTATGAACACCAGGCTTGGAGTTATACCAGCGGAGAGATGTGTGAGAGAGCATGAACTCCTAATCATAAGCAGTACTGTGGCAAGCTGCTTTTGCAAAGGTTCTCTGGGCTATATCTCTTTTGACTTCCCACTTGGCCTTCTTCTCTGATTCTCCTAAGTTTCTTAACTTTTCACACATTTTCAGAATAACTCAAATTTTTCATTAACCTATTTCTCACAGTAGCTCCATGATTTCCTTAGTTATGATTCAATATGGTACACAAATTAAGCATTTAAGGGGATATCTATTTTCTATATCCTAATATGTATGTTATTTTAAGAAAATGCTTTACACAATTTATAAAGATTTCATTATTATTTAATCTAACATCTTTATGCCTACTGCTGTATGTTCTTTAGTTTTATAGATAATATAATTAGATTTTTAAAAGGAAAATAACTTAGTAAATCACAATAATGCAAGTCCCCAAAGGCACTTGTTAATGCAAGAAAACGCAACTATGAAGACAAAGAGAAATGTTAAGAATCTCTGAAACAAATTCAATAGAACTGGAAATGTTTTATCAGATAAAGTTTCCTGTGAAATAATTTGCTTCTTTCTCTTTGGGTGATATTAACTTTTAAAAATTAAGATACAAATTAAAAATACAAATGGACTTTTAAAAAGATATTCTACATGTCAGTCATGGTTCTATCTGTTGTTAATTTTCATTTACTGTAGTTACTTTGGACCCATAAATGAAGTAAATTACCCAAGAAAGAAATTTAAAAGAGGAAATGCAGGATTTAGAATTAACCAGGCCATGTTAAATATCCAGTTCCTATCTAAGGAACTTATCTAAATGCAAGCAAGTCGCTTCACTATTTCCACTTTAGCACAATAGGGATACCATATTACATCAGGAACAGTGATTGAGAATTTATTTAGCTTAAGAATTGACAGGTAGTAACTGAGCACAAATTATTTGAAAGACTTCCTCTCTAAAAAATTGTAGTTTCATTTTCATGTTGGAATCAAAGTAGATGGCAGTACTAACTGCATTAATTAATATATAAAAACATGGGTCATGTAGCATTAGGAAACACTTTACGTAGGTCATCATGTTTAAACCTTATAATAACACTGTAAAGTAAGACATTGATATTATCCCATTTCACAGATAAATCAATGACTTAGAGAAATGTACCAATAATAACATCACTGTTATGAAGAGATTCTGGAATAATATAGCTAGAAGAGACTGTTTTGAGACTGATACTTTTAATTTTATTATCAACTTATTTAATACTATGACCACATGAATGAATATATATTTATATTTGTATGTATCTATGAATATATATATATATTAACTTGTGTGCTTTTTTCTATTGCTCAAGGGGCTATTTTGAGTATGTTTTAGAAGCAAAAATTTATATATTGTATTATTATAAACATTTATGGAATGTCTGCTTCCATTAGTTTTCAAGTTCACATTTAAGTACTAACTAAAGAGGATTATTTTTAGAATTAAGACTATTAACTAAAGCTGTTGTGTGTATAACTGTATTATAGTGACATACGCATATGCAGTTGTATATGTAAATATATACATACTTATATAATATATATATATATATATCTGTATATGTGTGTGAGAAAGAAAAACTAAGCAGTATTTCATAGTTCTACAGAGAAACCTAAACCAATGTATACATAGGAGGCTGACAGACAACCAAAGCATGTCATTTCTCTATCAGTCTACAAAGAAAGGCAGATAGGATAGGGCACTAGTGTTGAAATCACAGATGTGAGTATTTCAATTTGAAAATCCAGGGAGGTTAAAAAATAGCAAATGGTTCTGGGGGATGGGGGATCCCTGGGAGGGAAGGTAGACTGCAATGCCATAAAGGGGGAAAGAGGAATAATAGAGACTTTGTGATTATGAAAATTTCCTTTCTAGAATTTTCCTCAATTTTTCCATATGAGGTTTATATATTAGTTTTGGGTTGAAAATCAAACTTCTCACCATTTGATATCAGGAGTATGTGGCATCTGTAGGACATCTTAAAGATAACAGGGTTAGTGTGTTTTTTTATATTTTTATGTATTTGTTTATGTTGTGTGTGTGTGTCTGTGTGTGTGATATGTGTATCCATGTGTGTATGTCCGTGTGTGTGTGTGTGTGTGGTGTGTGTATGTGAATAAGTGTGTATATGTGTATATGCGTTTGTGGGTTTTAATTATGCAGTTACTGTTTATAATTTCCATAATCCTTTCTTGGGGTATAAACAAAGTCCTTCAATTCACCCCATACTCAGGAAGTACTGAGTTCAATGTTGAGTTGATAAGGTAGTGATGTAGAACTATATCATTTAGAAAATTACTACATGAAAAAATTCCATCCCTACTACTTGTTGGTTTATTAAATCATTAGAAGAGTGTGTACAAATATACACTGTTATATGCTTCAGGTTAGAATCCAATCAATATTCAACTAGTTATTTTGGTCTTTTAATGTTTTAACTTTGAGCCCTGGGAAACCAACAGTATTTTTAATTTTCATTTTATCTGAAAGATAGAACCCTACACCCACCTATGGTATGATACTGCTGAAACCTTTAGCCTTCATAGTTTTTCTACTTGCTTTACCATTGAAATATATTATATATTTAAAAACTCACAGAACATTTCATATGCTAAATTTTTCGATATATGAAATTTAATTTGTCCAATTCTTTGTGGCACAGGAATAAAGTACCAAAGAAGTCTCTAAGGAATAGTTTCATTTTGTTAATGATAGTGATGAATGCTATGGAAACTAAAATTAGCAAAGAAAAGAAAGGCTAAAATATAGAACAGAGGACAGGAAGGAAGGAAGGAAGGGAGGGAGGGAATGAGGGAGGAAGGGAGGGAGGGAGGGAAGAAGATAACAGCATTTGCCTTCAAATAATGTGCAAACGTACAAATTTGGGAGGAAACGAGAGTACTTTCACAGCAAATTCAAGATAAGGTTAAGAGTTTAACAATTAGAGAACTAATATCATAGCCATTAGGAATTCCAGGAACATTAAGATGCATTGGACAACACATACTTTCTGCAATAAATACGGTGCTTTCAGACTTAATGATTAAAAATTGAGCTGATTACATAGAAATCATGTTGACACAGCTCAAAGATTTAATTTTAAGTTTACATGAACAGGAATCTATGACATAGCTTCACATTTTCTACTGTGGCGTGTCAGAGGAACCCTGATAGTGACTTTTATGTAACTCTTCTTTACCTTCCCTAGACTTTAATAGCAGAAAATCAAAGATATAATTATTCTACATAATTTAAACCTTCACAATCTGAGCACAACACTCTCTCAATGATTGCACAGGCAGGGTCGATATTACTTATCATATGTAACCAAAAAAACTTTACTTTGAAAAGAATGCACCTCACTTTTGCCTAAGTTGATTGGTTTGAAGAAGTCACATGGACAGGTCCCTCTAGAAGTGTTGAAATGGTCTGAAATGTGTCCAGGAAGAAAAGTGAAAAAAAGTATGAATGAACATAAAAGTAATAAAAGTATTCTCTATAAATGGGCGACCAGGATCATTTGGCTGCTTTCCAATCAGTGAACAAAGTAGAATTCCTGGAAACTCTGAGAAAACAAACAGGAAGTATTTTAGGAAATTCTAACAGAAATGAAGCAAAATATGTGATTTTAAATTTGACTTCCAAAATAACATTGTCAGAATGTCAATCAGTCTAAGTGGATGAAAGCTCTCATTCCTTCTCAGGTCATGGTAAACGCTATCAGAAGGAGGAAATCTTTTTTGAATCAATTTAATCAAGAGTGGTCAAGTAGCTGGGCATGGTGGCACAGGCCTTTACTTCCAGCACTTGGGAGGCAGAGAGGTACGTGGAGTTCAGAGATCCAGGAGAGCCCAGTCTACATGACCGGTTTCAGATCTGGGAGAGCCTGTCTAGAAAAAGACCAAAAAGACCAAAATGTATAGTCAAGTAGTCACTGATGTGTTCACCACCCTGAACTTTATTTCATTCTCTTTGAGATCTTGAATGTGGGGAAGCTGAAGGTACATTCCCAAGGTCACTCCCATGTATGGAGAATGAGGAGCATATGTGGGAGTAATGCTCTTTGTAAGAAAACCACAAATTCAGATATACCTTACAATCTATTTCAGGAAATTTTTATAATATTAGGTGATACAAGTCTCTAAGCTAACAATTTAAGTAATAGTAGACAAAATTTAAAATGTCAGCAAATGAAATAACAAATAATATACATAAGGAGAAATATATTTTAAGATCATATGCTTGAAAAAGGACAGAGTGGTCAGACTATTCCAAAACCATGCTTCAAATCCTTTTACTTAGCTATTGTTCTCTATTTTCAAAGATGGTTTGGATTATTGGTTACCTCTTATTCCTGTGTTCTTCCTTGATAGTAAGCACCTTATAACAATCAACAGTCATATTCAAATATCTAACAGTGAATAGGAGGCATTGCTATTGTAATACAGATACACAACTCCTTAAGTCCAATTTCCTGATTACTAAGTCTTTAGGTATTCGATAAATCATCATTCCCAATTTTTCATTGTTATTTCCTCTATTAATTTAAACTCAATATTTTATGTTAATTTGATGCAAAATTATACTGTCTTAAAGAAACAGCTATTTTAATTTCATTTTGAGAGATTAACACTTTAAAACAGAGATACTATTGTTTGTAGTAGTTTATATTAAAATTAAAATGCATTATTTTTCTTTAACAAATTTACGCAAGTATTGTCACCAGTATATTATTCAACAGGATTATTTCCATGCATTTTAAGTTTTACAAAGTTGTCTGACAAGCATATAATCCAGACCTATAATGTAGAATTCGTGTAGAAATGTAAGGAATATAGTTTATTCAAGAAGGCCAGAATAGAAAGGAAGACATAAATACACAGATAGTATGTCCGAATAATCTATGTGTCAAATGCTATGATTAAAGCATATTAAATGTGCCAAAGGAGAATACTTACTTTCTGCAGGAGTGTCTGCTGATGCATATTCAGTGACAGATTCTGTGGAAGGGGCCACAGTGCTCATTAAAACAAAATGAAGCACAGGGCTTGATGTTTCCATCCTTAGGGTGTGTCATACATCCATGCAATTGTCAACCAAATACATAGACATAAAGTGGCAAATGGAATAAGCTGCTTTCAGAGAATATTAAATTATTGATGAAATCTTAGGTTATTTATTGCATACCTTAAGGAAAATTTATTTCATTAAGAAAAAAGTTTATGTAATTTATTCAGTGGCATATTATTCAACATTTAAGAAGATGAAATTATAAAAATTGAAAACAATTG